>NC_085842.1:17797066-18099923 GCF_035594765.1 Anolis carolinensis
TAAAAGAGGAGCGTTCTAGGGGTAATTTTGATAGAGATATGAGCCAATTTACATCGTCCGCCATGTTAATCTATGGCGGAGAAACCTCAGCCGGAGTTTAAAGGGACGGGAGGGAGAGAAACTGCATGCAAAGGAAGGAGTCAGAGGGAGATACAAAATAACCAGATAGAGAGTGTTATTGTTAAAATAAATGCTACTTTTATTGGGGGATTTTGTTACATAGTTCAGGGAAGGGGAAAATGAAGAAAAAAGTCTTTTAATAATAGTCTGCTGCGGTCCCGCTTCGTTCCTTTGGGGAGTAATCTATGGAACTTTCTGCTGCGTTTTCAAATCAATTTGAAAGCTGGGGTGACGGTCATCAGTAGGACAAAGTGTGGTGGCTGTCCTGTGTGACAGTTTAGGTGCCATTAAAGGTAGGCAAGAACCCTCCAGGATGATACCCTGAGAAAATCTTATTGCAATGGAAACTATCCTTTTTTCTATAAGGCTGTGCTCTATTTTAGTGAGGCACTTAACATGAATTGGGTCTTAACATGATTTCTAGGGAACTTTTTCCCATAGACTCACAGTGAGCAAATCAGTTTTTAAATCTGACCATATGGTTGTGCAGAGGTGTTTGATTGGTATTACAAAGATTCAGAGCAGAAATATTGTGATGGGGCACCCTTTTTTCAGAGGCCACCTGGGGTTCTGTGCTGAGAGAAAGGTGGGATATGAAATAAATAAGGAGTACCGCCATGCTCCTTTATTCCATATAGATGAAGCATTGGCTTATTTCTTCACACTGAACACAGTTTTCCTTTGCAGAGGAGTGTACGTACGGCTCTTCTCCCCAACCCCAGATTCCTCTTCCCTCCCATGTTAATTGGAGCACAAGGCAGTTCCTCTAAATCATCATTTGTCCCAGCCCATGCTGGCCAGTGAGCCAAGCCCTTCTCTGTGACTGGTCAGAATTAAGAGACTTGGCTGCAGCCTGCCAGCTTGTGTATAAAAGGGGCTGTGAAACTGTATTCTGTCTGCTATCTACTTTGTGAATGTATCACTAGCTAACATCTTATCTGCAGATAACAAAATCTTCCTTGGCTGAAAATCACCTTCTCTGAAAAATACACAGCAACCCAATTAATGGAATTACAAATGGCTTTTTTTTTTTTAAAAAAAGTGACATGACAATTGTATTTGTAATTGTTTTATTTCTGAAAATCATACAGATAATATATTACAGTACAAACCTTGGCGTTCTATGAATCAACGTAGATGACTATTTACAGATTTTGTGATTAAGTTACAGGTTCAGTTTGTACTTCAATATACATCAATTAGTTTCCCCTTAAATCCCCCCACCTCCCCTCCCCTCTTCCCACCCCACATCTCAGTCATCTTATTTCAATAACATTGATTGTTAGGATGGGCTGGTTCAAAATTCTGAACCTGTCATTTCTTGTTTGGAATAACTTTTCAAATATTTATTATTCCTTTGATCAATAAAGCTGTTAATTAAAAATTTAGAGAGGTAAGACCACCAGGTTTCCAGATCCCACCTTGTTTGGTCTTCCCAACCTTGAGCAATTGTGGTATGAATAGCAGGTATGGTTCCTTCCAGTTCATTTAGTTCAGCATGGAGGCAGAACAGTGAATTTCTTTCCTTCAAGCTTCCTGAATAATTGTGAATTTCTCTCCTTTGTGCTTCCCAAGCAAAAGTGAATTTATTTTCTTTTAGCTTCCCAAGTAGCAGTTGATTTCTTTCTTTTGACCTTCCTGAGGAGAAGTGAAAACTACCTCAGAAGGAGAAGTTCAGCAGCCATTTTGACTGTAGAGAGAACGCAGTCACTAGAGGGCGCCATTTTGAAGGAACTTGAGGGAAGCCTTTTCTGAGGAAAATGTAGCTTTCAGGACCACATAGTTATTTTTAAGTGTAAAAAGCTTTAAGTCTCAGTAAAAGGACCGAGAATTTTAAAAGTTAGTGATCATTTTATTTTAAGGGGCTATTAGGAACGGACAATAACAGGAGAATAAAAGACCTATATTCCAAAGTAACAGAGAATAGGCTATTTCTTTCTGTCCAAAAGCAGTTCGGTCTAATATAAGTAAAGTGACACGAATTTCAGAAGACTTAAAGATGTCTGCTTCTTCCTCACAAAAGAGCAGAATATCCAAGCCTACGTTTAAAATGATGTCCTTCTGGCAAGATAAACTAGATTCTTTGAAACCTAAATATCAGAAGTCATGGCAGAGGATTTTAGACATGAGTCAAGCAAGTCATCGCTTCAGGCAGCAGAAAGAAATATTAGATTGTAAGGAAAGATTACAACATCAATACTGTGAGTGGATAACATATTCAGATAATATAATCTCTTTGCTTGAACATATGAAAACATCAGAATCTTTAAGTAATAGGGAAGAAATGTTGTCAGAGAGAGAGAGAGAAGGGAACTAGAATTTGATACCATAATGAATGATTTATCTAACAAAATATTAGAAGGTCAGGCAGAAGCAGACCCTGCCTCCCTTATGGAAACCGTTGATGAAGAACAAGCATTACATATGTCTGGTAAAGACACAGATGCAAAATCAAACAGGTCTGTCTGTACATTAGCAAGCAAATCGAGATCATCTCACACATCTCATAGAACAGAAAGAACGAGAGGGACTTCTGTTCATAATGGTTCCTCTGGCCAATCCCTTAGTCTGGTCATAAAGGCTAGGGCCAAGGCAGCCGCCGCAGTAAAACAAATAGAATTTCTTAAGAAAAGACAACAAATTATTGCAGAAGAAGCAGAAATGGAAGCCGCAATTGCCGCCAAGCAGGCAGGACTGGATGCAGAAAATAAGGCTCGTCAAGTTAAAACAGAAGCTACTCTAGCAACGTTAGCACAGGTTGCAAAGGCTGAGGTGTTACAAGTAACAGCCTCAGTCCTAGAGCAAGGTCTCTTAGGAAATACATCCCCTCCAGATGTTACAACAGAAGATCCTGTCACAAAGGTGGATTCTTATTTAAATACCCACATTATCAATATTGCAGTCCCTCCTGTGCTAACAAGAGAAAGTGCAGTAGTAAATAATTCTTTTGTGTCACAACCAGAAATCACAGAAGTTTCTGCACCCAAAGAACATTATTTGCCATCTACAGAAGTAACAAGTCAAGCAGCAGTTCCATTGCATGACATATCTCAAACCAAGTTAGAGCAAAGCCTTCCAGTAGACACACAGGACTCAATACAGTCAAACTACACAGTGCCAACAACTGCATTCAGTCTCAATCCCAAAGCACCTAGTTGGGTTCCAGAGAACCCCCAGATCCAAACTAACTCTGAACCAACTTTGCATCAGTCCTCAGTCCCACTTGATGTTTTAAATTACACCTTCTATAGAAACCCAAGAAGGGACTTAGCAGACAGAGGCATTCAGAAATTTTCTGATAAACCAGAGGATTACATGTTGTGGAAGAATACCTTTCAGTCAGCTCTCAAGCAACTAAAATTGCCTGTAGTGGAAGAGTTAAATTTATTGATCGCCTGGTTGGGACCCGCTTCTTCCATACAGGTGAAGAGAATTTATGCAGCAAACATAAATAACCCACATGCAGCTTTAAATCGAGTGTGGGTCCGTCTCAATGAACATTATGGATCATCTGCACAGATAGAAACATTGCTTTTGCAGAATCTTAAATCATTTCCTGCATTTACAAAAGGGGAATATGAGAAATTATGGGATTATGCAGATTTGCTTGAAGAATTGGAAGCAGCTAAGGGAAATCCAGATTTACCAGGGCTTGCATGTTTAGACCAATATTTAACACAACAAGAGATTATTGATAAACTACCTTTCTCATTGAAGGAGCAATGGGCTTGGGAAGTTTTCTCTTATAAAGAAACTCATCAACGGAAATACCCACCATTTACACATCTCGTGAAGTTTCTCTTAAGATCAGCTAGAGAGAAGAATGATTTGCAAACGGGGTTTCCTATTTTATATCAAAATAATAAAAAGGATAAGAAACATTTCATAGAAACCAAAAGCAAACCACAAGTCACAGTTAGAAAAACTGAAACCAAGGTCAAAATAGCTGAACATCACACAAAGACATCAGCAGGAGTAATATGTCCAGTACACCAAATAGCACATGATCTAAATAACTGCAAAGAGTTCAGGAGCAAACCTTATGAAGAGCGTTTAACCTTTGCCAGAGATTGTTTTAAATGTGGTACTTTTAGAAACCACATAGCCAAGGATTGCAGGAGAAAAGTGAAATGTCAAGAATGCTTTAGTGAAAAACATTGCTCTGCACTACACCGTGAAACAACATCTCATCAGAAAGGAAAGAACTCTGAAAAGTCAGAATGCATTCTTGTGGAAACACCACAACCTAAGGAGGTTAAGATAGCAACATCAACTTGCACAGCTTTGTGTGGAGAAACAGGAAAAGAACGAACATGTCATCCTATCTGCTTGGTAGATGTCTACCCTGAGAACTCTCCAGATCAAGTTAAACGCATGTACGTTGCCTTAGATTCCCAAAGTGACACCTCCCTAGCAACACCTGAATTCTTTAACATCTTTCAAATTCAGTCAAAAGAGGTAGAATACGTTATGACTACTTGTGGTGGAGATCAGGTCATGGTGGGGAGAGTAGCATCTGGATTCGTCCTCTGGACTATTGATGGCATGAAACAATTTAGGTTACCAACATTCATAGAATGCCAAAATATACCTAAAGATGAAAGACAAATCCCTACGAGAGAAA
The DNA here is from genome assembly GCF_035594765.1 of Anolis carolinensis. Taxonomy (NCBI): domain Eukaryota; kingdom Metazoa; phylum Chordata; class Lepidosauria; order Squamata; family Anolidae; genus Anolis; species Anolis carolinensis. Next base: position 17,801,811 of record NC_085842.1, read on the forward strand.
TAGCTATGAGTCATGCACACCTAAGATCCATGGCACATAAGTTACCAAGATTCGACCCTGGTGCAAAGATTCTTTTGCTTATTGGCATAGACTGTCCAGACTTGTTTTCAGTTAAAAAGCAAATAAAAGGTCAACCAGGAGCACCAATAGCTCAAGAACTAGAGGTAGACTGGACTATCCTAGGTCCAGTATGTTTAAACCGCAAAAGGTTGCCTTCCCATGCTCGAACCTTTTGCACAAGCTTCATGCCAAATGGACGTCCTACACAGATGTTAGATTGTCCAAATCACATCCAGATATGTTTCCAAAACACCGAGAGTTCAGAATCTTCAGTAATTAGGACTACAGTTCATGACAACCTAATAGCTTTGTCCAAAGAAAACCGGCGTTTCCTAGACATAATGGAGAAAGAGTGTGTTCAAGATAAAAAAGGTAACTGGGTTGCACCCTTACCCTTCAAAGAGGATAGAAACAGACTGCCTAATAATCGTATCATGGCGATGCAACGCCTCAATGCTCTCCAGAAGAACATGGAGAAAAAACCTCAATTAAAGAAAGATGTTATTGCATTCATTAACACTATGATAGATAGTGGTCATGCAGAGAGGGCTCCTAACCTCAAAGAGCAGCAAGAATGTTGGTACCTACCGTTCTTTGGGGTGTACCATCCACAAAAGCCCCAACAAGTCAGAGTAGTGTTTGACTCTAGTGCCCTATTTAAAGGAACATGTCTAAATAAAGTCCTATTGACAGGCCCATATTTAATCAACAATCTTCTTGGCGTACTTCTACGTTTTAGGAAAGAAGCAGTTGCAATTATGGCAGACATCCATATTCTTTTTGGGTCAGAAATGACCATAGAGACTTTCTTCGTTTCCTGTGGTTCAAGGATCCCCAGCAAATGTCTGAAATACAGGAATACCAGATGTGTGTTCATATCTTTGGTAATAGTCCATCGCCAGCCATAGCGAACTATGTGTTAAAAAGAACAGCACAACTCTTAGAACATGAATATGGATCAGAAGTATGTGAGTTTGTTTGTAGAGATTTCTATGTAGATGATGCTTTAAAGTCAACATCTACTCCTCAAGAAGCAATCTACCTTCTTAAGAAGGTTAGCCACAGCCAACATAAAATTACATAAATTGTTTCGAACTGCATCGAAGTTTTATTAGCCTTTCCTAAAGAAGATAGAGCAAAGGGGATGGAAACACTAGAACTGGGACAAGAGTTTATGCCAGTTCAAAGAAGTCTAGGCTTATGTTGGCACATCCTGGAAGATAAATTCATCTTTCGAGTACCAAACACCCAAAAGAGCTTCACATGCAGAGGTATATTATCTGTCATAAACAGCATCTATGATCCACTTGATTTTGCTGCACCAGTCATTATTAAAGGAAAATGCCTGATGAGAGAATTGACCCATGCAGTGAAACATTGGGATCAACCTCTCTCAGAAAAAGAGAGGTCTATATGGGAAAAGTGGACGTCTTCTCTTATAGCTTTAGAACAAGTTGGAGTCCTTAGGAAATATGTGCCTGTCTCAGGCAACTTAACACAGTTACAGCTTCATGTATTTTCGGATGCTTCCAACAAAGCAATTGCCGCTGTAACTTATCTTAGAGTGTTGCAAGGAGACCAGCCCTATTTAGGATTTGTGATGGGAAAAGCCAAGTTGACACCATTACATGGTCATACAATGCCACGATTAGAACTGTGTGCAGCAGTGTTAGCTACACAACTTGTAGAAATAATTCAAAGAGAAATAGACTTATCTTTCAGTGATATCACACTATATACAGATAGTAAACTTGTTTTGGGTTATATATATAACACCCAACGAAGATTCCATGTATACGTTAGCAATAGAGTAGACCAAATACTCCAGATAACTAAACCTAATCAGTGGTGCTACGTATCTTCAGAATCAAATCCAGCAGACCAAGCTACAAGAGAGATTTATGCTCACGAGCTTATGAATTCGCATTGGTTAAAAGGTCCTGACTTTTTAAAGGACCCAAAATATGTGCCTCCAAAGGACCAGGTAACTCTGTAACCCAGAAGAAAATAAAGAGATAAGAACACTTAGTACCAGCATATCAAAGTCTCAGGAAGATCTGTTCTCAAGAAGATTGACTAAATTCTCATCCTGGAAACAACTAGTTATAAGTATAGCTAAGATCTTACACTTCATCAACTATAAAAACGACGAGCCTACTTCTGTAGAGGACAGAAAAGGAGCAGAATCAAAGATAATCCAGATTGTGCAGTCAGAAGTGTACAAAAGTGAAATACAGTGCCTTAGACATCACCGGCCTATACCAAAATCAAGTACCTTAAGATATCTCAACCCCTTTTTAGACAGTTCCGGTCTACTAAAGGTTGGGGGTCGCTTAGCCGAGGCCAAACTTAAGTTGGGAAAGAAACATCCTTACATACTGCTGGCTAAACATCACATCTCACTACTCCTCATAAGACATTATCATGCTAAAATATATCACCAAGGCAGACACTTTACAGAAGGAGCAGTGAGAAGTGCTGGAATTTGGATAGTGGGAATGAAAAGGTTGGTCACTAAAGTTGTTAACGACTGTGTTATTTGTAAAAGACTTAGGGCTGAACATCCCCATCAAATCATGGCTGACTTACCAAGGGACTGTGTCACTATACAACCACCATTCACCAATGTTGGTGTCGACATTTTTGGTCCATGGGAAATAGTAACTAGAAGAACAAGAGGAGTAGTAGTAAACAACAAAAGGTGGGCAGTAATGTTTACTTGTCTATCCTTACGAGCCGTTCACATCGAACTTGTAGAATCCATGGATTCAAAATCATTCATTTATGCTCTACAACGTTTTTTCGCAATCAGAGGTCCAGTGAAACGTCTGAGATCGGACTGTGGGACGAATTTTAAAGGCGCATGTAAAGATCTAGAATGTCCAGAGAGGTCTATGTTAGATCCAGATGTTCAAGTATTCCTCAAGCAAGAAGGTTGCAAATGGCTATTCAATCCTCCACATGCATCTCACATGGGGGAGCATGGGAAAGGATGATAGGTATCATCAGAAGAATTCTTGATGCCATGTTGTTAAATGTTACCATTCTTACTCGCAAGATTCTCGTCACCCTTATGGCAGAAGTGATGTCTATAATTAACAGCTGTCCTCTAACACCAATATCAACAGATCCAGAGGACCCAAATGTGTTGACACCAGCGACCTTGTTGACCTTCAAGACACCAGAATGGAAAGACATTACTATTGCGTCAGAGCTGAAGAACATCCATCGTAAACAGTGGCAGCAAGTGCAATCGTTAGCCAATACATTTTGGAAACGATAAAAAAGAGAATATCTGCCTCTACTTCAAAGAAGATCCAAGTGGGAGCAAGTCCAAGAGAACCTTCTCATAGGCGATATAGTTTTGATGAAGGAAAAGGACACGCCTAGAAGGAAGTGGCCATTGGCGGTAATAACCCAGGTAATTCCAGGTGGAGATCATCAGGTACGCAAGGTAAGAGTGAAGACTACAAAGGCAACAGGATCCAGAATCTTAGAGAGGCCAATCACAGACCTTGTATTGATGTTTCACAGGAACGAACCCATAAGCTAGCGTGACCATAATCTGCATTAGATTAGTTAATAGTTGATATTTTGTATTAGTTATTTGTTAATAAGGGGGTAAAACTTATTAATAAGTTTTAGGTGGGGAGTGTCATGCCACGAGGAGGCAAAACATTACCTGCTGCCCTGTCTCTTTAAGATTCTAAAAGGGCGGAGCTTAGCCTTGGCTCCTGCCAGCCTGAAATGGTAGTTATTTTTTGTCAGTTAGATTTTGTCAGTTGTTGAAGCACTGGAAGAAAGCGTAGGAAGCAAAAGGATCACAGAAATTCACGTCACGTCGGAACTGTACCCAGATAGATTAAAAGCCATACACTACCGTAGTAGAGAAAGTCATGACAGCATTGTATTAGTCACCTCAAAGCTACAAAGAATCCAGTCATGACAAGACTTTATACTCTGTGGCAATATCTATCCAGAACTGCATAGACTTAAAGATTTCTTTCCTCACAAGACACTTCATAGTGGCAATAAGAGGAAAAGAGATCCATTTTGTCTACCAATAAAATATTTCGTTTCACCAAACACAGTGTTCGATCTGTCCTTCGTGCTATGGTTCCCTCCAGTTCATTTAGTTCAGCATGGAGGCAGAACAGGTTAACTCCCCTGTTTAAGGAGCTCCACTGGCTACCAATTACTTTCAGGTCCCAATTCAAAGGGAAGGTTCTTACCTATAAAACCCTAAATGGTTTGGGACCCGCCTACCTTCATGACCGTATCTCCCCCTATGAACCTGCACAATCTCTTCGTTCATCCGGAGGCCCTTCTCTCGCTCCCGCCACCATTGCAGCCTTGGTTGGTGGGTATGAGGGAGCAGGCCTTTTCAGTAGTTGACACCAGGATCTGGAACTCCCTCCTGGGGGAAATCTGGCAGGCACCCACCCTTGATTCCTTTAAAAAGCAGCTTAAAACTTGGCTTTTTCGCTGCGCATTTGAATAACTGAGTCCCCATGACCAAAAGTCAGATCACTGCACCTTCTTTCACACAGGTCCCTTTTCTCATAACAAATTGGCCGTCCGTCTCCCACCCCTTCAGTCCAGGAATGTTTACACTTTGTCCTTTGACCCAAAGCACTTTAGAACTATATTATTGCACCTTAGTTTAGGTGGCCCCTCCATGCCATCCCCTCCACCAACCTGGTGGCCCATTTTATTTTATTTTTAACTGATTTTATTTTTAACTGATTATATGTTAACTGAGTTTTTATGATTTGCTGTATTGTTTTGGTTAAGGTAACTGTTTTGTATAACTGCTGATTTTACTGTGTTTGTATTGCAATGTGTTTTAACTGATCTACTGTTTTGTATTTTTGGGCTTCTGACCCATGTAGCCGGCCCGAGTCCCTGCCAGGAGATGGTGGCGGGGTAGAAAAATAAAGTTATTTACTTACTTAATGGCTCGATGGCCAGTATAACAATCGTATGTAACCCTCTGAAGGATTGTCACAAGGAGCTTGCTTTCTGCTGCTCCAGAAAATAGGACCTCAACTTAGGGATTCAAATAACAAGAAATGGGAATCTACCTAATCTTAGGCTAACTTCTCAAATAGTCCTGTTTGAAATCAGATGATATGGGTGTCCAGAGATGCAAAAGACTTTTCCAAAACATTCCGAACAAAAAAAAGGTAAAACCCTGAACAGAGTTCGAAACTAAGAAGAGAACTGTGTAAGAAATGAGTCCAAAGTCAAGCCAAGTGTTACTGGAAGCCGAGGGAATAACACGTGTTCATCTGCCATTTCCCTGTTGCAACACATTTTATTAATTTTTTCCCAGCTCTCTGGATAATGTCTCTCCCGTATGTAGTTTGTGATAGTTCAAAACAAAAAATGTCCCACATGCCTGGCATTTGTATGTTATTAGTTTTTGTAAATTCTCTGGTACTTGTTAAGGGATGAAGTCTGAGTAAAACATTTCCCATACTTCTGGCACTTTTACGCTTTCTTTCCTGTGTGTAGTTTTTTTTGTGGTTCTTCAAGCATGTGGGAAAAGCAAAACATTTTCTACACCCCTGGCATTTCTATGGCTTCTGTCCTGTGTGAAGACTTTTGTGCTTCACCAAGTTTGAACTGCAAGCAAAACATTTCCCACACACCTGGCAATGGTATGGCTTCTCTCCTGTGTGGAGTCTTTTGTGCCTCACCAAGCAAGAGCTGTCAGCAAAATATTTCCCACACTCCTGGCATTGGTATGGCTTCTCTCCTGTGTGGAGTCTTTTGTGCCTCACCAAGGCTGAACTGTGAGCAAAACATTTCCCACACTCCTGGCATGGGTAAGGCTTCTCTCCTGTGTGGAGTTTTTTGTGGCTCATCAAGTTTGAACTATCCGGAAAACATTTCCCACACTCCTGGCATTGGTATGGCTTCTCTCCTGTGTGGAGTCTTTTGTGGCTCATCAAGTTTGAATTATCAGGAAAACATTTCCCACACTCCTGGCATTGGTATGGCTTCTCTCCTGTGTGGAGTCTTTTGTGGCTCACCAAGTTTGAACTGCGAGCAAAACATTTTCCACAATCTTTGCATTGGTATGGCTTCTCTCCTGTGTGGAGTCTTTTGTGATTCACCAAGTGTGAACTGCGAGTAAAACATTTTCCACACTCTTGGCATTGGTATGGATTCTCTCCTGTGTGGAGTCTTTTGTGGCTCATCAAGTTTGAATTATCAGGAAAACATTTCCCACACTCCTGGCATTGGTATGGCTTCTCTCCTGTGTGGAGTCTTTTGTGGCTCCCCAAGTTTGAATTGCGAGCAAAACATTTTCCACAATCTTGGCATTGGTATGGCTTTTCTCCTGTGTGGAGTCTTTTGTGCCTCACCAAGGCTGAACTGTGAGCAAAACATTTCCCACATTCCTGGCATGGGTAAGGCTTCTCTCCTGTGTGGAGTCTTTTGTGGCTCATCAAGTTTGAACTATCCGGAAAACATTTCCCACATTCCTGGCATTGGTATGGCTTCTCTCCTGTGTGACGTCTTTTGTGGCTCATCAAGTTTGAATTATCAGGAAAACATTTCCCACACTCCTGGCATTGGTATGGCTTCTCTCCTGTGTGGAGTCTTTTGTGGCTCCCCAAGTTTGAACTGCGAGCAAAACATTTTCCACAATCTTGGCATTGGTATGGCTTCTCCTCTGTGTGACTTCTTTTGTGATTCACCAAGTGTGAACTGCAAGTAAAACATTTTCCACACTCATGGCATTGGTATGGATTTTCTCCTGTGTGGAGTCTTTTGTGGCTCACCAAGGCTGAACTGTTAGCAAAACATTTCCCACACTCCTGGCATTGGTATGGCTTCTCTCCTGTGTGGAGTTAAGAAGTTGATTAAAATGATTCTTAAAAAAACAAAAACACGGAGGAAAAGAAGATATAAATGCTGTCATTTCTTCACCCTTTGTTTACTAATGATTGACACCATTTGACTGCTTAACCCTCTAAGAGATAGATGAGTAACATATGATGTAGATGCTACCTCTTCCTCAGCCCAACCAATTTTTTATTCTGTCTCCTTCTCTCTGAGGGAATGGAGCCCTTTTCGCTTCACATTCAAATGCTTGCCTTTTTCTCTAGATGAAGGGTTAAATTGCTCCCACCAATTTTACAATTGTTGCCTCCTTTTTATTTCTCTCCCTCAACCTCCAGTTCTCTTTCCCCATGTTCAGTTAAGGTTGGATTTTTCTGTTCCAACGTAGAAGGTCCCATACCTAATTTCAGAGTGCTGCAGAGATTGTTACACTTTTAGAAACAACTACCAATTGGGACTCTTACAGTTTTTGGAGGTTTGCTGTAAATATGAGTTCCAAAGGGATTGATTTGCCTGACAAAGCTGGGAAGATACAAGATAGTGACTGCAAAGAAAAAGAGGAGAACCATGATGAAGGCAGATAAGGGGGGAAAAGGAAGGTCTGCAGGACTCAGCCAGATATAGTGGCAAAATTACCATTAGAAAGATAGGGGCATAGAGTATGATTACGACCATATGCCTCTCCCAGTGCACAAAACCCCCAAGTCCCAATCATTCACAGGCACTAACATAAACCGCATTATATCTAATTTACTTATGTTTTAAATGTCATAATGTATTTTAATGATGTATTTTTATAGTTTTAATTGGTGATATGTACTGTTTTTGTTTTATTATTATGTCCTTGGAATTAAATGTTGCCAACTGTTGTAAGCCACCCTGAATCCATCCGGGTGAGAAGGGCGGAGTATAAATGCTGGAAATAAATAAATAAATAAATATTACAAGTTACCATCTTGCGAATGACTGAAGCTAGGGGCTGTTTGTGTGCTGGGAGAGGCAGCGTAGAAAGAGAGATTAGCCTTCATGCTTGGTTCGGAGGCCTAGCTGGGAGAAAAAACTAAGGCGAATAGCACACCAATAAAAAGGTGTATAGCCATGTCTTTGTATCTGAAGCCAGGGAAAGTTTGTTCTTTTTTATCCATTCTCCAGCCCCTCTCTCCAGTCAATCTGCTTCCTCCCTCTGCCTGCCTGCCTGCCTGCCTGCCTGCCTCTCTCTCTCTCTCCCTCTCTCTCTCTCTCTCACACACACACACACACGCACACACACACACACACACACACAAACAGAGTAGTGTAACTGATTTGGGGTGATTATTACTCTTGATAGGTTTTCCAGGGAGTCCAGCTGTTGCGAGAGAATGTGGTACGCTTGGACTAGACTCCAGTTATGGAAGTCTTCCCACTGGAGTGCAAACTGGTGCTAAGATTGCTGTTGCTCAGACACCAAGTCAATATTACTCTTATGTCATTTATTTCTAACATAAGCCCTGCCTTGAGAACTCTCAGAGGCTGTGATGATTTAGGATATTGCTCCCACCAGAGAGTTGCTGATTGGGATACTGCATTTTGAAACAGAAATCCTCATTAATGAGGGAGCCTTACCAAGAGACTCCATAATCCCATGAATTTCCTCCATGATCTGCACGTGTAATACTTTCTGATCAGGATTCAGAGTCACCCACTCCTCCGGGGAGAAATGGACAGCCACGTCCTCATAGGCGATTGGACCCTGGTGGAAAAAGAAAAAAATCCTTTTCACATAAAGGCTATGAAGAAAAATAATTACAAGAACATATTTCAAGTATTTACATTCCTGTTGGCTGTTTGATAGGAAAGGGCTGTGGCCTTCATGCCATAGTTTAAGCTTTGTAGAGATGTTGGATAGTCACATGTAGTGACCGAGAGGAAGTTGGAAGGAGGAAGTCCTGATGGCTCTTCTTCATACGGAATGGAGCAACAGCACCCCCTATGACTGAATCTGAGTGCAACCTCAACCTCCAAGGCACCAAAAAACTGGGCTTCAAGACTTCATACCCCCTTCTGTCTGTCTTGTTCTGTTCTGTCCTGTCTCCAAACAGGATTCAGTGTTTGCCGTGTATGTCTACTGTAAGCTGCCGTGAGTCCCTCGGGGACATAGGTTGGAATATAAATAAAGTTTTGTTGTTGTTGTTAGAGTGGTCAGGTATTCCTGGACTACTTCTTTACCTATTTTCTGTTGCATTTCCTCATCTGCTCCATCTCCCTCAAGTAGAATACTGATTTCCTTTCTACGGAAAACGTTCTACCTTTTCCCTATCCACTGTTAGCATTTCACCACCTTCTCCAGGTAGAGACCCTATCACTTCCTGATTTTTTGTTCTTCTACTGACACAACCAAAGAATCACTTTTATTGTTTTTAATATCTCTGACAAGCCTGAGCTCATTTTCTGCTTTAGCTTGTCAAACATTTTCCCCTACTTATGCTGCTTAGTCGTTAGAATTCTTTGGTGATTTCCCCCCTTTTCCATTTCTTCTACATGTTCCTTTTAAATCTTAGCTTAGTTGAAAGTTCTTTGGACATTTATTCCGGTTTCTTTAGATTTCTATTATTTTTTCCTCCTTGTGCCTTCAGTATTTCACTTTTAAGAAACTCCCATTCAATCTTGTCTGTTTCAAGAGATGCTTGATGATTCAGCCTGGAACAAATGACATCCAGGCAGATCCAGTCCTCCTCTCCCAGGAATCCTTCTGCTTACCTGACTCAGTTCCACTGCATCACAAAGGGGAAGAAACGACTGAGGATTCGGCAACAACATCATTCTAGCCCCTGGGAGAGAGAGCAAGATGTGGAAAGCTGGTCACGTAAACATGTCTCAAAGGTTACAATTACAATCCGAAAAAGAAAACTATGAATAAGTGACCCTTAGAACACAGGAGAATTCAGCAGTCCAAGAATATGTAAAATGTCAGGGTTTAAGACTTTATCTCGCAAGCAGTGCTGTGGGTAGGATGGATTGAAACTAGTACTGGGCTTGGTATTTCAACTGACTAAAGCTATTGTTTGCTGTCTGTTTGTCTTACAGCTCAATTTCAGGGGTCATCTTAGGTTCGGGTCCCACCTGGGAAGATACTGAAGGGCTGAATTTGCAGCCTTATTCATCTTTAGAATCATAGAACTAATGTAGAATCTTTAGACTAATGTAGGAGTATTGCCGGTTATTGATGATGGGTTGGCATGCCAAACATTTACTGCCGGCCAGTGGGACGAGGGTGCCGGGATGTAGTTCACAGAGTGAGAGGAAGAAGGAGAGGGATTTCCAGTAGCCAGGGGCCTTTTAAAGAAGTACTACAGGGGAGGGGGAGATACCAAAGCAATTAATTTGGCTTGGGAAAGAGCGAGAGTGCTTATAGTTCCAAAATGGTCTCCTGACTGAAACGGTACAAATAATACCCAGGCATCCCTGTAGAACTTATTTGCGAAGATTTTTTGAGAGCGGTGCTCCATTATTTTTTTCTCCATTCAGCATATACATAACTACATGACCAATTGTCTGCTTACTCTGTTTGGAAGAAATTCTCCTTGAACGTGTATCCCTGAAGCTTATATATATCTGCTCCATCTCCCTCAAGTAGAGTATAAGACTCAAATATAAGACTCAAATAATTTCTGCTTGAGAGCTATTGCTCCTTTTCATTTAGTTTGGTGCCCTTGAATTGAGCTTTGTACTGGGGATTTTGTTATTACTATTTTGTTATTACTATATGCTATTTGGACATTATATTTTCTCTGTGCATAGACTGTCTTGTGTTTGCTGTATATACCTCATAAGTATTCTGGGATAGTGTGTAATATGAACCGACCATTATCTGATCAGGTTTAGGCTTGCTGAGCCCTCTATCCTTTGCAGGGCTGGAGGACCAATTAGAATGGTTTGCAGGAGGTTTGCAGTTCCGGATGGATTCTGTCAGTGTTTTTGTTGTTATAGAGTGAAATGTTCAATCTATTGTTTGCTGTTGGATTCGGTGTTTCGTTCTGGCAAGCATTCAAGCAGTCAAGAGGTTAGTTCTGGCAGTCCTGATTGATAGCCGCAAGGGCAAATAGCAAGGTTCTTCTGTTTGAGGTGCTTTCTGCACACAGAGAATGGACTTTTGAGAGAGACAGACATGCAACATGTGTCCGGATAGTTTTGGACAGTAAGCAATGTAAATAATGTAAATAAAGCCTTAAAGCCGCTGAGTTTCAGCAGTTATAAATCAGCGAGGCTGTCGTGTTTTGTTGGTGCCATTTTCGCGTTCGGAAAGTGGCCTGATGAGGGTGAGCTGAGGGCCAGCTCATCAATCTAGTCAGGGTCACCGTTTGAACCCTGACAGATTCTTGACAGCTCTTGGAGAGTTTCCTGCCATTGTGGTAGGTGATCCTATCGATGCTCTGGTCACTCTCTGGAATGGAGAGATGACTAGGCAATAAAAACGATCACTCTGGAACATCCCCTCTCACATAGCAGAGCTAAATTAGCTCCTTGGTTTCATGAGGACTTGGCAGCAATGAAGCGTGTGAAACGGAGACTAGAGCGCGTGTGGTATTCAACACATAGCAAATCGGATTGAATACAGGTATGAGCCTATAGAACAGGGGTCCCCAAACTAAGGCCCGGGGGCCACATGCAGCCCATCGAAGCCGTTTATCCGGCCCCTGCAGTGCCAGCTCCCTCCTCCTCCGCCGAGGAAGGTGCGTGCGGCGTAGGGTAGGAGGGAAAGGCATGCAGCTTTCCCGTCTCCTCCCTTGCCTGGTGCGTGCTTTCCAAATCTTAGCTTGTTTATAATGGTGTTTTAATTATTATTTAATTAATTATTAAGGGGTGCTTTGCTAGTGCTTTTGGTGCACAAAGGCAAAAGGAGGTTGGACTAAATGGCCCAAGCTGTCTCTTCCAACCCTCTTTATTATTTTTAACATGATTATGATTAACATTGAGGCTGTATTTATTCCTGTTTTGTTTTTTTTTTCTTCAAAATAAGATATATGCAGTGTGCACTGCATAGGAATTTGTTCATAGTTTTTTTTAAAAAAAAAACTATAGTCCAGCCCTCCAATGGTCTGAGGGACTGTGAACTGGCCCCATGTTTAAAAAGTTTGGGGATCCCTGCTATATAAGGACTTACTCCACAGCAAAGAAAGTTCTCATTGCGGCCAACATTGCCTCTGCAAAAAACCGTCCAGCTGAGCGGTTTCGAACGGTCAGAGACTTGTTAAATCCTGCCTTGCAAGAAGGGATCCCTGAGTATTCAGCAGCTCGCTATGAAGGATTTAGTCGATTCTTTGAGGATAAATTAGCTCTGATTCAGTCTGACCTGGGCAACACCTTAACTGCAGTCTCTGAAGATGTAACACGCTCATCTGCTTGTCTGGTTTTAATGGATTTATTTCAATTAGTGCAGCCCAAGGACATGGACAAGATCCTGGGAGAGGCAAGGGTGACCACATTCATTCTGGACCTCTGCCCATCCCAGCTTACCTGTCTGAACGTATCTCCCTCTACAAACCACTTCAGAGGTTAAGATCTCCTGGGGAGGCCCTGATCTCGGTCTTGCCTCATTCACAGGTGCAGCTGCTTCGGACAAGAGACAGGGCCTTCTCAGTAGTGGACCCTTGGCTGTGGAACTCCCCAGTGAAATTAGATCAGCTCCCTCCCTCCTGATCTTCAGAAAGAAACTGAAAACGTGGCTATGGGATCAAGCCTTTGGAGACTAGGCAGTGCAATATGTAGCAACAAAGTAAGCTCATGTTGTAAGCTGTCCTGAGTCCCCTGAGGGGTGAGAAGGGCGGGATAGAAATGAAACTAGGCAGTGCAATATGCAGCAATGAAGTAAGCATAATACAATTGGAATGGCTCCTGGACTATGACTTTGGATTAATGTGGTTTTAATAGTGGATTTTAATGAATTAATGTATATATTAATATGCTTTGGCTATTTTTACTTTTAATGATTTTGTAGTGTATATTGTATTTGTTCGTTGTTGTATGTCATTGAATATTGCCAATTTAGAAGCTACTCTGAGTCCCCTTCGGGGTGAGAAGAGCGGCGTAAAAATGTAGTAAACTGTGGATGTGATGCAAAGGGAAATTTACACTGGCATAAAATATCGAAACTCCCAGAAGAGTTCCTTCTTACCCTCCAAGGCTGCAGCCCCATCTCCTTCCTGCTTCAGCTTCTTCTGCCTGAGACTCTGGGTGGTGTTTGATGGAGATTTATCTGATGCAGGGACATTAGACTGGACTTCCGTGCAGTTATTTTGGGCCTGGAAGAGTGCAGAATATCCCAGAAGTAGTATGGAGAAAGTTCAAAAATATCACAGAAACTGCATGGGATTTTTTAAAAGAATAACTCTGAGATGGCAACCTAACAAAGGCCATACCCTCCTCCCATCATTTTCATTGTAATATCTGGGTGTCAACAAATCTGAGTAGATCAGCAACTGAGCTTACAGTGGATATGGAGGTGACAGCAGGAGGGGCAGAGCAGGTGGAAAAAGAGGCAGAGGGAGCAGAGTCTGGCTCCTCCCTCACATCGGTCCCTTCTTGGAAGAAAGGCAGGATGTAAGCTTAACCTGTCCATCAGTCGCAAAGTTAGTGAAACCAAGAGGAAATGCTCTCACCTGTTCTTCCTGCCTCTTGTCCTCTGCCCGACTCAGGAGGAAGCCTTCCGCCAGGGCCACCGCCTGGGAAGAGGTCTCTGCCCCACACTCTCGGACCCAGCTCCCCATCTCTGGGGGCAGGAGGCTCAGGAACTGCTCCAGGATCACCAGGTCCAGCATCTCAGCCTTGGTGTGTTGCTGTGGCTTCAGCCACTGGCGGCAGAGATCGTGGAGGCGGCTGCAAACCTCTCTGGGCCCCTCGCCCTCTCGGTAGGAGGACTGCCTGAAGCGCTGGTGCTGTATGTGCACATTCAGGAACATCCGCGTAGTTTGCTCCCAGTATTCCCCACTGCTCCCAAGTCCTGCTTCAGGTCCAGGTGAGTTGGGTCTTTCCATGTTGGAACCACTCTGATGAAGAACCAAACCGTATCCAAGATGCTTTTCCTCCCTCTTCTTTCAAAGGAAAGAAATCCCTGAACAGGTTCTACTTCAAAATTCTCAGCCAACAATCACATTTCTTCTGTGAAAGAAAAGCAGAATTAGACAACAGGTTTTGGGAGGTTTTTCTTGGAGAGTAAAAAAAACCAGAAACAAGTTCTTTATTTACATAATATATGGTCTTTCTTGTAAAGAAGAACCAAGACTTTGAAACAAGCAACAAAAATCAATATAACAACTAAGGTAAAATATTTGGGATAACAGATGATGAACAGAATCACCGAATTATTTCAAAACTTATGGGGGGGGGGGGGAAGAGGACGCAGGCAGGCCGGTGAGTAGGTTGTCAGGGGAAAGCCCGGGGCTGTGGCGCAGACGGGAGAGCAAACCAGCTGCAATTAACTGCAATCAATCACTCTGACCAGGAGGTCATGAGTTCGAGGCCCGCTCGGAGCTATGTTGTTTGTCTTTGTCCTATGTTAAAAGGCATTGAATGTTTGCCTATATGTGTAATGTGATCCGCCCTGAGTCCCCTTCGTGGTGAGAAGGGCGGAATATAAATGCTGTAAATAAATAAATAATAAATAAATAAAGCCACTGGCCCTCTGCCTGCCTCTGTCTCCTCCTAAGGACCCCCCAGATGGAGAAGGGACAACCTCACAGTCTGTTGTGATGACCCCCAATCCCATGTGAGCTTAGGCCTGGGCCAACTTCGTCCCTCCCTCCAGGTGTTTCGGGCTGCAGCCTCTCTTCGGCCCTTTGGAGAAGGTCTGGGAATAAGACTCACCAGAAGAAGAAGGATGAGAAGAAGGAGGAGGAAGAGGAGGAGACAGGCCAAAGAAGCAGACTCCCCTCTCCCAGCAGGGCAAGGAAGGGTTAAGGGGAGGGAGTTTGACTCCTAGACAGTCAGGAAAGCTTGGTATAAGGAGGCCCACTTCCTTCCTGCCTCTCTGGGAACCAAACTCCCTCCCCTTAACCCTTCCTTGCCCAGCGTTACACTGGAAGGAGGAGGAAAGAGCCTCTCTCAAAAGCCCTGGAACCAATCGACTAAAGAGGATCGCATAGATATAGTCATGGAAGAAAAATCCTGTATTTATAGGAAAGTTAGTTATATGTATACTCTCCCTGTCAAACCATTGCTCCCCAACCCCACTGAGCATTAAAGGTAACCAGTCAGTCCCGATCAGAGCAGGGCCTCCATCCATAACAGAAAGAGAATGTATCAACATTGGGTGAAGTCCCAGGGCTCCCTTTTCCCAAGGAGGAGGAACACAGACTTGGGTGGGAGATACGACAAGAGCACCCAACACAAGCAGGCTCTTCATTGAGAAATCACCTGCTGCAATAGCTGCTCTCAAGAGCACCATTCAGCTAAGGAAGGGGAATCTGAATTCAGAGTTTTGTTAGAAGGGTGTCACTGATTTTCACATTTCAGTCTTGCACATGACTGCTACAAAGGAGCGGCAAATATATACAGCCTCCGATGGCCTAGGGATAAAAGCCTTGTGACTTGAAGGTTGGGTTGCTGACCTAAAAGCTGCCAGGTTCAAATCCCACCCGGGGAGAGCATGGATGAGCTCCCTCAATCAGCTCCAGCTCCATGCGGGGACATGAGAGAAGCCTCCCACAAGGATGGTAAAACATCAAAAAAACATCCGGGCGTCCCCTGGGCAATGTCCTTGCAGACGGCCAATTATCTCACTCCAGAAGCAACTCTGGTTGCTCCTGACACGAGGAGAGAGAAAAAAACCTAGCTGTACCCAGCCCTTCCCCAGTACAACTGACTGTAACTTGGTGAGATGCAGATTTACACCCACCTTATTAGAATGATAAGTAAAACAAAAATAGGGTTGTTGTATGTCTTTCGGGCTGTGTGGCCATGTTCCAGAAGCATTCTCTCCTGACGTTTCGCCCACATCTATGGCAGGCATCCTCAGAGGTTGTGAGGTATGGAGAAAACTAAGCAAAGAGGTTAATATATATCTGTGGAAAGTCTAGGGTGAGAGAGGTCAGTGTGAATGTGTAGTTAATCACTTAAATTAGCATTGAAAAGCTTATCTGCTGTCTTCTTCCTGCCTCTGGGGCATCCTTTGTTTAGAGTCGTTAACTGCCCTTGGTTGATTCATGTCTGGAAACCCTCTGTTTTCAGAGTATTGCTTTTTATTTACTGTTCTGATTTTTGAGTTTTGTAATACTGGTAGCCAGATTTTGTTCATTTTCATGGTTTCTTCCTTTCTGTTGAAGTTGTCCACATGCTTGTGGATTTCAATGGCTTCTCTGTGTAGTCTGACATGATAGTTGTTAGAATGGTCCAGCATTTTTGTGTTCTCAAATAGTATTCTGTGTCCAGGCTGGTTCATCAAATGCTCTGCTATGGCTGATTTCTCTGGTTGAATTAGTCTGCAGTGCCTTTCAT
Organism: Anolis carolinensis; assembly: GCF_035594765.1. Lineage (NCBI taxonomy): Eukaryota > Metazoa > Chordata > Lepidosauria > Squamata > Anolidae > Anolis > Anolis carolinensis. The sequence continues at coordinate 17,818,197 of NC_085842.1, forward strand.
GTTCTTTGACTCTTGTTTGGGCGCTGCGTTTGGTGGTCCCTATGTAGACTTGTCCACAGCTGCATGGTATCCGGTAGACTCCTGCAGAAGAGAGAGGATCCCTCTTGTCCTTCGCTGGCCGTAGCATTTGTTGGATTTTCTTCGTGGGTTTGTAGATAGTTTGTAGGTTGTGCTTCTTCATCAGCTTCCCTATGCGGTCAGTAGTTCCCTTGATGTATGGTAAGTACACCTTTCCTCTGGGTGGATCTTTGTCTTGACTCTCATGGCTTGTTCTTGGCCTTGCAGCTCTTCTGATGTCTGTGGTGGAGTATCCATTGGCCTGTAGAGCCCAGTTTAGGTGGTTGAGTTCACCTTGGAGGAGGTGAGGTTCGCAGATTCTTTGTGCACGGTCTGTCAGGGCTTTGATTGTGCTCCTTTTTTGACTTGGGTGATGGTTGGAGTTTTTATGAAGGTATCTATCTGTGTGTGTAGGTTTTCTGTAAACTGTGTGGCCCAATTGTTGATTGGGTTTGCGGATGACCAGAACATCTAGAAATGGCAGTTTTCCTTCCTTTTCTTTTTCCATGGTGAATTGGATGTTTGGGTGGATGCTGTTAAGATGGTCCAGGAACTTGCTGAGTTCTTCCTCTCCATGGCTCCAAATCGTGAAGGTGTCATCTACGTATCTGAACCAAACAGTTGGCTTTTTTGGTGCTGTTTCTAGGGCCTGTTTTTCAAAGTATTCCATATAGAAATTTGCTACTACTGGGCTGAGAGGGCTCCCCATGGCCACTCCATCCTTCTGTTCATAGAATCCAGTGTCCCACTGAAAGTAGCTAGTGGTGAGGCAATGGTGAAACAGGGCTGTGATGTCTTCTGGGAGCAGCCAAAAGGACCTTCAAAACACCACAGGCTCATCGCATTTACAACCGCCTGGAACGCAACCTCTTGAGAGAGAGAATCCACACCATCCGTAAAGAACTCGCAAACACAGACAAAGAACTGCTGCACCTCCACATCAACATCAGCCAAAAGATGAATACCCAGGACTGGGATAAAATAGACAGCCTTACCTACAAGAAAATGGAGAAAGACATGGTTCTCCACACCAAGAGACAAAAACAAAAATTTGACAAATGCCGTAAGCAACAGCCAAAGCCAGAACTGGATAAATCACGGACCATCATCAACCTGACAGACAGACAACTCACTGAAGACCAAGTATCCATTCTAGAAAAAGGAGGAAATTTTGCAGTCACCACCACCAGGATCCCAGTAGAAAACATCATTGCCAATGTTGAATCAGCAATTTACCAGCTCCCTGAGGAAGAAGCAGAGGAGGTAAGAATTGAAACAGCAAGGATCCTGAGAAATGCAAAACTCCCCCCCAGCAACATAACGAGAAAAGAAAGACAGGCCATCAAAGATCTCAACTCAGATCCTGAAATCATCATTCTTCCAGCTGACAAGGGGAATGCCACAGTAATCATGGAAACAAAACAATACAAAGAAAAAATCAGACAACTTCTAGATCCCACAATTTACAAGAAACTGAAACAAGACCCCACTAACAAAATCACCAGAAAAACGAACACTCTAATCAAGAACTCCTCCATTAACTTTGACATACGCCAACAGCTGTGCAAATCAGAAGCCCTCCCACCCAGGCTTTACGGACTCCCCAAAATCCACAAGGACTCCATCCCACTCAGACCCATTGTAAGTGCCATTGGATCGCCGACTTACAACCTGGCAAAATTTCTGGCTACACAGCTACAAACCCACATTGGGCTCACTGCACATTATATCAAGGACTCTACACACTTTATAGAAAAGATCAGCAACCTCAATCTAAGCACCAAGGACATCCTGATCAGCTTTGATGTGGTGTCCCTTTTTACCAAAGTCCCAGTAGCTGACACCCTCACACTAATCAAACAAAACTTCCCAGAAGACATCACAGCCCTGTTTCACCATTGCCTCACCACTAGCTACTTTCAGTGGGACACTGGATTCTATGAACAGAAGGATGGAGTGGCCATGGGGAGCCCTCTCAGCCCAGTAGTAGCAAATTTCTATATGGAATACTTTGAAAAACAGGCCCTAGAAACAGCACCAAAAAAGCCAACTGTTTGGTTCAGATACGTAGATGACACCTTCACGATTTGGAGCCATGGAGAGGAAGAACTCAGCAAGTTCCTGGACCATCTTAACAGCATCCACCCAAACATCCAATTCACCATGGAAAAAGAAAAGGAAGGAAAACTGCCATTTCTAGATGTTCTGGTCATCCGCAAACCCAATCAACAATTGGGCCACACAGTTTACAGAAAACCTACACACACAGATAGATACCTTCATAAAAACTCCAACCATCACCCAAGTCAAAAAAGGAGCACAATCAAAGCCCTGACAGACCGTGCACAAAGAATCTGCGAACCTCACCTCCAAGGTGAACTCAACCACCTAAACTGGGCTCTACAGGCCAATGGATACTCCACCACAGACATCAGAAGAGCTGCAAGGCCAAGAACAAGCCATAAGAGTCAAGACAAAGATCCACCCAGAGGAAAGGTGTACTTACCATACATCAAGGGAACTACTGACCGCATAGGGAAGCTGATGAAGAAGCACAACCTACAAACTATCTACAAACCCACGAAGAAAATCCAACAAATGCTACGGCCAGCGAAGGACAAGAGGGATCCTCTCTCTTCTGCAGGAGTCTACCGGATACCATGCAGCTGTGGACAAGTCTACATAGGGACCACCAAACGCAGCGCCCAAACAAGAGTCAAAGAACATGAAAGGCACTGCAGACTAATTCAACCAGAGAAATCAGCCATAGCAGAGCATTTGATGAACCAGCCTGGACACAGAATACTATTTGAGAACACAAAAATGCTGGACCATTCTAACAACTATCATGTCAGACTACACAGAGAAGCCATTGAAATCCACAAGCATGTGGACAACTTCAACAGAAAGGAAGAAACCATGAAAATGAACAAAATCTGGCTACCAGTATTACAAAACTCAAAAATCAGAACAGTAAATAAAAAGCAATACTCTGAAAACAGAGGGTTTCCAGACATGAATCAACCAAGGGCAGTTAACGACTCTAAACAAAGGATGCCCCAGAGGCAGGAAGAAGACAGCAGATAAGCTTTTCAATGCTAATTTAAGTGATTAACTACACATTCACACTGACCTCTCTCACCCTAGACTTTCCACAGATATATATTAACCTCTTTGCTTAGTTTTCTCCATACCTCACAACCTCTGAGGATGCCTGCCATAGATGTGGGCGAAACGTCAGGAGAGAATGCTTCTGGAACATGGCCACACAGCCCGAAAGACATACAACAACCCTGTGATCCCGGCCATGAAAGCCTTCGACAACACATAAAACAAAAATAGAGCCCAAAATACATTTGGTATATTTGAGGTTTTGATGGTGCACTAGATACCCAACTTATGCATTTGCTCCTCCATCCATTTATCTGGTTGGGGATGGAAAAAAGCAATACTGGTTCCTGCACACCGTGAAACACAGAAATGACTTTGAAAACATGCAGATCCAGAGGCACCACCACACAATACACCCAGCAACAATATTACCCCTGATAACCTGCTATGAGGAAAAGCATTGAAATATTTTCCTAGGTCGTTTGCTCAATTCCTAGGTGTGAGCAGCGGACGGAGGCCAAAAACAAGCCACGAGAGTCAAGACAAAGATCCACCCAGAGGAAAGTGTTCTTACCATACACCAAGGGAATCACTGATGGCATAGGCTAGCTGATGAAGAAACACAACCTACAAACTATCTACAGACCCACTAAGAAAATCCAACAAATGCTACATTCAGTGAAGGACAAGAGGGATCCTCTCACCTCTGCAGGACTCTACCGTATCCCATGCAGCTGTGGACAAGTCTACAGAGGGACCACCAAACGCAAAAGCATTGTCCAGACACAACTCAAGTAACACGAAAGGCACTGCAGATTCAACCAGAGTAGTCAGCCATAGCAGAGCACTTGATGAACCAACATGGACACAGCATATTATCTGAGAACGCAGAAATGCTGGACCACTCTTACAACCACCAAGTCATACAACACAGACAAGCCATTGAAATCCACAAGCATGTGGACAATTACAATAGAAAGGAGGAAACCATGAAAATGAACAAAATATGGCTACCAGTATTAAAAAAACTCTAAAATCAGGACAGGAAAGAAAGTACAACACCCTGAAAACAGGAAAATTCCAGACATAAAGCAATCGGGGCCAAGAATTCCCCCAGGCAGGAATAAGCCTTGAAGCTGCAAGGCCATTAAAGCAGGTGATTAATTGCAACATTCACACTTCCTCCAGCAGACTAGTGTTCTTTCTCCCATCCTGGACCTTCCAAAAATAGATAAACCTCACTAGCCTAATTTCTAATGTACCTCTGAGGATGCCTGCCACAGATGTGGGCGAAACATCAGGAGCATGGAACATGGCCATACAGCCTGAAAACCTCACAGCAGCCCAATTAATGGAATTACATATGGCTTTTTAAAAAACAAGTGACATGACAATTGTATTTTTAATTGTTTTATTTCTGAAAATATACAGATAATAATATATTACATTACAAACCTTGGCATTCTATGAATCAGTGTAGACGACTATTTCGTTTTTGTGATTAAGTTACAGGTTTAGTCAATATAGATCAATTAGTTTCCCCTTATTTACCGGCAGAGTTTGAGATAAGTACAGTAGAGTCTCACTTATCCAAGCCTCGCTTATCCAAGCTTCTGGTTAATCCAAGCCATTTTTGTAGTCAATGGTTTCAATATATCATGATATTTTGGTGCTAAATTCGTAAATACAGTAACTACTACATAACATTACTGCATATTGGACTACTTTTTCGGACAAATTTGTTGTATAACATGAAGTTTTGGTGCTTAATTTGTAAAATCATAACCTAATTTGATGTTTAATAGGTTTTTCCTTAATCCCTCCTTATTATCCAAGATATTCGCTTATCCAAGCTTCTGCCGGCCCGTTTAGCTTGGATAAGTGAGACTCTACTGTATATAAATTTGAGTAGAATCTTCATCATATAATTTTTTGTCTTGCAGTGATATCCTGAAATTTCTTCTCCCAGGTGTTGCGATTTGCTTGTATTTTTCCATAATTGATTAACGTTCATTTGAATAATGTTGTTTAAAGTTTTTGGAATTTCTACTCTTAGATATTTTAGCTTCTTTTTCTCCAATTTCATACCTATATGGTTTTGGATGGTTTTTCGTTCTTTCCATGTTAGATTCTTATGGAGAATTTCTGATTTCCCAAAGTTAAGTGTGAGCCCCAAAATTTCCCTAAAATCCTTAATTGTTCTGACTATTGACCTTAGCGAGTCCTTCACCTCACTTAAAATAAACATGGCATCATCCATATAAAGATTGATTTTGATTTCCTCTTTACCCAACTTCTATCCTTTGATGGTTATCTCCTCACTAATGACATTTGCTAATGGCTCAATGGCCAGCATGACGATAGTATGTAACCCTCTGAAGAATGTCACAGGAAGCTTGTTTTCTGCTACTCCAGAAAACAGGACCTCAGTTAGGGATTCAATTAACAAGAAATGAGATTCTACCAAATCTTAGGCAGAACTTCTCAAATGGTCCTGTATGAAATCAGACAATATGGGTGTCCAAAGAAGCAAAAGACTTCTTCAAAACCTAAACAGAGTTTGAAACTAATAAAAGAATGGTCTTAGAAATGAGCCAAAGTCAAGCCAAGTGTTACTGGAAGCCAAGGGAATAACACGTGTTCATCTGCCATTTCCCTGTTGCAACATATTTTATTAATTTTGAGCCAGCTCTCTGGATAATGACTCTCCTGTATGTAGTTTGTGATAATTCAAAAGATATGAAACCCAAACAAAAATGTCCCAAATGCTTGACATTTGCATGTTATTAGTTTGTGTAAATTCTCTGGTACTTGTTAAGGGATGAAGTCTGAGTAAAACATTTCCCATACTTCTGGCACATTTATACTTTCTTTCCTGTGTGTACTTTTTGTGGTTCTCCAAACATGTGGGAAAAGCAAAACATTTTCCACACTCTGGCATTTTTATGGCTTCTGTCCTTTGTGAAGACTTTTGTGCTTCACCAAATTTGAATGGCGAGCAAAATATTTCCCACACTCCTGGCAATGGTATGGCTTCTCTCCTGTGTGGAGTCTTTTGTGCCTCACCAAGGATGAACTGTCAGCAAAATATTTCCCACACTCCTGGCATTGGTAAGGCTTCTCTCCTGTGTGGAGTCTTTTATGCTTCACCAAGGATGAACTGTGAGCAAAATATTTCCCACACTCCTGGCATTGGTATGGTTTCTCTCCTGTGTGGAGTCTTTTGTGTTTCACCAAGCCTGAACTGTCTGCCAAACACTTCCCACATTCCTGGCATTGGTATGGCTTCTCTCCCGTGTGAAGTTTTTTGTGGCTCGCCAAGTTTGAACTGCAAGCAAAACATTTCCCACACTCCTGGCATTGGTATGGCTTCTCTCCTGTGTGGAGTCTTTTGTGCTTCACCAAGGTTGAACTGTGAGCAAAACATTTCCCACACTCCTGGCATGGGTAAGGCTTCTCTCCTGTGTGGAGTCTTTTGTGGCTGATCAAGTTTGAACTATCCCGAAAACATTTCCCACACTCCGGGCATTGGTATGCCTTCTCTCCTGTGTGGAGTCTTTTGTGACTCACTAAGTTTGAACTGCAAGCAAAGCATTTTCCACACTCCTGGCATTGGTATGGCTTCTCTCCTGTGTGGAGTTTTTTGTGGCTCACCAATTTTGAACTGTCAGCAAAGCATTTCGCACACTCCTGGCATTGGTATGGTTTCTCTCCTGTGTGAAGTCTTTTGTGCTTCAACAAGTGTGAACTGCAAGTAAAACATTTTCCACACTCATGGCATTGGTATGGCTTCTCTCCTGTGTGGAGTCTTTTGTGGCTCACCAAGGCTGAACTGTTAGCAAAACATTTCCCACATTCCTGGCATTGGTAAGGCTTCTCTTCTGTGTGAAGTCTTTTGTGCTTCACCAAGGATGAACTGTGAGCAAAACATTTCCCACATTCCTGGCATTGGTATGGCTTCTCTCCTGTGTGGCGTCTTTTGTGGCTCATAAAGTTTGAACTATCAAGAAAACATTTCCCACACTCCTGGCATTGGTATGGCTTCTCTCCTGTGTGGAGTCTTTTGTGGCTCCCCAAGTTTGAACTGCGAGCAAAACATTTCCCACAATCTTGGCACTGGTATGGCTTCTCTCCTGTGTGGAGTTTTTTGTGGCTCACCAAGGCTGAACTTTCAGCAAAATGTTTCCCACACTCCTGGCATTGGTATGGCTTCTCTCCTGTGTGGAGTCTTTTGTGCCTCACCAAGTCTGATCTGTCAGCAAAACATTTCCCACAATCCTGGCACTGGTATGGCTTCTCTCCTGTGTGGAATCGTTTGTGCTTCACCAAGTGTGAACTGCGAGCAAAACATCTTCCACACTCCTGACATTGGTATGGCTTCTCTCCTGTGTGGAGTCTTTTGTGCCTCACCAAGTCTGAACTACGAGAAAAACATTTCCCACACTCCTGGCATTGGTATGGCTTCTCTCCTGTGTGGAGTATTTTGTGCCTCACCAAGTGTGAATTGCGAGCAAAACATTTCCCACACTCCTGGCATTGGTATGGCTTCTCTCCTGTGTGGATTATTTTGTGCCTCACTAAGTTTGAATGGTAAGGAAAGTATTTCCCACACTCCTGGCATTGGTATGGCTGCCCTGCTGTGTGGGATCTCCAGTGGTCTATAAGGTGTGTATTCTGAGTAAAACATTTCCCACACTTCTGACACTTGTACCCTTTATTTCTTATGTGAAGTTTATTGTGCCTCATCAGTTGTGATACTTTCCATATAATTTGGCCTTTCCCAGCATGGAGTGTCTTATGAAGTACAACTGCCATACTTTGAGTAAAACACTGCCCACATACGTTGCATTTATAGGGCCCTTCTCTGATAGAACCTCCATCTTCTCTATGGGTTTGTTGGTGTTTAGGAAGGCCTCCACTGTGTTCAAATTGCTTCTTGTGTTTGGTGCATACATTGACCTTCTTCGAGTTATCTGCTGTGAAGAAGAAGGATGGAAACAATTATTCCTAAGCATGAGTGATAAAGACTTTAAGGAAGTGGGATAACAAGTGGTTTGAAATGATTCTTAAAAAAAACAAGCACATGGAGGAAAAGAAGCTATAAATGCTGTCCTTTCTTCACCCTTTGTTCACTAATGATTGACACTGTTTGACTGCCTAAACCCTCTAAGAGATTGTTATGGTTGAGCCTTATGGCTCCGATACTGGGAGACGTGGTCGTAAGACTCCTCGGGAGTCAGATACTCTCGAGGAGCGAGAAAGGAAGCGGCTGCGGGACTTATTTGCAGAACCATCTGACGAGGACTCCTTTGAGGGTTTTACTGAGAGAATGGAGGAAGAGATGGTTAGCTCAGAGGAGGATGACATGGAATGGACTCGTGTGAGGGAGGATTTGGGTGCCACTGGCAATGATAGTATGGAAGGCGATTGGGGACCTTCAGGATTAGACCCGTGGACAAGCTGGAGGGATGGAACGGGATCCACAGCTGGGGATGCTGTGGGGCGTAGTCAAAGGTGTTTCAGTTCTGATGAGGAAAGTGATGAGGAGACGCCCGGAATTAGGGGAACAGCTGATAGCGATGAGGAGCTGTAAACTGGCATAAAATGGGGTTACGAGGCAATGGCTAATTGCGTTGGGCAAGGTAATCTGGACGAACGCTTGGGCTCTGTGTGGGAAGTTCCTGAAGACGGGTGTGATTCGTTTGCTGACTACGTAAGTTACCAAGGACACTGGGCATAGACGGCGGGAGGAATTGTGTGGGCTTTTGTTGTGCAACCTGTGCTTAATCTTAATAGCTTGGACCTCCGTCGTCTTCTTGACGAACGCCATCTGTTTACTCTGGACTGACTGACTGACTGACTGACTGACTATGGCCTCGGACTCTCCTTCCTGTGATTATCGTTGGAACTGGTGAACTACAAACGTCTATACCTGCCTTACGACCTTCGGACCGGATTGGAACTTCGCTGACCGCCTCTGCCCTTGTCTGCTGCGTTTTTATCTGGAAATTGCTTGCTGCGTGGAGGAGTAACCTCTTAGTTACTCAAACATAGCTTTTGGCAGCAGAGAAGTATCTGCTGCCAATTATTTGCATTTCTTTGAACCTTTTGTTCACCAGCTTTGTTTGTTTAAGTCCCAGGCTGAAGTAAGCTTTTTTGGTTTAACCCGGATTAAACTCCGGTTTAATCCGGTTTATCTTTTGAACGTTTTCCTTGTGTCTTTTTACTTTTAAGGCCAATGTTTGCCTAGCCCTTGTCTTTTCGGGCATTTTTGGTTCTGTTACTCCAATAAACTTTGTTATATCTTATCTTGTGGCGTTCTGTCCTTGACAGAGATAGATGTGTAACATATGATGCAGATGCTACCTGTTGCTCAGCCCAACCAGTTTTTTATTCTGTTTCCTTCTCTCTGAGGGAATTGAGACCTTTTCCCTTCAGATTCAAATGCTTGCCTTTTTCTCTAGATAAAACGTTACATTGCGACCACCCATTTCACAATCAGTCCCTCCTTTTTATTTCTCTCCCCGAAGCCTCATTTCTCTCATCCCTTTTTCAGTTAAGGTTGGGTTTTTCGGCTCCAACGCAGAAGATCCTATACCTAATTTCATAGTGCTGCAGAGATTGTTACACTTTAACATCTACTACTAAATGGGACTCTTATAGTTTTTGGAGGTTTGCTGTAAATGTGAGTTCCAAAGGGATTGATTTGCATGACAAAGCTAGGAAGATACAAGATAGTGACTGTAAAGAAAAAGAAAAAAAGACATTTAAAGAACTTATCGATACGCGTTAAAGAAAATTATTATAAATTGGTTTGGAAATGGTATTTAACACCAGTAAAGATAGCAAACATCAATAAGAACGCCACAAAAAAAATTGTTGGAGAGGTTGCCAGGAGGTGGGCAGATATATACATATGTGGTGGCAATGTAAATATGTAAACGTATTTTGGGGGAAAGTATTCAGAGAAATAGAAACTATAATGGATATGAAGATAGGAAAAAGTGCAAGTATTGCATTGTTGTCATTATATAATGTTAAGAAATTGAAAAAAACAGAGAAGGATGCAATGAATAACATGCTAACTGCAGCAAGGTTGTTGATAGCAAGGAACTGGAAAAGTAAAATAAATATACAAATAGAAGAATGGTACAAAGAACTATGGAAATTAGCAATAAACGATAAGTTGACTTGTAGGTTAAGAGTTAAGAAAGGGGTATGGAAGAAAAATGACTTTGATGAGATTTGGGGAAAATTTATTGAGAATGGTTTAAAAGAAGTAGACGGGAAATTACCTCCACAAGAAGAAATGGTATTTTGGAAAGAGAATGCAAATTGAAATGGCTCGGAGGGGGGGTGGGCACAGAGGTGAATAAAACAACATACAAGATACATGTACATATATTGTTGATGCAATGAATTATGTATGGAATAGAAGAATATGTAATATACTGAGGTAGTGATGTATTTCAAGAAAATTAATAAAATTTTATAAAAAAAAAGAAAAAGAAAAAGAGAACAATTATGAAGGCAGAGAAGAGAGAAAAAAGGAAGGTCTGCGGGATTCAGCCAGATATAGTAGTAAACATACCATTAGAAAAATAGGGGCATAGAGTTTGATTACTGGCATATACCTTTCCCAGTGCACAAAACTCCCAAGACCCAATCATTCACAGGCACAGAACATAGACCACATTACATTACAAGTCACCATGTTGCGAATGACTGAGGCTAGGGCCTGTTTGTGTGCTGGGAGAGAGCGTAGAAAGATAGTTTAGCATTCAGACTTGGTTGGGAGGCCTGGTTGGGAGGAAAAACTAAGTTGAATACCACACCGATAAAAAGATCAATAGCCGTGTCTCTGTATCTGAAGCCAGGGGAAGTCTGTTCTTTTTGATGATCCATTCTCAAGCTCCTCTCACCAGCCAATCTGCTTCCTCTCTCTGCCTGCCTCTCTCACAGACACCCACCCATAGAGAGAGAGTGTAGTGGGGTAATTATTACGCTAGGTTTTCCAGGGAGTCCAGTTGTTGCGAGATAATGTGTTACACTTGGACTAGACTCCTGTTATGGAAGTCTTCCCACTGGAGTGCAAACTGGTGCTAAGATTGCTGTTGCTCAGACACCAAGTCAATATTACTCTTATGTCATATATTTCTAACATAAGCCCTGCCTTGAGAACTCTCTGAGATTGTGATGATTTAGGACAGGGGTCCCCAAACTAAGGCCCGGGGGCCGGATGCGGCCCTCCAAGGCCATTTACCTGGCCCCCACCCTCAGTTTTAGACTTAGGCTTGCCCAAAGCCTGAAATGACTTGAAGTCACACAATAACAACAATCCTACTTGATTATCTCAATGGCCAAAAGCAGGCCGACACTTCCCACTGAAATCCTGATAAGTTTACAGTATGTTGGTTAAAATTATTTTTATTTTTAAATATTGTATTGTTCTTTCATTTACCAATATTGTAAATGAAATATTGTAAATGAATGATATGGTAATAATATAATATATTGTATATACATATAATATTGATAATAATATTATAATGTAATACAATATAATATTTATTTATTTATAACAGTATTTCTACCCTGCCCTTCTCACCCAATAGGGGACTCAGGGTGGCTAATAATAATAATATAATATAATAATATTGTATAATATAGTAATATTATGTATATATTATATATTAAATGTAATATTACTAATAATATTACGGTATAATGGTATAGTACAGTATAGTAATATATAATGCTAATATTGTGCTATGCTAATAATATAATATATTGTATGTACATACAACTTGTAAGCTGCTCTGAGTCCCCTTCAGGGTGAGAGATGGTGGGGTATAAATGTAGCAAATAAATAAATAATTGTTGCTGGGGGATTTTTTGTTTTTTTGTTTTTTTTTGGCACTACAAATAAGACATGTGCAGTGAGCATAGGAATTTGTTCGGGGTTTTTTTTTCAAATGATAATTCGGCCCCTCAACAATCTGAGAGACCATGAATCGGCCCTCCACTTAAAAAGTTTGAGGACCCCTGATTTAGGATATTGCTCTCACCAGAGAGTTGCTGATTGGGATACTGCATTTGAAACGGAAATCCCCATTAATGAGGGAGCCTTACCAAGAGACTCCAGAATCCCATGAATTTCCTCCATGATCTGCAAGTGTAACACTCTCTGATCAGGATTCAGAGTCACCCACTCCTCCGGGGAGAAATGGACAGCCACGTCCTCAAAGGTAATTGGACCCTGATGGAAAAAGAAAAAAAGTCCTTCTCACTGTTTGAAATGGAAAGGGCCGTGGCCTCCGTGCCATAGTTTAAACTTTGTAAAGATGTTCGACAGTCACAACCATTTCTTAATTGATAAGTAGAATCAGAAATAGAATCTGGACTGTTACAGCTTTCATTGTGCTGCCCAAACTGGACACAATGTTATTCCAGGTGAGGCCTCACCAAACAGGAAGACGATCACCATGACTCCCCTTAATGTAGACACTCTATTCCTTTCGATGCAGCACAAGATTCCATAGACTTTTAAGCTGGTGCATCACACTCTTGGCTCATGTTGAACTTGTGGTCTACTAAGACTCCAAAATTCCTTTCACATGAACTGTTGTTGAGCCAGGTGTCACCCATTCTGTATCTGTGCATTGCCTATTTCCTGCCTTTGTGTACCATTGTTTCTCATTGCTGAAATTAATTTTTAGTTTTCACCCAGCTCTCTAACATGTTAAGGCCACTTTAATTCTGATCCTGTCTTCTGGATTATTAGCTTTCCATCCTAATTTGGTGTCATATGCACACTTGATAAGCATGCGCTCTAAACCTTTAAGCAAGTCAGTAAGGAAGGTGTGGAACAGCACTTGGCACCCCACTAGTCACTTCTTTCCAGGATGAAGAGGAACCACTGGTGGGTACCCTTAGCCCATTCTTAAAGATAGAGACAACCTTTGCCTCCTCCAGTCTGCCGGGATTTCTCCTCTTCTCTAATAATTCTCAAAGATTACTACCAGTGGTTCTGAAATTTCTTCTGTTAGTTCCTTCAGTACACTTGGTTGTAGTTCATACAGCCCTGGAGATTTGAATTCATTTAGGGCTGGGCTGTAGCACAGCTGGGAAATTACTCGCACTATAGAATCCACAATCAGCACGTAGACACTGCGAACATAAAACTTGAAGCTGAGCCAACAATACAGATATTCAAAACATTGCCGCTTACCAGATGAAGGGTTAACTGAAACTGGAGTAAACCTGGGAACCAGTAGTAAATGGCTTATGTAAACAGCCTGTAAACAGCTTACTTCAGCTCACAGCCAGCTACTCTAAAATAACATCTATTTGACCATTATTGTCAACAAACTGAAGCTACAGCCTACTGACTGCATTTACATCTAGAGTAGTCCTACAGAACTGCTCCAAGACCACAGAGACTTTGATTTGTTTTGACTCCAAGCCAAGTTTGAGCCAAGTGATTTGCACACTGATATATTGAGTTTTACAGCATATTACATGCATTTGGAGACTGGATGTACACATACTGTGTCATTAACAAACTTTAGTTGGAGTCTTATTGATATTGTTGATATATGTCTGATATATTTTTTATATTGAAAACTGCTCTGTGTAGCATTTAAATCTGGATGATTGCAGTCTATCAATCTTATTATCATTTGTATTATTGGTTGTATTATTGTTAACATTATTATGTATATGATGCTCTAATATACATATTGTGTTCTATGGTTTGAACCTTTATCGTGGTGTACATTTTTCAGATATTGTTTAGAATAGACAGCTGTGTTTAGTTATTATTGTAATATATGACACCCAAGCAGCTCCAGTCCTTCTCTCCCAGGAATCCTTCTGCTTACCTGATTAAGTTTCAGTCCGTCACAAAGGGGAAGAAACGACTGTGGATTCAGCAACAACATCATTCCAGCCCCTGGAAGAGAGCAAGGTGTGGAAAGCTGATCACATAAACATGACTCAGAGGTGATAATTGCAGTCCTATAAAGAAAGCTATGAGGAAGTCATAGGGAGGAGGAAGAAAGCTTGTTCTGTGCTGCCCTGGGGACTAGGACGCAGAACAATGGTTTCAAACTACAGGAAACGAGATTCCACCTGAACATTAGGAAGAACCTCACTGTGAGAGCTGTTCGGCTGTGGAACTCTCTGCCCCGGAGTGCAGTGGAGGCTCCTTCTTTGGAGGCTTTTAAGCAGAGGCTGGATGGCCATCTGTTGGGGGTGCTTTGAATGAGATTATCCTGCTTCTTGCAGGGGGTTGGACTGGATGACCCATGAGGTCTCTTCCAACTCTAAGATTCTATGATTCTATGAAATGACCCTATGAACACAGGAACATTCTCCAGCCAAGGAATATGTAACATTTTTCAGTTTAGGAGAACACCAAAACTCCCAGAAGAGTTCCTTCTTACCCTGCAAGGCTGTAGCCCCATCTCCTTCTTGCTTGGTCTTCTTCTGCCTGAGACTCTGGGTGGCATTTGATGGAGATTCCTCTGATGAAGGGACATTAGACTGGACTTCTGTGCAGTTATTTTGGACCTGGAAGAGAACAGAGTATTCCAGAAGTAGTATGGAAAAGTTCAAAAATATCACAGATCTATGTGCAGTAACTGTATGGGCTTTTTAAAAAGAATAACTCTGAGATGGCAACCTAACAAAGGCCATATCAACTCTCCCATCATTTTCATTGTAATATCTGGTGTCAACAAATTTGAGTAGACCAGCAACTGAGCTTACAGTGAATATGAAGAAGACAGCATAAGGGGCAGAGCAGTTGGGAAAAGAGGCAGAGGGGGCTGGATTTGTCTCCTCCCCGACATCAGTGAAAGAATGGCACGATGTACCTTTAATCTATCCATCAGTCCCAAGATTAGTGAAACCAAGAGGAAATGCTCTCACCTGTTCTTCCCGCCTCTTGTCCTCTGCCCGACTCAGGAGGAAGCCTTCCGCCAGGGCCACCGCCTGGGAAGAGGTCTCTGCCCCACACTCTCGGACCCAGCTCCCCATCTCTGGGGGCAGGAGGCTCAGGAACTGCTCCAGGATCACCAGGTCCAGCATCTCTGCCTTGGTGTGTTGCTCTGGCTTCAGCCACTGGCGGCAGAGATCGTGGAGGCGGCTGCAAACCTCTCTGGGTCCCTCGCCCTCTCGGTAGGAGGACTGCCTGAAGCGCTGGCACTGCATGTGGGCATTCAGGAATGTCTGTGTAGTTGTCTCCCAGTATTCCCCACTGCTCCCAGTGACCCTGCCTGCTTCAGGTCCAGGTGAGTTGGGTCTCTCCATGTTGGAACCACTCTGATGAAGAACCAAACCGTATCCAAGATGCTTTTCCTCCCTCTTCTTTCAAAGGAAAGAAATCCCTGAACAGGCTCTACTCTGAAATTCTCAGCCAATAATCACATTTCCTCTGTGAAAGAAAGGCAAAATTAGACAGATGTTCGGGAGGCTTTTTCTTGGAGAGTTAAAAAACAAGTCCTTTATTTATTTCAGAGCCAGGTAATGCTGGGCCCTCCTTCCTCTTGGGCCTCTGCTTCTCCAGCCTCCAGACCCACCTGGCCTCCCATTGAGCTCCCATTGAGCTCCCATCCAGTCCCAACCCACATTATCCTCCCATGATTCCTTCAGCTGATGCTATATGAGCCATAGCCTTTTTTGTAAATAAGAACCAAGAGACAAAAATCAACATAACAACTAAGGTAAAATATTTGGAAACACAGGTGACAAACAGAAACACTGAATTGTTTAAAAACTTATGGCGGGAAAAGAGGACACAACAGACAGGTGAGTGGGTTGGGAGGGGAAAGCCATTGGCCCTCTGCCTGCCTGCCTCTCTCCTCTGAAAGACTCACCTGATGGAGGAGTGGCAGCCTGGCTGACTGTTGTGATGACCCCCAATCCCAGGTGAGTGCAGGCCTGGGCCAACTTCGTCCCTCCCTCCAGGTGTTGTGGGCCTCAGCCCCTCTTCGGCCCTTTGGAGAAGGTCTGGGAATAAGACTCACCAGAAGAAGGAGGAGAGGCCAAAGGGGAAAACTCTCAATCCCAGCCGGGCAAGGAAGGGTTAAGGGGAGGGAGGTTGGTTCCTAGACAGTCAGGATAGCTTGGTCTAAGGAGGCCCACTTCCTTCCTGCCTCTCTGGGAACCAAACTCCCTCCCCTTAACCCGTCCTTGCCCAGCATTACTCTATAAGGGGAAAGAGCATCTCTCAAAAGCCCTGGAACCAATGGACTAAAGGTAAAGGTTTCCCCTGACGTCAAGTCCAGTCGTGACCCACTCTGGGGGTTGGTGCTCATCTCCAAGTTCAGCAGCTCAGCGCCTTAACACACTTCGCCACCGGAGGCCCCCACAAGCCTGTAACTTAATCACAAAAACTGGAAATAGTCACCTACATGGATTCATAGAATGCCAAGGTTTGTCCTGTAATATACAGTAGAGTCTCACTTATCCAACATAAACGGGCCAGCAGAACGTTGGATAAGCGAATCTGTTGGATAATAAGGAGGGATTAAGGAAAAGCCTATTAAACATCAAATTAGGTTATGATTTTACAAATTAAGCACCAAAACATCATGTTAGACAACAAATTTGACAGAAAAAGTAGTTCAGTACGCAGTAATGCTATGTAGTAATTACTGAATTTATTAATCTAGCACCAAAATATCATGATGTATTGAAAACATTGACTACAAAAATGCGTTGGATAATCCTGAATGTTGGATAAGCGAATGTTGGATAAGTGAGATCCTACTGTATGATTTTCAGAAATAAAACAATTAAAAATACGATTGTCATGCCACTTATTTTAAAAAGAAACCATATGTACTGTAATTCCATTACAGTAGAGTCTCACTTATACAACATTCTGGATTATCCAACACATTTTTGGAATGAGCACCCACTGTTAGCCCCAGCTCCTGCCAACCTAGCAGTTTGAAAACATGCAAATGTGAGTAGATCAATAGGTACCGCCCCAGCAGGAAGGCAACGACGCTCCATGCAGTCATGCCGGCCACATGACCTTGGAGGTGTCTACGGACAACGCCGGCTCTTCGCCTTAGAAATGGAGATGAGCACCAACCCCCAGAGTGGGTGACAAGTGGACTTAACATCAGGGGAAACTTTACCTTTACCGGCTTGTACTTCAATATAGATCAGTTAGTTTCCCCTTAAATCCCCCCATCTCCCCTCCCCTCTTCCCACCCCACATCTGGGTCAGTTTATCTCAATACATTGATTATTAGGATGGCCTGGTTCAAAAGTCTCAACCTATCATTCACTTCCGTTTTGTCGATTAAACATTACCATTTCCTATTTCAGTCTTTTTTGGAATAACTACTCAAATTAAAAATTCAGAGAGGTAAGACCACCAGGTTTCCAGATCCCACCTTGGTTTGTCTTTCCAACCTCGAGCAATTGTGGTGTGTATGGCAGGTATACATTTTAGTTTTTCTGTCCATTCATTCTTCCCTTCCTTTACCTCTATAGTGAGGGACAGAAATCGGGCTTTATTCCAATATAATTTTAGATTATTTCTTCTATTACTTCCCTGTGTTGTAATATTTCTGGATTTCAATGCAATCCCACCACATATGAGAACATGTACCAATCTTCCCACACCTATGCCAGCATTTATTAGAAATCTTTTCCACAATGTGTGCCAGTTGTAAGGGGGTTCTATACCATTTTGAGATTATTTTTGTTGTGTTTCTTTTATCCTTAGATGTTAATTTTTTGGATTTTGTCAATTGTCAATCCAGGACCTGACTAAATTCGCGTTAATGTTTGTATCTTGTTTCCAAGCCTCTACTAAGGTATCTTTTTTATTGTAGGATAAGGCTGTGAGTTCCTCTTATATTTTCCCAATAATTCCCTTCTCTCACCCACCCATCTCTTGGGTTCCATAAAATATAAAGTTAGAGATTCTGTTTTTATTTCCTCCCGTTACCCATTTCTTGATGGAGCTGTCCCACTTCCGGAATAGTTTGGTGGGGATATTACCGGCAGAGTTTGAGATAAGTATATAAATTTGAGTATAATCTTCATCTTATAAATTTTTGTCTTGCAGTGATATCCTGAAATTTCTTCTCCCAGGTGTTGTGATTTGCTTGTGTTTTTCCATAATTGATTAAAATTCATTTGAATAGTGTGGTTTAATATTTTGGAATTTCTACTCTTAGATATTTTAGGTTCTTTTTCTCCAATTTCACACCTATACGGTTTTGGGTGGTTTCTCGTTCTTTCCATGTTAGATTCTTACGGAGAATTTCTGATTTCCCAAAGTTAAGTGTAAGCCCCAAAATTTCCCCGAAATCCTTAATTGTTTTGACTATTGACCTTAGCAAGTCCTTCACCTCACTTAAAATTAACATGGCGTCATTCACATAAAGATTGATTTTGATTTCCTCTTTACCCGCCTTATATCCTTTGATGGTTATCTCCTCACTAATGACATTTGCTAATGGCTCGATGGCCAGCATGACAATCGTATGTAACCCTCTGAAGGATTGTCACAGGAAGCTTGTTTTCTGCTACTCCAGAAAACAGGATTTCAGTTAGAGATTCAATTAACAAGAAATGGGATTCTGCCAAATCTTAGGCAGAACTTCTTAAACGGTCCTGTTTGAAATCAGACAATATGGGTGTTCAAAGAAGCAAAAGACTTCTTCAAAACCTGAACAGAGTTTGAAAGTAATAAGAGAATTGTCTTAGAAATGAGTCCAAAGTCAAGCCAAATGTTACTGGAAGCCAAGGAAATAACACGTGTTCATCTGCCATTTCCCTGTTGCAACACATTTTATTAATTTTGTGCCAGATAATGTCTCTCCTGTATGTAGTTTATGATAGTTCAAAAGATATGAACCCCAAACAAAAATGTCCCAAAAGTCTGGCATTTGCATGTTATTAGTTTGTGGAAATTCTATGGTACTTGTTAAGGGATGAAGTCTGAGTAAAACACTTCCCATACTTCTGGCACTTTTACGTTTTCTTTCCTATGTGTAGTTTTTGTGGTTCTCGAAAGATGTGGGAAAAGCAAAACATTTTCCACACCCCTGGCATTTCTATGGCTTCTGTCCTTTGTGAAGACATTTGTGTTTCACCAAGTATGAACTGCGAGCAAAATATTTCCCACACTCCTGGCAATGGTATGGCTTCTCTCCTGTGTGGAGTCTTTTGTGCTTCACCAAGGATGAACTGTGAGCAAAACATTTCCCACACTCCTGGCATTGGTAAGGCTTCTCTCCTGTGTGGAGTCTTTTGTGCTTCACCAAGGATGAACTGTGAGCAAAACATTTCCCACACTCCTGGCATGAGTAAGGCTTCTCTCCTGTGTGGAGCCTTTTGTGGCTTATCAAGTTTGAACTATCCAGAAAACATTTCCCACACTCCTGGCATTGGTATGGCTTCTCTCCTGTGTGGAGTCTTTTGTGCTTCACCAAGGATGAACTGTCAGCAAAATATTTCCCACACTCCTGGCATTGGTAAGGCTTCTCTCCTGTGTGGAGTCTTTTGTGCTTCACCAAGGATGAACTGTGAGCAAAACATTTCCCACACTCCTGGCATGAGTAAGGCTTCTCTCCTGTGTGGAGCCTTTTGTGGCTTATCAAGTTTGAACTATCCAGAAAACATTTCCCACACTCCTGGCATTGGTATGGCTTCTCTCCTGTGTGGAGTCTTTTGTGGCTCACCAAGTTTGAATTGTCAGCAAAACATTTCCCACACTCCTGGCACTGGTATGGCTTCTCTCCTGTGTGGAATCGTTTGTGCTGCACCAAGTGAGAACTGCGAGCAAAACATTTTCCACACTTCTGGCATTGATATGGCTTCTCTCCTGTGTGGAGATTTTTGTGCCTCACCAAGTCTGAACTGCGAGCAAAACATTTTCCACACTCCTGGCATTGGTATGGCTTCTCTCCTGTGTGGAGTATTTTGTGCCTCACCAAGTGTGAATTGCGAACAAAACATTTCCCACACTCCTGGCATTGGTATGGCTTCCCTCCTGTGTGGGATCTCCAGTGGTCTATAAGGTGTGTATTCTGAGTAAAACATTTCCCACACTTCTGGCACTTGTACCCTTTATTTCTTGTGTGAAGTTTTTTGTGCCTCATCAATTGTGATACTTTCCATTTAAGTTGGCTTTTCCCAGCATGGAGTGTCTTATGAACAACAAGTGCCATATTTTGAGTAAAACACTGCCCACATACATTGCATTTGTAGGTCCTTTCTCTGATAGAACCTCCATCTTCTCTATGGGTTTGTTGGTGTTTCGGAAAGCCCCCACTGTGTCCAAATTGCTTCTTGCGTTTGGTGCATACGTTGACCTTCTTCGAGTTATCTGCTGTGAAGAAGAAGGATGGAAACAATTATTCCTAAGCATGAGTGATAAGGACTTTAAGGAAGTGGATTGAAACGATTCTTAAAAAAACATAGACATGGAGGAAAAGAAGATATAAATGCAGTCATTTCTTCACCCTTTGTGCACTAATGATTGACATTGTTTGACTCCTAAACCCTCTAAGGGAGAGATGAGTAACACATGATGCAGATGTTACCTGTTGCTCAGCCCAACCAGTTTTTTTGTTCTGTCTCTTCTCTATGAGGGAATGGATGCCTTTTCCCTTCACATTCAAATGCTTACCTTTTTCTCTAGATAAAACGTTGCACTGCTACCACCCATTTCACAATCAGTCCCGCCTTTTTATTTCTCTCCAACTCCCATTTCGCTCTTCCCATTTTCAGTTAAAGTTGGGCTTTTCAGCTCCAATGCAGAAGATCCTATACCTAATTTCGTAGTGCTGCAGAGACACTTTAACATCAACTAATAAATGGGACACTTATAGTTTTTAGAGGTTTGCTGTAAACGTGAGTTCCAAAGGGATTGATTTGCATGACAAAGCAGGGAAGATACAAGATAGTGACTGTAAAGAAAAAGAGAACAATGATGAAGGCAGAGAAGAGAGAAAAAAGGAAGGTCTGCGGGATTCAGCCAGATATAGTAGTAAACGTACCATTAGAAAGATAGGGGCATAGAGTTTGATTAATGCCATATGCCTCTCCCAGTGCACAAAACCCCCAAGACCCAATCATTCACAGGCACAGAACATAGACCGCATTACATTACAAGTCACTATGTTGCGAATGACTGAGGCTAGGGGCTGTTTGTGTGCTGGGAGAGACTTGGTTGTGCGGCCTGGTTGGGAGGAAAAACTAAGTCGAATACCACACCGATAAAAAGATCAATAGCCGTGTCTCTGTATCTGAAGCCAGGGGAAGTCTGTTGTTTTTGATTACTCATTCTCCAGCCCCACTCTCATGGCAATCTGCATCCTCTCTCTGCCAGACACACAACCAGAGAGAAGGAGTAGTGGGATAATTATTACTCTTGCTAGGTTTTCCAGGGAGCCTAGTTGTTGCGAGAGAATGTGGTACGCTTGGACTTGACTCCAGTTATGGAAGTCCAAACACTGGAGTCCGAATTGGTGCTAAGATTGCTGTTGCTCAGACACCAAGTCAATATTACTCTTATGTCATTTATTTCTAACATAAGCCCTGCCTTGAGAACTCTCAGAGGTTGTGATAATTTAGGATATTGCTCCCACCAGAGAGCTGCTGATTGGGATACTGCATTTTGAAATGGAAATCCGCATTAATGAGGGAGCCTTACCAAGAGACTCCACAATCCTATGAATTTCCTCCATGATCTGCAAGTGTAAGACTTTCTGATCAGGATTCAGAGTCACCCACTCCTCCGGGGAGAAATGGACAGTCACATCCTCATAAGCGATTGGGCCCTGGTGGAAAAAGAAAAAAAATCCTTCTCACATAAAGGCTATAAAGAAAAATAATTACAAGAACATCTTTATTTACATTCCTGTTGGCTGTTTGAAAGGGAAAGGGCTGTGACCTCCATGCCATAGTTTAAGCTTTGTAGAAATGTTTGACAGTCACCACCATTTCTTAATTGATAAGTAGAGTCAGAAATGGAATCTGGACATGTTACAGCTTTCATTGTGCTGCCCTAAACTGGACACAATGTTATTCCAGGTGAGGCCTCACCAAAGCAGAAAGAAGGTCTCCATGACCTCCCTTAATGTAGACACTCTATTCCTTTCGATGCAGCCAAGATTCCATAGGCTTTTAAGCTGGTGCATCACACTGTTGGCTCATGTTCAGCTTGTGGTCTACTAAGACTCCAAGATCCCTTTTACATGAACTGTTGTCAAGCCAGGTGTTACCCATCCTGTATCTGTGCGTTGTGTATTTCCTGTCTTCATGTACCATCCTACATTTCTTCTTCTTGAAATTAATTAATTAGTTTTCATCCAGCCCTCTAGCATGTTAAGACCACTTTGAATTCTGATCCTGTCTTCTGGAGTATTAGCTTTCCATCCTAATTTGGTGTCATATGCAAACTTGATAAGCATGCCCTCTAAACCTTTAAGCAAGTCAGTAAGGAAGGAGTGGAACAGCCCTTGGCCTGGGATAGGACCCTGCGGCACCCCACTAGTCACTTCTTTCCAGGATGAAGAGGAACCACTGGTGGGTACCCTCAGCCCATTCCTAAAGATAGAGACAACCAGTCTGCCGGGATTTCTCCCTTTCTCCAAGAATTCTCAAAGATTATTGCCAGTGGTTCTGAAAATTTTTCTGTTAGTTTTCAGTACTCTTGGTTGTAGTTCATGTAGCCCTGGAGACTTGAATTCATTTAGGGCTGGACTGTAGCACAGCTGGGAAATCACCAGCTGTAATAAGATCTCCCAACCGAAAGGCGTCCAGTTCAAAGCCTGGTCGGGGTGAGCAGTCAACCGTCAAGCCCAGCTCACTGGGATAGAAATAATGGAAATAAATAAATAAATAAATAACAAAAAACTGGACTTCAAGACTACATATCTCCTTCAGTCTGTCTTGTTCTATCCTGTCCTGTCTCCAAATGGCATTCAGTGTTTGCCATGTATGTCTAGTGTGAGCTGTCCTGAGTCCTTTGGGGAGATAGGGCGGAATATAAATAAAGTGTTGTTCTTGTTGTTGTCCTTGTTGTTGTTATTATTATTATGACACAGCAAACAAGATAGACATGCTGGACTTCATATCACAAAATCACAAGTCGAACACTTCCCAAGTGTCTAGGACTGTGTGATGTATTTTTGGATGATGTGCGCAGATCCCAGCAGGGTGGCCTTTTGCAGTTGGCAGATTGTAATTTTGTCAATGTCTATTGTTTCCAAATGGCGGCTGAGATCTTTTGGCACAGCACCCAGTGTGCCCATCACCACCGGGACCACCTGCACTGGTTTCTGCCAGAGTCTTTGAAGTTCAGTCTTGAGGTCCTGATAGCGGCTGAGTTTTTCCTGTTGTTTTTCGTCAATGCGACTGTCACCTGGGATGGCAACATTAATGATCCAAACCTTTTTCTTTTCCACAACTGTGATGTCTGGTGTGTTGTGTTCCAGAACTTTGTCAGTCTAGATTCGGAAGTCCTACAGTATCTTTGCATGTTCATTTTCCAATACTTTTGCAGGTTTGTGATCCCACCTGTTCTTTGCTGCTGGAAGGTGGTACTTGAGGCATAAGTTCCAATGAATCATTTGGGCCACGTAGTTGTGCCTCTGTTTGTAGTCTGTCTGTGCAATTTTCTTACAGCAGCTGAGGATATGATCAATGGTTTCGTCGGTTTCCTTGCACAGTCTGCATTTTGGGTCATCAGCTGATTTTTCGATCTTGGCCTTCATTGCATTTGTTCTGATGGCTTGCTCCTGGGCTGCAAGGATCAGGCCTTCTGTCTCCTTCTTCAGGGTCCCATTCGTGAGCCAGAGCCAGGTCTTCTCCTTATCAGCTTTTCCTTCAATTTTGTCAAGGAACTTTCCATGCAATGTTTTGTTGTGCCAGCTGTCAGCTCTAGTTTGTAGTGCGGTTTTCTTGTACTGGTTTTTGTCTGCTGTGCTTTGAGGAGTTTCTGATTTTTTACTTCAATCAAAGCAGGTTCTTCACTTTGCTTTACATATTCTGCCAGGGCATGTTCTTCTTCTTTGATATTATTATTATTATTATTACAGTAGAGTCTCACTTATCCAACATAAACGGGCCAGCAGAACGTTGGATAAGCGAATATGTTGGATAATAAGGAGAGATTAAGGAGAAGCCTATTAAACATCAAATTAGGTTATGATTTTACAAATTAAGCACCAAAACATCATGTTATACAACAAATTTTACAGAAAAAGTAGTTCAATATGCAGTAATGTTATGTTGTAATTATTGTATTTACGAATTTAGCACCAAAATATCACAATACATTGAAAACATTGACTACAAAAATGCGTTGGATAATCCAGAACTTTGGATGAGTGAATGTTGTATAAGTGAGACTCCTCTGCATTATTATTATTATTATTATTATTATTTGAGTGGTCAGGTATTCCTGAACTACCTCTTTACCTATTTTGGGTTGAATTTCCCCTATTACCTCATCTCCTCCATCTTGGTCAAGCAAGATCTTTTGGGAAAAGACTAAGGCAACGTTCTACCTTTTCCCTCTCCCCTGTTAGCATTTCACCACCTACTCCAGGTAGAGACCCTATCACTTCCTCGTTTTTCCTTCTTCTACTGACATAACCAAAGAACCGCTTTAATTGTTTTTAATCTCTCTGGCAAGCTTGAGCTCATTTTCTGCTTCAGCTTGTCAAACATTTTCCCTACTAATGCTGGTTATTTGTTTGAATTCTTTGGTGATTTTCCTCCTTTTCCATTTCTTGTCCATGTTCCTTTTAAATTTTACCTTAGTTGAAAGTTCTTTGGACATTTATTCTGGTTTCTTTAGATTTCTCTTATTTTTTCCTCCTTGTGCCTTCAGTATTTCACTTTTAAGAAACTCCCATTCAATCTTGTCTGTTTCAAGAGATGTTTGATGGTTAAGCCTGTAATATATGACACCCAGGCAGCTCCAGTCCTTCTCTCCCAGGAATCCTTCTGCTTACCTGATTCAGTTTCACTCCATCACAAAGGGGAAGAAACAACTGAGGATTCGGCAACATCATTCCAGCTCCTGGGGGAGAGAGCAAGGTGTGGAAAGCTGATCACATAAACATAACTCAGAGGTGACAATTGCAGCCCTATAAAGAAAGCTATGAGGAAGTTATAGGGAGGAGGGAGCAAGCTTGTTTTCTGCTGCCCTGCAGACTGGGACGCAATGGATCAATGGCTTCAAACTTCAGGAAAGGAGATTCCACCTGAACATTAGGAAGAACTTCCTCACTGTGAGAGCTTTCAGCTGTGGAACTCTCTGCCCCAGGGTGCAGTGCAGGCTCCTTCTTTGGAAGCTTTTAAGCAGAGGCTGGATGGCCATCTGTTGGGGGTGCTTTGAATGAGATTTTCCTGCTCCTTGCACGGGGTTGGACTGGATGGCCTGTGAGGTCTCTTCCAACTCTATGATTCTATGAAATGACCCTATGAACACAGGAGCATTCTCCAGCTCAGGAATATGTAACATTTTTCAGTTTAGGACTTTTTATCTCAACCAGGGCTGTTAATAGGTTGGATTGAAACTGGTACTGGGCTTGGTATTTCAATTGACTATACTTATTATTTGTTGTCCGTTTGGCCTCCAGCTCCATTTCAGGGCTCATCTTAGTTTCAGGTCCCACCTGGGAAGATAGTGAAGGGCTGATTTTTCAGTCCTAACCACAGTATGCAAATATAGAAGTATTGCCAGAAAGAAAACTACAAATCACACTGAAATTACACCTTGTGCAACTGAATGCATACCTACAGATTCATCTTTTAAAAGCCATTTATTGTTATACTCATTATTATTTGTTATATGAGTAGATTTTGTACTTTTTTTTCCATACACGTCAGTTATCTATGACAACATTTCCCCACCCTCTTCCTATTTCTCACTCTTCCTACTTTCTAAATTATCCACTCATTTATCTAATATATCTTAGTTCTGTTCACTCTTTTCTTTTCTCCCCCAACCAATACCCATACCATAATTTCCATTATAACTTTAACTTGATCCATGAGCTTTGTTTTACCCATCTCTGTACAATATTTACACTGGCCTAACCATGTTTTATCCATTCCATACCTATATACTCATCTCAATGCCAAATTATCATGCATATGCACCTTCTTGAGCTCAAACGGATTGTAGATATTCTACATTCAACCTGAAGGGGAAAAAACACCAAAACTCCCAGAAGAGATCCTTCTTACCCTGCAAGGCTGCAGCTCCAACTCCTTGCTTGATCTTCTTCTGCCTGAGACTCTGGGTGGTGTTTGATGGAGATTTCTCTGATGCAGGGACATTAGACTGGACTTCGAAGCAGTTATTTTGGGTCTGGAAGAGCACAGAGTATTCCCAAAGTAGTATGGAGAAATTTCAAAAATATCACAGCTCTATATGCAGAAACTGCATGGGCTTTTTGAAAAGAATAATTCTGAGATGGCAACTTAACAAAGGCCGTATCTCCCCCCCCCCCCATTATTTTCATTGTAATATCTGGGGGTCAATATATTTGAGTAGACCAGCAGCCGAGCTTACAGTGGATATGGAGGTGACAGGAGGAAGGGCAGAGCAGGTGGGAAAAAAGGCAGAACGAGCAGAGTCCGGCTTCTCCCCCACATCGGTCCCATCTTGGAAGAAAGGCAGGGCATATGTTTAATCTATCCCTCAGTCCCAAGGTTAGTGGAACCAAGAGGAAATGCTCTCACCTGTTCTTCCTGCCTCTTGTCCTCTGCCCAACTCAGGAGGAAGCCTTCCGCCAGGGCCACCGCCTGGGAACAGGTCTCTGCCCCACACTCTCGGACCCAGCTCCCCATCTCTGGGGGCAGGAGGCTCAGGAACTGCTCCAGGATCACCAGGTCCAGCATCTCAGCCTTGGTGTGTTGCTCTGGCTTCAGCCACTGGCGGCAGAGATCGTGGAGGCGGCTGCAAACCTCTCTGGGCCCCTCGCCCTCTCGGTAGGAGGACTGCCTGAAGCGCTGGTGCTGTATGTGCACATTCAAAAACGTCTGCATAGTTCTCTCCCAGTATTCCCCACTGCTCCCAGCGACCCTGCCTGCTTCAGGTCCAGGTGAGTTGGGTCTCTCCATGTTGGAACCACCCTCACGAAGATCCAAACCGTATCCAAAATGCTTTCCCTCCCTCTTCTTTTAAGGGAAAGAAATCACTCAAGAGGCTCTACTCCAAATTCTCAGCCAATAATCACATTTCATCTGTGAAAGAAAGACAGAATTAGACAGACGTGCGGGAGGCTTTTTCTTGGGAGTGTTAAAAAACAACCCCTTTATTTATTTCAGGTAATGCTGGACATTCCTTCCTCTTGGGCCTCTGCTTCTCCAGCCTCCAGACCCACCTGGCCTCCCATTGAGCTCCCATTCAGTCCCAACCCACACAATCCCCCCATGATTCCTTCAGCTGATGCTACATGATCCATAGCCTTTCTTGTAAAGAAGAACCAAGAGACTTTGAAACAAGAACCAAAAATCAACATAACAACTAAGGTAAAATATTTGGAAACACAGATGACAAACAGAAACACTGAATTGTTTAAAAACTTATGGGGGGAAAAGAGGACACAGCAGACAGGTGAGTGGGTTGGAAGGGGAAAGCCATTGGCCCTCTGCCTGCCTGCCTCTCTCCTCTGAAAGACATCTGATGGAGGAGTGATAGTTTCACAGTCTGTTGTGATGACCCCCAATCCCATGTGAGTGCAGGCCTGGGCCAACTTCGTCCCTCCCTCCAGGTGTTGTGGGCCTCAACCCCTCTTTGGCCCTTTGGAGAAGGTCTGGGAATAAGTAAGACTCGCCAGAAAGAGAGGAAGGAGGAGGAGGAGGAGGAGGGAGAGGCCAAATGGACAAACTCCCCTCTCTCAGCCAGGCAAGGAAGGACTAAGGGGAGTAAGTTTGGTTCCTAGACAGTAAGGAAAGCTTGGTCTAAGGAAGCCCACTTCCTTCCAGCCTCTCTGGGAACCAAACTCCCTCCCCTTAACCCTTCCTTGCCCAGCGTTACACTAAAAGGAGGGGGAAAGAGCATCTCCCAAAAGCCCTGGAACCAAAGGACTCAAGATGATGGCATACATATAGTCATGGAAGAAACATTCAAATTCATAGGAAAAATAGTTAGATATATCCTCTCCCTGTCAAACCATTGTTGGGCAAGTGGGCTTAATAACAAAGACCCTCCTCATAAATGTATAACAGAGCAACTCTTCAGCAGCGGCAGGATCCAGCACCAGGAGCCCAAAGTGATGAAAAGGGACAAAAACACGCAGACCAATGTTATATCTCCCAAAGGAGGCCTTTCTTTGTCGTAAAATAATATCATTGCACTATGTACAATAGCAAGGTTTCTATAATACAAATAAATACATAATACAGTGTTCCCTCACTTATTGCTGGGGTTAGGCTCCAGGACCACCCGCGATATTTGAAAATCCACTAAGTAGGGACACTATATTTATTTAATATTTATACATTATTTTGTAGTTGTACTATTTTAAGTCTTTATCGGCCAATCGTCTGTTGATAAATCGCCTCCTTCTCCTCCCGTTACCGCTTGGACTCCTTTTCTCTCCCTTTGGCTTCTCCGTCCTCCCTTTCTTTAGGCTGTAAATTGTAATTTTTTATGATTTATAATAGTCTTTTAGAGTTTATTCAAAAACCGTGAAACAGCGAATCCGCGAAAAGTGAACCGCAAAGTAGTGAGGGAACACTGCATCTTTAACACGGAGCCCCCGATGGCGTGGTGGGTTAAACCGTTGAGCTGAAGCTCGAATCTGGGGAGCAGAGTGAGCTCCAACTGTTAACCCCAGCATCTGCCAACCCAGCAGTTCGAAAACATGCAAATGTGAATAGACCAATAGGTACTGCTACGGTGCAAAGGTAATGGCTCTCCATGCAGTCATGCCGGCCACATGACCTTGGAGGTGTCTACAGACAACGCCGGCTCTTCGGCATAGAAATGGAGATGAGCACCAACCCCCAGAGTCGGTCACGACTGGATTTAACGTCAGGGGAAAACCTTTACCTTTACCTATGATACTTTTTAGCTTTAGCACAAAGCCCCCGGTGGTGCAGTTGGTTTAACCGTTGAGCTGCAGCTCAAATCTGGGGAGCAGAATGAGCTCCCACTGTTAGTCCCAGCATCTGCCAACCCAGCAGTTCAAAAACATGCCAATGTGAATAGACCAATAGATACTGCTCCGGCGCAAAGGTAATGGCTCTCCATGCCGGCCACATGACCTTGGAGGTGTCTATGGACAACGCTGGCTCTTCGGCTTAGAAATGGAGATGAGCACCAACCCCCAGAGTCAGTCATGACTGGACTTAACGTCAGGGGAAACTTTTACCTTTACTTAGCTTTAACATGAAGAACTTTCACACACAGGAGCTTTAAAACACGAGGCTTCTCTCAAACAGGTTTACCTCAGACTGACTGAGGAGTTCCCTCACTGAGGCAAAAACTACTACCAACAGGCTTCGGCCTAGTCACTCTCCTCAAGGCGACGCTAGCTTTGGCCCACTCACTCTGACAGGCTTCGGCCTACACTTCTGTAATCCAAAATACCCAGTTAATATTTAATATTTCTGACAACCATTGCTCCCCAACCTCACAGAACATTAAAGGTAACCTGTCAGTCCAGGCAACAGAGCAGAGCAGATCGGAGCAGGGCATTCATCCCCAACAGAAAGAGAATGTATCAACATCGGGTGAAGTCCCATGGCTCCCTTTTCCGAGAAGGAGGAACACAGACTTCGGAGGGAGATACAACAAAAGCACCCAACACAAGCAGGCTCTTCATTGAGAAATCCCCTGCTGCCATAGCTTCTCTCCAAAGCACCATTCAGCTAAGGAAGGGGAATCTGAATTCAGAGTTTTGTTAGAAGGGTGTCACTGATTTTCACATTTCAGTCTTGCACATGACTGCTACAAAGGAGGGGCTGTAGGTACCATAAGCCAGAAAAATAGTAAACTATTGCCTATGTAGCTTTGCCTGTGCATATGCCCCTCCCTTCTTGTGAGCTGGCGCCTTTCTCCAGAATGTTCCAAGACCCAAAATTAGCTTGAAATCAACAAGTTAGGTCATTGGTATCACTTGTGCCAAGTAGGTGTGGAAGGTGAGGAAGACCCTCAGCCATTGGTTAATTTTAGATAAGCCGAGATATAAAATTCTTTGTTTGCTACACATATGTTGCGACGGCCATTTGCATGGTACGGACCCACAAAATGGGTACCTACGGCTGTTTTGCCTTTGTGATAATAATAAAAGGCTTGTTTTGTTGCTCTCCTGGAATTCTCTCCTTTACTTCCCCTCTGGGCTAGTCTCCAACAGGGCAAATATAATGGAATAATAAGGAGATATACCCACCCAGCCTTTCTCCAGTACAACTGACTTAACTCTGTGGTGCAGATTTTCATCCACCTTGTTAGAATAAGTAGAACCAAAAAAAAAGAGCCCAAAATACATTTGGTATGCTTGAAATTTTGATGGCGTACTTGATATCCAACTTATGCCTTTGCTCCTCAATCCATTTCCTTGGTAGATGATGGTAAATTGTATTACTGGTTCCTGCACACTGCACGAATATATTGCACACCCCAATTTTGGCATGGTCATTTAGCCAAAAAAGGTGTACCTTAAAATCGCATAAATACAGTAATCTCTTTAGTGGTTATTAAATTTTCTCAAACAATTGGAAGTGACTAGTTGGGAAGCTTGTATTAATTGTACAAAGGCTGTTGTTGTTTTTATTCTACAGACAAACTTATTTACTGTATATTCGGGGTGAGAAGGGCGGAATATAAATGCTGTAAATAAATAAATAAAATATACTCGAGTATAAGCCGACCTGAATATAAGCCACAGCACCTAATTTTACCACAAAACAAACCTGGGAAAACATTGACTCAAGTATAAGCCGAGAGGTGGTAAATTTCAGAAATAAAAATAGATACCAATAAAATTACATTAATTGAGGCATCAGTAGGTTAAATATTTTTGAATATTTACATAAAGCTCAAATTTAAGATAAGATTGTCCAACTCTGATTAAATCATTATTCTCATCTTCTTCAATGTAAATGTGCTTATGTATCCATTTAATAATAATAGAGTAAAATAATACAGTAGAGTCTCACTTATCCAACATAAACGGGCTGGCAGAACTTTGGATAAGCAAATATGTTGGATAACAAAGAGAGATTAAGGAAAAGCCTATTAAACATCAAATTAGGTTATGATTTTACAAATTAAGCACCAAAACATCATGCTATACAACAAATTTGACAGAAAAAGTAGTTCAATATGCAGTAATGCTATGTAGTAATTACTGTATTTAAGAATTTAGCACCAAAATATCACGATTTATTGAAAACATTGACTACAAAAATGCGTTGGATAATCCAGAATGTTGGATAAGCGAGTGTTGAATAAGTGAGACTCTGCTGTACATGTAATAATAATAATAATAATAATAATAATAATAATAATAATAATAATAATAATAATAATAAATACAGGAAAATAATACATGTAATAATAGAGTAAAATAATAAATGTAATAATAATAATAAGATCAGAGTGAAATAATAAATGTATTAATAATAATAAAAATAGAGTAAAATAAATATAATAGTAGCAACAATAGAGAAAAATAATAAATGTAATAATACCAATAATAATAGAGAAAAATAATAAATGTACCATATATTCTCGAGTATAAGCTGAACCAAATATAAACCAACCAGGACCCTCACCTGAGTATAAGCTGAGGGGCACTTTTTTAGTCTTAAAAAAAGGGTTGAAAAACTAGGCTTATACTCGAGTATATACAGTAGTTCTTTGGGAAATTTCTATATCCATCTTTGTAGGACATTAAAACTATTAGTTACGTAAAATAGGTGAAAACAATCTAAAACTTCCCATATGGACATCA
Source organism: Anolis carolinensis (assembly GCF_035594765.1). Taxonomy (NCBI): domain Eukaryota; kingdom Metazoa; phylum Chordata; class Lepidosauria; order Squamata; family Anolidae; genus Anolis; species Anolis carolinensis. The sequence goes on from NC_085842.1 coordinate 17,850,329, forward strand.
ATACTATAAAGTGCAATATAGCCTAAGCTTCTGTGCAACTGAAAAAAAAGCTATTTTTTCCTTAATGTAAGATCTAGGGACAAAAATTCTGCAAAACAAATCAAATTCTCCTACTCTATAACAAAATCAATGATATATAACATTGTTAATTCTAAAATAACAACAGGACTCGTGTTTGTCAATTTAATGTGGATTAAAAGTGTCTGTGCCAGCAGCAGGGAAACAGATAGTAAATGCTAGCCAGAGATACAATTTGCACATTAAGGGAAAAAATAGTGCAAGCATCTTTTCCTTTGACTTGGCCACAACAGAAGCACTGTGAACAATTCTGGAATCCTAGAACTGAAAACAACATTCGCAAACTGGAAATTTGCAACCAAGGTGGTAAAGGAGTTGAAAGCTAAGCCCAGAGGAACAATTAATGGAATTACATATGGGCTTTTTCTCAAATAAGGGACATAATAATTATATTTAAACTTCTGAAGGATTGTCACAGAAAGCTTGATTTCTGCTGCTCCAGAGAAGAGGACCTCAATTTAGGGAATCAAATAACAAGAAAGGAGACTCCACCAAATCTTAGGCAAAACTTCACAAATGGTTCTGCTAATATGGGTGCCCAGAGAAGAAAAAGAGTTCTCCAAAACAGTCCCAAGTAAAAAAAAAAAAAAAAAAGGTGAAAAACTGGAACAGAGTTCAAAACCATGAAGACAATTGTCTAAGAAATCAGTCCAAAGTCAAGCCATGTGTTGCTGGAAGCCACCGGAATCACACGTGTTCATCGAGAAATGTTGAATGTATCGTCTACAGCACCAAAATTTCCACAACCTGCAATTTCCCTGTTGAAATTCATTTTATAACTTTTGTCTCAGCTCTTTGGGTGGTTTTTCTCCTCTATGAATTCTCTGGTGGCTCACGAGAGATGACCTCTGATTAAAACATTTCCCACACTCCTGGCATTGGTATGGTTTCTCTCCTGTGTGGAGTCTTTTGTGCCTCCCCAAGTTTGAACTGCGAGCAAAACATTTCCCACACTCTTGGCATTGGTATGGTTTCTCTCCTGTGTGGTGTCTTTTGTGCCTCACCAATTGTGAACTGCGAGCAAACCAATTCCCACACTCCTGGCATTGGTATGGTTTCTCTCCTGTGTGGAGTCTTTTGTGGCTCACCAAGGCTGAACTGTCAGCAAAACATTTCCCACACTCCTGGCATTGGTAAGGCTTCTCTCCCGTGTGGAGTCTTTTGTGTTTCACCAAGGCTGAACTGTCAGCAAAACATTTCCCACACTCCTGGCATTGGAATGGCTTCTCTCCTGTGTGGAGTCTTTTGTGGTTCACCAAGGCTGAACTGTTAGTAAAACATTTCCCACACTCCTGGCATTGGTATGGCTTCTCTCTTGTGTGGAGTCTTTTGTGGCTCACCAAGGCTGAACTGTCAGTAAAACATTTCCCACACTCCTGGCATTGGTATGGCTTCTCTCCTGTGTGAAGCCTTTTGTGGCTCACCATGTTTGAACTGGAAGTAAAACATTTCCCACACTCCTGGCATTGGTATGGCTTCTCTCCTGTGTGGATTCTTTTGTGCCTCACCAAGCCTGAACTGTCAGCAAAACATTTCTCACACTCTTGGCATTGATATGGTTTCTCTCCTGTGTGGAGTCTTTTGTGGCTCACCAAGGCTGAACTGTCAGAAAAACATTTCCCGCACTCCTGACATTGGTATGGCTTCTCCCCTGTGTGGAGTCGTTTGTGTTTCACCAAATCTGAATTGGAAGCAAAACATTTCTCACACTCCTGGCATTGGTGTGGCTTCTCTCCTGTGCGGAGTTTTTTGTTGCTCACCAAGTTTGAACTGTGAGGAAAACATTTCCCAGACTCCTGGTCTCTGTATGATTCCTGTCCTGTGTTAAATTTCTCGTGTTTTCCCAAGTGTGAACTCTGGATAAAAGATTTCCCATACTCCTGGCTTATGAAATCCTCGGTTCCTTCAAAGATTTCTTGTTGGCTCAGATGTGGCAATTTGTAATCAGCAACACATTTTGCTGATACCTTCCATTTGAGATGGCTTTTCCCAGCACGGAATATTTTAGTTTGGGTAAAATATTGCCCAGATACATTGCATTTGTAGAGCATTTCTCTGGCAGAACCTTCATCTTCTTGGTGGGTTTGCTGGTGTCTAGGAAGGCCCCCATTGTGCCCAAAAGGTTTACTGGATTCGGTGTATACATTGCTCTTCTTCCTGTTATCTGCTGTGGAGAAGAAGGACAGAAACAATCATTCCTCAATGTGAGTGATAAGGACTCTAAGGTATAAATGCTGAACTCTCCCCACCCCTTGTTAAGTAAGGATTGACACTGTTTGACTGACTGGAGGCTCTAAGGGAGAACGGAGTAACAACTATGTTCCAGAGTATGCCTGTTGTTCAGCCCAGCCTGTTTTTTTTATTCTGCCTCCCTCTCCCTTTTCCCTTCACATTCAAATCCTTGCCTTTTTCTCTAGCTAAACTTTACTTTGCTACCACCCATTTCACAATCATTCCCTTCTTTTTATTTCTCTCCCCATGTGACTGTAAACAAAAAGTCCAAGCCCCAGTCATTCACAAGTACTGAACATAGAACACATTATGTTGCAGGTCACCATCTTGCAAATGACTAAGGTTAGAAATTATTTGTGTGCTGGGAGAGGTAGTGTAAAAAGAGAGCCTAACTTCTGTTTTACATTTCTTTGAAGACCATGCATTATCATCGGGATTGTACTTTCTGTTTCACTTATTTATTTATTTATTTACAGTATCTTTATCTTTATTTTGGCTGAAGTAAAGCCTTTTTATTTACTTTCACTTGTGTCTAAGGCTGTTTCTGGCATAAAACCGGACTGTTAGCCTGGTTGGCTGGAAGGAAAAACAAGGTTAAATTTCACCCCCAGAAAAACATGTATAGCTCCGTCTGCGTATCTGATGCCAGGGGAGGTTTCTTCTTTTTGATGCTTCACTCTCCGGCCCCACTCTCCAGCCAATCAATCTGTGCAGTGACTCTTAATAGATTTCCAAGAAGCCCGAATTGCTGGGCAGAAGCATGTAAGCAGACATCAAGAGCAAATCGGCTTTTGCAAAACAACTCTTTTCAATCATTTTCCATACTCCTTTTGGCTTCAGGCATGGCGTGGCTTTCCAAGCCGTCCAAGGGTACACAGGATGCAAAACCAGGTGGCTGTAAAAATGTGCCTGAAGTCAGGAGAGTTTTGCTGAGTTACCTTCTGAAATCTGCTCCCCCCTCCCCTGCCTCTCTCTCTCAAACACACTCACAGAGAGAGAGAGATAGTGTGACTGATCTGGGATGATCACTGGTGAGAGGTTTTCCAGGGAGCCCAGTTGCTGCGAGGAAGTGTGGTACTCTTGGACTAGACTCCAGTTATGGAAGTCTTCCCACTGGAGTCCGAATTGGTGCTAAGATTGCTGTTGCTCAGACACCAAGTCAATATTACTCTTATGTCATATATTTCTAACATAAGCCCTGCCTTGAGAACTTTCAGTGATTGTGATGATTTAGGATCCTGCTCCCACTAGGGAACTGCTGATTGGGATACTGCATTTCGAAATAGAAATCCCATCAGTGAGGAAGCCTTACCAAGAGAGTCCACAATCCCACGAATCTCCTCCATGATCTGCATGTGCAATACTATCTGATCAGGATTCAGGAGAACCCACTCCTCCAGGGAGAAATGGACAGCCACGTCCTCAAAGGCGATTGGGCCCTGGTGGAAAAAAAAATCCTTCTCACATAAGTGCTATCAAGAAAAATAATTACAAGAAAATCTTTAAAATAGATGTACATTCTTGTTGGGTTTTTGAAAGAGAAAGGGCTATGGCTTCCATGCCATAGTATAAGATTTGTAGAGACAACCGGTTTGCCACCGTAACAACAATTTCTTAATTGATATTTAGAATCAGAAATAGAATGTGGATATGTTCCAACTTTTATTGTTGTGCCCAGAACTGGACACAGTGTTATTCCAGGTGAGGTCTCACCAAAGCAGAAAGGTAACCATGACTTCCCTTAATGTAGACACTACATTCCTTTGGATGCTCATGTTCAATTTCTGGTCCTCTAAAACTCCAAGATGACTTTCACATGAACTGTTGTCGAGCCACGTGTCACCCATCCTGTATCTGTGCATTGCATATTTCCTGCCTTAGTGTACTATCCTACATTTCTCCTTCTTGAAATTAATTTTGTTCATTTTCACCCAGCTCTGTAATCTGTTAAGGCCATTTTGAATTTTCATCCTGTCTCTGGAGCATTCGCTATTCATCTTAGTTTGGTGTCATCTGGAAATATGATACGCATGCCCTCTAAACCTTCATCCAAGTCATTAAGAAAGATGCTGAACACTACTGAGCCCTGAAAAGAACCCTGCGGCACCAGGGATTCAGTCACTCAACCAATTACTAATTCACCTCACACTAGTGTCATCTAGCCCATTTTTACTAGTTTGTAAGATCATGGAAGGCCTTGCCAAAGGCCTTAAAGAAGTCTAGATGTGCTACTTCAACTAATAATAGTCCCCTTCGAGGTGAGAAGGGCGGTATATAAATACTGTAAATAAATAAATAAATAAATAAATAAACTTTATTTATATCCCGCCACTATGTCCCCTAAGAGACTCGGGGGAGCTCACTTGTTGGCACTATTTACAATTGTGCCTTCAGTATCTCACTTTTAAGAAACTGTTTTCTGTTTCAATAGATGTTTGATGATTGTGCTTGGAATAAATGATACCCAGGCAGTTCCAGTCCTCCTCTCCCAGGAATCCTTCTGCTTACCTGATTCAGTTCCACTCCATCACAAAGGGGAAGAAATGACTGAGGATTCAGCAACAACATCGTTCCAGCCCCTGGAAGAGAGAGCAAGGTGTGGAAAGCTGGTCACATAAACATGTCTCAGGGTGACAATGATGATCCTATAAAGAAACCCAGGAGGAAATGACCCTTAGAACACAGGGGGCATTCTCCAGCCCAGTATTTGTGGCACAAGTTCCAATGGATCATCTGATCATTGTTGTAGTCGTTGTTATTGTTGTATGAGTAGATTTTGTGCATTTATTCCATACACGTCATTTATCTATGACAACATTTTCCCATTTCTCAGTTTTCCTCCTTTCTAAATCATCCACTCATTTATCGAATATATTTTAGTTCTGTTCACTCTTTTCTTTTCTCCCCCCACTCCATACCCATACTCAATTTCCATTATAATTTTAACTTCATCCATGAGCTCTGCTTTTCCCACCTCAGTACAATATTTACATTGGCTTCTCTACTTTTATCCATTATATACCTGTATAATCATCTCATGGCCAAATGATCCTGCATGTGCACTGTCTCAAGCTCAAACTGATTGTGGATGTGCTACAATCCCCCCGAGGGGAATTTACACTGGCACAAAACACCAAAACTCCCTGAAGGGTTTGTTCCTACCCTGCAATGCTGCAGCTCCATCTTCTTTCTGCTTCAGCTCTTTCTGCCTGAGACTCTGGATGGTGACCGATTGACATTTCTCTGATGCAGGGAAATTAGACTGGACTTCAATACAGTTGTTTTGGGCCTGAAAGAACACAGAGAAGTTCAGAGATAGTATGGAGAAAGATTAGAATTTTTTTTCCAAAGGTGCAGAAACTGCATTCTGAGATTGGCCATATTCCAACTTCCATCATTTTCAATGTAATATCTGGGGTCAATAATTTTGAGGTGAGCAGCAACCAAGCTTACAGTGGATATGAAGAAGACAGCAGGAGGGGCAGAGCAGGTGGGAAAGAGGCAGAGGGAGCAGAGTCTGGCTTGCCCCCCACATCGGTCCCATCTTGGAAGAAAGGCAGGACATACTTTTAATCTATCCATCAGTCGCAAAGTTAGTGAAACCAAGAGGAAATGCTCTCACCTGTTCTTCCCGCCTCTTGTCCTCTGCCCGACTCAGGAGGAAGCCTTCTGCCAGGGCCACCGCCTGGGAACAGGTCTCTGCCCCACACTCTCGGACCCAGCTCCCCATCTCTGGGGGCAGGAGGCTCAGGAACTGCTCCAGGATCACCAGGTCCAGCATCTCAGCCTTGGTGTGTTGCTCTGGCTTCAGCCACTGGCGGCAGAGATCGTGGAAGTGGCTGCAAACCTCTCTGGGTCCCTCGCCCTCTTGGTAGGAGGACTGCCTGAAGCGCTTGTGGTGTGTGTGCATATTCATGAACGTCTGCGTAGTACTTTCCGCGGATTCCCCACTGCTCTCAGGAGTCCTGCCTGCTTCAGGTCCAGGTGAGTTGGGTTTCTCCATGTTGGAACCACTCTGATGAAGAACCAAACCGTATCCAAGATGTCTTTCCTCCCTCTTCATTCAAGGGAAAGAAGTCCGTCAACAGGCTCTACTCCAAAATTCTCAGCCTATAATCACATTTCCTCTGTGAAAGGAAATCAGAATTAGACAGGAGGTTTCGGGAGACTTTTTCTTGGAGAGTAAAAAAAAAACTAGCCCTTTATTTATTTCAGAGCCAGGTAATGCTGAACCCTCCTTTCCCTTGGGCCTCTGCTTCTCCAGCCTCCAGACCCACCTGGCCTCCCATTGAGCTCCCATCCAGTCCCAACCCACACTATCCTCCCATGATTCCTTCAGCTGATGCTATATGATCCATAGCCTTTCTTGTAAAGAAGAACCAAGAGACTTTGAAACAAGAGATAAAAATCAATATAACATCTTTTCCTTTGAAATGCACAATGAAGACTTATGGGGGGAAAAGAGGGCCCAGGCAGGCAGGTGAGGGGGTTGGCAGGGGAAGGCCATTGGCCCTCTGCCTGCCTGCCTCTCCTCCGAAGGATTTCCCTGATGGAGGATTGGATGATTCCAATCCCAGGTGAGTGCAGGCCTGGGCCAACTTCGTCCCTCCCTCCAGGTGTTGTGGGCCTCAGCCCCTCTTCGGCCCTTTGGAGAAGGAGGTCTGGGAACAAGACTCACCAGAAGGAGGAGGAGGAGGAAAAGGATGAGACAAGCTGCAAGGAGGAGGAGGAGGAGGAGGAGGAGGAGGAGGAGGAAGAAGCCAAAGGGACAAACTCCTCTCTCCCAGCCGGGCCAGGAAGGGTTAAGGAGAGAGAGTTTGATTCCTAGAGGGACATGAAACGCAGGTCTATGGGGGCCCACTTCCTTCCTGCCTCTCTGGGAACCAAACTCTCTCCCCTTAACCCTTCCTTGCCCAGCATTACACTGGAAGGAGGGGAAAAGAGCATCTCTCAAAATCCCTGGAACCAAAGGACTAAAGATTATTTCTTTTTCATGTTAGGAGTGACTTGAGAAACTGCAAGTCGCTTCTGGCGTGAGAGAATTGGCCATCTCTCGTGTCCTCGCATAAGAAGCTAGAGCTCACCCCTCTCACTGGATTCAAATCTCCAGCCTTTCGGTCATCAGTCCTGCCTACACAAGAGATTTAACCCACTGAGACACCGGGGGCTCTTACTAAAGATGATGGCATAGATATAGTGATGGAAGAAAAATCCCATATTCATAGGATATATATATTATTACCCTGTCAAACCATTGCTCCCAACCCCACTGAACATTAAAGGCAACCAATCAGTCCAGGGAGCAAAGCAGGGCAGGGCCTCCATCAGAAAGAGAATGTGTCAAGTCCCATAGCTCCCTTTTCCCAAGGAGACGGAACACAGACTTTGGTGGGAGACACAACAAAAGCACCCACCACAAGCAGGCTCTTCATTGCAGACGATCTTAGAGAAATCCCCTGCTGCAATAGCTTCTCTCCAAAGCATTCTGCTAAGGCAGGGGAATCCGAATTCAGAGTTTTGTTAGAATCATAGAGTTGGAAGAGACCTCATGGGCCATCCAGTCCAACCCCATTCTGCCAAGAAGCAGGAAATCGTATTCAAAGCACCCCCGACAGATGGCCATCCAGCCTCTGCTTAAAAGCCTCCAAAGAAGGAGCCTCCACCACAGTCCGGGGGAGAGAGTTTCACTGCCAAACAGCCCTCACTGTGAGGAAGTTCTTCCTGATGTTCAGGTGGAATCTCCTTTCCTGTAGTTTGAAGCCACTGTTCTGTGTCCTAGTCTGCAGGGCAGCAGAAAACAAGCTTGCTCCCTCCTCCCTATGACTTCCCCTCACGTCTTGATCCATGGCCCTCATCATGTCTCCTCTCAGCCTTCTCTTTTGCAGGCTAAACATACCCATCTCTTTAAGCCGCTCCTCTTAGGGCTTGTTCTCCAGACCCTTGATCATTTTAGTCGCCCTCCTCTAGACACATTCCAGCTTGTCAACATCTCCCTTCAACTGCGGTGTCCAGGACTGGACAGTGTGATTCCAGGTGTGGTCTGACCAAGGCAGAATAGAGGGGTAGAATGACTTCCGTGGATCTAGACACTAAACTCCTATTTATGCAGGCCAAAATCCCATCGGCTTTTTAAGCAGCCGCATCACATTGCTGGCTCATGTTCACCTTCCTCCCTATGAGAACTCCAAGATCTTTTTCTCACGTACTGCTGTCTAGCCAGGTGTCCCCCATTCTGTATCTTTGCATTTCATTTTTTCTGTCTAAGTGAAGTATCTTGCATTTGTCCCTGTTGAACTTCATTTTGTTAGTTTCGGCCCATCTCTCTAATCTGTCAAGATCGTTTTGAATTCTGTTCCTCCCAGTTTGGTGTCGTCTGCAAACTTGATGATCATGCCTTCTAACCCTTCGTCTAAGTCGTTAATAAAGATGTTGAACAGAACCGGGCCCAGGACGGAGCCCTGCGGCACTCCACTTGTCACTTCTTTCCATGATGAAGACGACGCATTGGTGAGCACCCTTTGGGTTCGTTCGCTTAGCCAGTTACAGATCCACCTAACCGTAGTTTTGTCTAGCCCACATTTTACTAGTTTGTTTGCCAGAAGGTCGTGGGGGACTTTGTCGAAGGCCTTACTGAAATCCAGGTAGGCTACATCCACAGCATTCCCTGTATCGACCCAACTCGTAACTCTATCAAAAAAAGAGATCAGATTAGTCTGGCATGACTTGTTTTTGGTAAATCCGTGTTCACTATTAGCGATGACCGCATTTGTTTCTAAGTGTTTGCAGACCACTTCCTTAATGATCTTTTCCAGAATCTTGCCTGGTATCGACGTGAGGCTGACCGGACGGTAATTGTTTGGGTCGTTCTTTTTTCCCTTCTTGAAGATAGGGACCACATTTGCCCTCCTCCAATCTTCTGGGACTTCTCCCGTTCTCCAAGAACTCTTAAAGATAATTGCCAGTGGTTCCGAAATAACCTCAGCTAGTTCCTTCAATACTCTTGGAAGTAGTTGATCTGGCCCTGGGGACTTGAATTCGTTTAGAGCGGCCAGGTGTTCTTGGATGACTTCTTTCCCTATTTGGGGTTGGATTTTCCCTAATCCTGTGGACAAGTCTACATAGGGACCACCAAACGCACCAGCATTGCCCAGACATGAATCAAGGAACGTGAAAGACACTGCAGACTAACTCAACCAGAGAAGTTAGCCGTAGCAGAGCACTTGATGAACCAACCTGGACACAGAATATTATTTGAGAACACAGAAATGCTGGATCACTCTAACAACTAAAAAATCCCCCCACCTCCCCTCACTTCTTCCCAGTCTTAATTAAATTCCTAAATGTTTTTTCGCTTTGTTTTTCAGAGTTTCTAATGCAAAGGGATCGATTTTATTTATTTGTAATTTATTTTGCCATTTCTTACAAATGTACAGTGTTGAGGGGAGGGGGGCAACCCTTATCTTTTAAAGCTCTTTATTATCAATTTGTTCTCCCATAAATGACCCCTTCTTCCAGTCCTTTAGTTCTTTCTCTAATTTTACCCATTTTTTGTCCCTTCCAACTCCATATTGATTAATCTAGCAAATTGACATGTCTCATAATATAACTCCAGCGAGTGGGTTCCCCACCCACCCATTTCTTGGGTGCCATAAAATATAAAGTTAGAGATTCTGTTTTATTTCCTCCCATTACCGAATTCTTGATGGAGCTGTCCCACTTCCTGAATAGTTTGGTGGGGATATTTACAGGTACTTTGAAATAAGTATAGAAATTTGGGTAGGATCTTCATCTTATAAATTTTATAAGATGAAGATCCTATAAATTTATCCTTATAAACACTTTAACCTTGCTTAAAATTATCATGGTATCATCCGCATAAAGATTGATTTTGATTTCCTCTTAACCTGTCTTATATTTTTTGATGGTTTTCTCCTTTCTAATTAAATTTCCTAATGGATCGATGGACAGCATGACAATTGTATTTAACCCTCTGAAGGATTATCACAGGGAACTTGCTTTCTGCTGCTCAAGAAAAGAGGACCTCAAATTAGGGATTCAAATTACAAGAAAGGGGAATCTATCAAATCTTAGGCTGAACTTCTCAAATCAGGTGATATGGGTGTCCTGAGAAGCAAAAGACTTCTCCAAAACATTCCCAAATCAAACAAAAGCTAAAAGCCTGGAACAGAGTTTGAAACTAAGAAGAGAATTGTCTGAGAAATGAGTCCAAAGTCAAGCCAAATATTACTGGAAGCCAATGGAATAACATGTTTATCTGCCATTTCCCTGTTGAAACACATTTTATTAATTTTGTCCCAGCTCTTTGGGTGATGTCTCTCCTGTATGTATTCTGTGATAGTACAAAATATATGAAACATACAAAACATTTCCCACATGCCTGGCATCTGTATGGTTTTTAGCCTGTGTAAATTTCCGCTGACTGTTAAGGGATGAAGTCTGAGTAAAGCATTTCCCATACTGCTGGCACTTTTACCCTTTCTTTCCTGTATGTAGTTTTTTGTGGTTCTCTAAGCATGTGGGGAAAGCAAAAGATTTCCCAAACTTCTGGCATTTCTATGGCTTTTGTCTTGTGTGGAGTCTTTTGTGCCTCACTAAGGTTGAATTGCGACCAAAACATTCTCCACACTCCTGGCATTGGTATGGCTTCTCTCCTGTGTGGACTCTTTTATGCCTCACCAAGGATGAACTGTCAGCAAAACATTTCCCACACTCCTGGCATTGGTATGGCTTCTCTCCTGTGTGGAGTCTTTTGTGTTTCACCAAGCCTGAACTGTCAGAAAAACACTTCCCACATTCCTGGCAGTGGTACGGCTTCTCTCCTGTGTGGAATCTTTTGTGGCTTGCCAAGTCTGAACTATCAGCAAAACATTTCCCACACTCATAGCATTGGTATGGCTTCTCTCCTGTGTGGAGTCTTTTGTGCCTCACCAAGGCTGAACTGTGAGCAAAACATTTCCCACAATCTTGGCATTTGTATGGCTTCTCTCCTGTGTGGAGTCTTTTGTGCCTCACCAAGTCTGAATTGCGAGCAAAACATTTCCCACACTCCTGGCATTTGTATGGCTTCTCTCCTGTGTGGAGTATTTTGTGTCTCACCAAGTTTGAACGGTAAGGAAAATATTTCCCACACTCCTGGCATTGGTATGACTTCCCTCCTGTGTGGGATCTCCAGTGGTCTATAAGGTGTGTGTTCTGAGTAAAACATTTTCCACACTTCTGGCACCTGTACTCTTTATTTCTTGTGTGAAGGTTTTTGTGCCTCATCGATTTTGAACTGTAAGCAAAACATTTCCCACACTCTTGGAACAGGTAAGATTCCTGTTCTGTGTGAAATCTCTCATGTTTCACCAAGTGTGAACACTGGGTAAAAGATTTCCCACACTCTTGGCTTATGAATTCCTCAGTTTCTTCAAAGATTTCTTGTTGGCTCAGATGTGGCAATTTGTATTCAACAACATGTTTTGCTGATACTTTCCTTTTAAGATGACTTTTCCCAGCACGGAGTATCTTAGTTTGGGTAAAACATTGCCCAGATACATTGCATTTGTAGGGTCTTTCTCTGGAAGAATATCCATCTTTTCTATGGATTTGCGGTTGTCTACGAAGGCCCCCATTGTGTTCAAAATGCTTCCTGCTTTCGGTGAATACACTGCTATTCTTCCAGTTATCTGCTGTGAAGAAGCAGGACAGAAACAATCATTCCTTGCCATGAGTAATAAGGACTCTAATGAAGTGGGATAAGAAGTGGATTGAAAAGATTCAAAAACTGAAGACCTGGCTATATACGCAGGCATTTGAAGAATAAGCATGTGTTGGCTTCGACACGGTCTGAATTACGGCTCTTGCATAAGGTCTGGTACATAAGGAATGGCATGGGCACTTTGCATTGTTTTAAACTTTGTATATTGTATTTTATGAATGTTTTAGTTCATTGTATATCAGTGTAACGGCATCAATTGCCAATTGTAAGCCGCCCTGAGTCCCCCCGGGTGAGAAGGGCGGGGTATAAATGATTGAAATAAAATAAATAAATGTAAATGCTGTCATTTCCTCACCCCTTGTTTAGCAATTATTAACACTGTTTGACTGCCTAGACCAGGCATGGGCAAACTTTGACCCTCCAGGTGTTTTGGACTGCAACTCCCACAACTACTAACAGCCTACTGGCTGTTAGGAATTCTGGGAGTTGAAGTCCAAGACACCTGGAGGGTCAAAGTTTGCCCATGCCTGGGAAAGACTCTCTAAGAGAGAGATGGGTAACATATGCTCCAGAGATTACCTGTTGCTCAGCCCAGCCTTTTTTTTTATTCTGTCTCTTTCTCTCTGGGATAATGGATGCCTTTTCCCTTCACATTCAAATGCTTGCCTTTTTTTCTAGAAAAATCTTTTTTATTTCTCTCCCCCAACCTCCAGTTCTCTCTTCCCATGTTCAGTTAAGTTTGGATTTTTCTGCTCCAACGTAGAAGGTCCCGTACGTAATTCCAGAGTGCCGCAGATATTGTTACACTTTTACCATCAACTACCAAATGGGACTCTTACAGTTTTTGGAAATTTGCTGTAATTGTGAGTTCCAAAGAGATTGATTTGCCTGACAAAGCTGGGAAAATACAAGTTAGTGACTGTAAAGAAAAAGAGGAGAACAATGAAGAAAGCAGCAAAGGGAAAGAAAAAGGAAGGTCTGTAGGACTCAGCCAGATATAGTGGCAAACTTACCATTAGAAAGATCGGGGCATATTTTATTACTGCCATATGCCTCTTCCAGGGCACAAAAAAACCCGAACCCCAATTGTTCATAAGCACAGAACATAGACCGCATTATATAACAAGTCACCATCTTGCAAATGACTGAGGCTAGGGGCTGTTTGTGTGCTGGGAGAGGCAGCGTAGAACAAGAGCTTAGCCTTCAGACATGCAAAGGCTAGCCTGCCTAATGGGGAGGAAAAACTAAGTTGAGTACCACACCAATAAAAAGATGTATAGCCATGTCTGCGTATTTGAGGCCATGGGAAGTTTGTTGTTTTTGATGATCCATTCTCCAGCCAATCTACTTCCTCCATCTCCCTGCCTCCCTTACACACACATATGCACACACACACAGTAGTATGACTGATCTGGGGAGATTACTTTTGTTAGGTTATCCAGGGGGTCCTGTTGTTACAAGGGAGTGTGGTAATCCTGGACTTGACTCCAGTCACTGAAGTCTTCCCACTGAAGTTTGAATTGCTGCCAACATCACTGTTACTCAGGCACTAAGTCAAGGCACACTTATGTCATATATTTCTAAGATAAGCCCTGCCTTGAGAACTCTCAGAGATTGTGATGATTTAGCATATTGTTCCCACCAGAGAATTGCTGAAAGGAATAATGCATTTTGAAATCCCTATTAATGAGGGAGCCTTACCAAGAGACTCCATAATCCCATGAATCTCCTCCATGATCTGCATGTGCAAGACTTTCTGATCAGGATTCAGAAGAACCCACTCGTCCAGGTAGAAATGGACAGCCACATCCTCAAAGGCGATTGGACCCTGATGGAAAAAGAAAAAAAGTCCTTATCACATAAGGGCTATCAAGAAAAATAGTTACAAGAAAATCTTTAATCACTAGAATTTCCCAGAAGACATTCAGCCCTGTTTCACCATTGCCTCACCACAAGCTACTTTCAGTGGGAAAATGAATTCTATGAACAGAAAGATGGCATATGTGGATGACACCTTCACAATTTGGAGCCATGGAGAAGAAGAACTCAACAAGTTCCTGGACCATCTCAACAGCATCCACCCAAACATGCAATTCTCCATGGAAAAAGAAAACAAAGGAAAATTGCAATTTCTAGATGTTTTAGTCATTCGCAAACTAAATCAACAATTGGGCCACACAGTTTACACACACGGATAGATACCTTCATAAAAACACCAACCATTACCCAATTAAAAAAAGAAGCACGTTGCAAAAAGAATCTGCGAAGCCCACCTCCTCCAAGGTGAACTAACCCAACTAAACTGGGCTCTACAGGCCGATGGATACTCCACCATGGACATCCGAAGAGCAGCATGGCCAAGGACAAACCATGAGAGTAAAGACAAAGATGAGTAGCAGCAAAAATGAGATATGAATATATGACCTACTGACAGATCCCACCTGGACATGGAAAGCGCTTTAAATGTATATTTAAATGTATAATTATGTATATTTTTAATGTATATTCTTAATTTTATTGTAATTTTTAATCTTGATGGATTTTTAAATTTGATGAAAACTGTTTTTTGATATGTATGCTTATATTGTAAGCCGCCCTGAGTCCCCTGATGGGTGAGAAGGGCTGGGTAGAAGTGATGTAATAAATAAAATAAATAAAGATCCACCCAGAGGAAAAGTGTTCTTACCATATATCAAGGGAACCACTGACTGCATAGGCAAGCTGATGAAGAAACACAACCTACAAACTATCTGCAGACCCACTAAGAAAAATCCAACAAATGCTATGTTCAGTGAAGTACAAGAGGGATCCTCTCACCTCTGCAGGAGTCTACCGTATGCATGCAGCTGTGGACAAATCTACATAGGGACCACCAAATGCAGCAGCATTGCCCAGGCACAGCTCAAGGAACATGAAAGGCACAGCATACTGACTCAACCAAAGTAGCCAGCCACAGCAGAGCACTTGATGAACCAACCTGGACACAGCATATTATTTGAAAACACAGAAATGCTGGACCACTCCAACAACTATCATGTCAGACTACATAGAGAAGCCATGGAAATCCACAAACATGTGGACAATTTCAACAGAAAGGAGGAAACCATGAAAATGAACACAATCTGGCTACCAGTAACTCTAAAATCAGGACAGTCCATAATGAACAACACTCTGAAAACAGATGAATTGCAGACATAAATCAATCAGGGGCAGCTAACATCTCAGAACAAAGGATTCCCCCAGGCAGGAATGAAGCTTGCAAGGCCATTAATGCTAATCAAGGTGATTAATTACAACATTCATGCTTCTGGAACATGGCTATACAGCCTGGAAAATGCACATTAACCCAGTGATTTCGGCCATGAAAACCTTCGACAACACTTTGTAGAGATATTTGGATTGGTCACAGTCATATCCATTTCTTAATTGATATATTGAACCAGAAATGGAATCTGGACATGCTCCAGCTTTTATTGTGGTGCCCAGAACTGGACACACCTATTATTTCAGGCGAAGTCTCACAAAAGCAGAAAGAAGTTCACCATGATTTCCCTTAATCTAGACACTATATTCCTTTGGATGCAGCCAAAAATCCCATAGACTTTTAAGCTGGTGCATCACACTCTTGGCTCATGTTCAACTTGTGGTCTACTAACACTCCAAGATCCCTCTCAGGCCAGGTGTTATGCATCCTGTATCTCTGTGTTGCATATTTTGCGCCTTAATGTACATTGTATCCTACATTACTCCTTGTTGAAATTAATTTTGTTAGTTTTCACCCAGCTCTCTAACATGTTAAGGCCATTTTGAATTCTGATCCTGCCTTCTGGAGTATTAGCTATCCCTCCTAATTTGGCGTCATCTGCAATCTTGATAAGCATGCCCTCTAAACCTTCATCCAAGTCAGTAAGAAAGATGTAGAACAGCACTGGGCCTAGGACAGAACCCTTCAGCATCCCACTAGTCACTTCTTTCCAGGATGAAGAGGAACCACTGGTGAGAATCCTTTGTCCATTCTTGAAGATAGTGACAACCTTTGCCTCCTCCAGTCTGTTCGGATTTTTCCCGTTCCCCAAGAATTCTCAAAAATTATTGCCAGTGGTTCTGACATTACTTCTGCTAGTTCCTTCAATACTCTTGGACGTAGTTCATGTGGCCCTGGAGACTTGAATTCATTTAGAGTGCCCAGGTATTCCTGTCAATGTGGGATTTGTGTATTGTTAGTGTTTAAATGCAATTTGTGCCATATTGGTATTGCAACTGATCGCATCATCTAAAATGTACCATAGTGTGGAAAGAGTTAATTGCCAAGAGCTATGATGACCTTGATGTGTAGCTGGAACTAGGGAGTATCCACACACAAGTGTGTGTGCATATTGATTGCGTCAGTTCAGTCGAGTTCTGTCTGCCTAGAGTTCAAGTCAAGTCCTGTGTTCATCTGTCGTCTGCAAGTCTGTTTGTGTTGATACAGTAAAACTTTGTAAATAGTTTTACCAACATCTCTGAGTGTCTCTTCGTTCTGGGCTCCACTGCTTCCATCCAACTACTGCTGCGCTGCAAATATTCTGACAATTTGGTTATGGGCCCAGATCCTAGACTTCTTTACCTATTTTGGGTTGCACTTCCCCTTTTACCTCATCTGCTCCATCTGGTTCAAGTAGAATACTGATTCCCTTTTGGAAGAAGACTGAGGCAACACCCTACCATTTCCCTCTCTCCTGTTTCACCACCTTATCCAGGCAGTGACCCTATCGTTTCCTCGTTTTTGCTTCTTCTACTGACACAACCAAAGAACCGCTTTTATTGTTTTTAATCTCTCTGTCAAGCCTGAGCTAATTTTCTGCTTTAGTTTGTCAGACCTTTTCCCTACTTATGCTGGTTAGTTGCTTGAATTCTTTGGGGATGACCCCCTTTTCCATTTTTGTACATGTTGCTTTTAAATCTTAGCTTAATTGAAACTTCTTTTAATGTCCACTCTTGTTTCTTTAGATTTTTTTTTCCTCCTTGTTGCCAGTGTTTGTAATTGTACCTTCAGTATTTCACTTTTAAGAAACCAATCTTCTTTGTTTCAACAGATGCTTGATTATTAAACCTGGAACAAATGACACCCAGGCAGATCCAGTCCTCCTCTCCCAGGAATCCTTCTGCTTACCTGATTCGGTTTCACTCTATCACAAAGGGGAAGAAACGACTGGGGATTTGTCGACAACATCATTCCAGCCCCTGGGAGAGAGAGCAAGGTGTGGAAAGCCGATCACATAAACATGCCTTAGAGGTTACAAGTATAGTCCTAAAAAGAAACACGTGAGAAAATGACCTTATGAACAGAGGAGCATTCAATAGCCCAAGAATATGCAAAATTTAAGGGTTTAGAACTTTATCTCGCAAGCAGTGCTGTGTGTAGGCTGAACTGAAACTAGTACTGGGCTTGATATTTCCATTGACTAAAGTTATTTTTTGTTTTATGTTTTTCTTCCAACTCAGTTTCAGGGTTCATATTAGGTTCGAGTCCCACCTTAGATACTGAAGAGCTGAATTTTCAGTCCTATTCATCTTTAGAATCATAGAATCATAGAACTAATGGAGAATCTTTGCATTACCATAAGCATTCTACTCCTGCTCAGACCCCTGGCCATTGACCTGTGGGGTCCCCCAGCTTCACCTCTTTCCTACAGAGCCACTGCAAAGCAGTACCCCCCAATACCCATTCCAGAGAGCTGACTCAGAAGGATACCATGGTCGATGGTATCGAAAGCCGCTGAGATGTCCGAGAGAACCAACAGGGTCACACTCTCCCTGTTTAGTACCCTGAGGAGGTCATCCATCAAGGCAACCAACGCCTTCTCGGTACTGTAACCAGGCCTAAAACCCAACCCTGATGGGTCCAGATGATCTGTCTCAATCAGGAATCCCTGGAGCTGCGAGGCAACCACGTGCTCTAGAACCTTGCCCAAGAACGGGAGATTGGAAATCGGGCGGTAATTGTTCAACAACAACAGATCAAGGGACGCCTTTTTCAGGAGAGGTCTTACTACTCCCTGTTTAAAGTTAGATGGAAAATGCCCCTGATCCAACAAAGAATTCATAATCGAAGTCACAATTGGGGGACGCTAATCCTCCGCTGGCCAGTTTTATCAGCCATGAAGGGCAAGGGTCCAAAGCGCAAGTAGTTGCCCTCACAGCTCCAAGGATCCCCTCGACATCATCTGGGTGAACAATCTGAAACAAATCTGTTAAAGTCAGACAAGCAGATGCCTCAGTTACCTCCCCTGGAACTACTCTGTCTGGTGTCTAAGTCAGAATGTATCCAAGTGACTTTATCTGCAAAATGATGGGCGAACCTGCCACATCTGGCTGCCGGGGGGTCGGTGCCCCCCCCCATGTGGACGGAGAAGCTAACCAACCACCAGAAACAGCTCTGCCAGTCTATTAGTTGCAGACGCAATGCAAGCAGTTAAGAAAGTTTTCTGGCTGCCCCTAAAGCCACAGAATAGACCGTAAGTGAGGCTCTAGCCCGTGTTTCTGTCGGGCACGCTCTGAGTCCTCCACCAGCAACACTCTAGTCTCTGTCTTGCCCGCTTCATCTCTGCCAGCTCCTCAGTATACCAAGGAGCTGGGTTGACTCTGTGTGACGATAAGAGACGCTCAGGGGCGATTGTATCTACGGCCCTGGTCACCTCGGTGTTATAGAGGTCGACCAAGGCCTCAACAGGATCATCTGCTTGCATGCCAGATAAATCCCCAAGAGACATCAGGAGTCCATTGGGATCCATAAGTCTCCTGGAGTGGACCATCTTAATTAGCCCTCCACCCTTGCGGAGGTTTATGGTCATGGTTAGTCTAAAAGTGATCAGGTGATGATAGGTCCATGATAATGGGAAAAAAATTTGCTCTTCCACTCCGATATTTACCCGGTACGCAATAAAAACTAGGTTCAAAGTGTGTCCAAAGTGTGTATTAAAAAAAAATTTCTCTTCTCTTCTTTCTTTCTAATCATCCTGTATACTCATTCTTTCTTAACATACTATAATTGTTCACCCACTTTTTATGTATTTTGAAAATTATAAACATTTTAAAAAATTGCAAGAAAGAAAACTGCAAATCACACTGAAATTACACGTTTTGCAATCGAATACCTACTACTACTACTACTACTACTACTAATAATAATAATAATAATTTTAATAATAATTTTATTTCTTACCTGCCTCTCTGTGCAGCTCGAGATTATACACAATTTAAATAACATGAACATTGCAAAGTTCAACAGATAGACATATTTCTATAGATCTACATTAAATTTCTAGAAAATACATATTAAACTATATAAAACGAACATCAAATAAAGGACATATGTTTAAGATATATACCCATCTCAAGGCCAAATGATCCTGCATATACACCATTTGAAGCTCAAACTGACTGTGGATGTGCTATAATACAAAAGGGGATTTACACTGGCATAAAACATCAAAACTCCCAGAAGGGTTCCTTCTTACCCTCCAAGGCTGCAGCCCCATCTCCTTCCTGCTTCAGCTTCTTCTGCCTGAGACTCTGGGTGGTGTTTGATGGAGATTTCTCTGATGCAGGGACATTAGATTGGACTTCCGTGCAGTTATTTTGGGCCTGGAAAAGATCAGAAGTACTATGGAGAAAGTTCAAATAGATTACAGATCTATGTGCAGAAACTGCATGAACTTTTTAAAAAGAATAATTCTGAGATGGCAATCTAACAAAGGCCATATGCCCCTCCCATCGTTTTCAGTGTTATATCTGGGGGTCAACAAATCTGAGTAGAGCAGCAACCGAGCTTACATGGATGTGACAGCAGGAGGGGCAGAGCAGGTGAGAAACGAGGGAACAAAGTTCAGCTTCTGCCTCACATTGGTCACATCTTGGATGAAAGGCAGGATGTATGTTTAATCTATCCATCAGTCCCAAGGTTAGTGAAACCAAGAGGAAATGCTCTCACCTGTCCTTCCTGCCTCTTGTCCTCTGCCCGACTCAGGAGGAAGCCTTCCGCCAGGGCCACCGCCTGGGAACAGGTCTCTGCCCCACACTCTCGGACCCAGCTCCCCATCTCTGGGGGCAGGAGGCTCAGGAACTGCTCCAGGATCACCAGGTCCAGCATCTCAGCCTTGGTGTGTTGCTCTGGCTTCAGCCACTGGCGGCAGAGATCGTGGAGGCGACTGCAAACCTCCCTGGGTCCCTCGCCCTCTCGGTAGGAGGACTGCCTGAAGCGCTGGCACTGCATGTGGGCATTCAGGAATGTCTGCATAGTTCTTTCCCAGTATTCTCCACTGCTCCCAGCGACCCTGCCTGCTTCAGGTACAGGTGAGTTGGGTGTCTCCATATTGGAACCACCCTCACGAAGAACGAAACCGTGTGCAAAATGCTTTCCCTTCCTCTTCTTTCAAAGGAATGAAATCTACTCCAAAATTCTCAGCCAACAATCACATTTCCTCTGTGAAATAAAGGCAGAATTAGACAGAAGGCTTCGAGAGGGTTTTGCTTGGAGAGTAAAAGAACAAGCCCTTTATATATTTCAGAGCCAGGTAATGCTGGGCCCTCCACTCACTTGAGCTTCTGCTTCTCCAGCCTCCAGACCCACCTGGCCTCACCTGGCCTCCCATTGAACTCCCATTCAGTCCCAACCCACACGATCCCCCCATGATTCCTTCAGATGACATTACATGATCCATAGCTGTTGTGACTGCGCCTTCAGGGACTATGGATGATGGTGGTGGGATTAGGAGAGGAAGGAAAAACCCTCGCGAGGAGGGCTCATTGGAGGAGTTGCGCAGGAAAAGGATTAGAGAGCTCAATGGGGAATCTTCTGAGGAAGATTCAGATGGGGAGTTTGGGGAAGAAATGGATGCTGGTGAACAGGTTGTGGCTGAAGAAGTGGGCACGGAATGGGCACAGCCACCGGAGATGTCTGGGGAATTGGGGCCTATGGATACTACTGAACCTTGGGTATCTTCAGGAGCAGATCCCTCTTGGACTGCTTGGAGAAGGGAAGATGGTTCTTTAAGTGTGCATGGGGTTGAGTGTGGGCAGGATGATCCACGAGCTCTAGCTGTGTGGAGTTCTGACTCTGAGTAAGATCTGGGACACCTGCTGTTTGGGTGTGGGTGTTTGGACACCCAAGAGGAAGGGGAATAAATTGGGAATGTTTGGTCACTTCACTTTGCGTGTGGCAAGGTGTTGCTGAAGCGCCATTGGGATTTCTGTTCGTTCAAGAAGACTGGACTGGGACTTTGCTTCTGATGTAAGTTATCTGGGTTGCTCTGCTGGAACTGTGTGGGTTTCCCTGGACTGCACTCTGATTACTATTTCTAGCTGCTGTTGCCTTCGTTGCCTTGGCTCTTTGTGCCATTTCGTGGACCTGGTTTTGATGACTGCACCCTTTTGGACCCTGGACTGGAACTCGACCTTGCTTCTGCCTTCGCCCTTTGATTGATGTCTACCCACGGCTCTTGACTACTGGCCTGCCCTCCTGACCCTGCTGCTGTCTCCTGTCCTGACCCTGGATCACCCTGACAATGCCTCTTCACCTTTTCCTAGAAGCTCCTGGCATTATCTGCATCTTTGAAGCAGTTTGCTGCGGTTCCAGTTTATTTGTCCTCAGACCAGTTTGGTGATTCTTTTGAGAACTGTCCCTTTAAATCCACAGAGCCGACTGTTTGCAACAGAAAGGCCTTGAACCCACAGTGCCTTTTGCACCGGCTCTAAGTTTGTTTTCCTTGGCTTTGTTTTCCTGTTTGGAGTTCCGGGTTTAAGCTACTAATTGTAGCTCTTGGAAGGTTTTTTGGAAGGTTCCAAGTCCTTGTTTGTTTTGTCTATTTTTATAAGCCAACTCAATTTGTTTTAGAAGCTGAATTGAAGCACCTTTTTAGTTTTATCTGAATATTTGCGTGGATAATCCGGTTGGCTTGCTAAAACATACTTTTGATATATATTTTTGTTTGGACTGCTTTTAAACACTGATAGTTAAGTGTTTAAAGCTATCTTCTGTGTTTATGTTTACTTTTTGGCCTATCTTCTGAATAAACTCTGTTTTGTTCGTTAATTGGCGTCTGACTCTTGACAATAGCCTTTCTTGTAAATAAAAACCAAGAGATTTTGAAACAAGAGACAAAAATCAACATAAGAACTAAAGTAAAATATTTGGAAATCCAGATGACAAACAGAAAACTAATAATTTAAAAACAACTATGAAAAAGTATGGAAAGAGATACAAGAAGACCCACAAAGGTGGAAGAATTTAGGCCTATATCTATTGGTATGCATTTCAACAATCAAAATGAATGTAATCTCAAAAATATTATATTTATTTCAGAGAATACCAATTTTGTTAGAAGAAGCACTCTTTAAAGCCTGGAATAAAGAACCAACAAAATCCATTTGGAAAAACCCAGAATAAAAATGAAAACTTAATGAGATGCAAAAGATAAGAGGAGGAATGGCATTACCATATAAGAGACTATACTATGATTCAGCAACTTGGACATGAATAAAGAGAGAATTTTTCTAAAAAAAAAAAAAAAAAAGACTACTTCCAGTAGAAGAGAGTGATCTCAAATATGGATCGCATGCATATCTAATTTATGATAAAATGAAATTGGACCCCATTGTTAAGAAACATCAAATAAGGAAACCATTGATGAGACTATGGAATAAATACAAAAGAATGTTTTACAATAAAAGACCTGCATTAATAAAACCACAAGGGGCGTTTCCACAACTAAGAAAACCTAGGCGAAAATATCTATCTTATATACAACGACTAGATAAGGAACTCCTCAGAAATTAAAAGCACGACAAGAGCGACAAAAAGAAGACTCAACAGTGACATGTTTTCATTATAATCAACTCCAACAGAGACTTCGTCTAGACAAAAAAAGGGAGACAAGAATCGGAGAATCAGTGGAACCAACGACTACAGACAAACGTGTTCTTTTCTGCTGTCGAGGACATTTGGAACTTCCAAAACATTAGACGATGTGTATAATAGTGCTTCGGTTGAAGATATACATGTAATAACAACAATAATTATAAGGCTTCGCTTACCCGCTCCATCCCCTTCCTCTTCCTCAGAGACACAGAAGACATTTATATAGTTCTAACCTACTAATGGGGCCTCCGGTGGCCTAGGGGATAAAAGCCTTGAAGGTTGGGTTGCTGACCTGAAGGCTGCCCAGTTCGAATCCCACCTGGGGAGAGTGCGGATGAGCTCCCTCTATCAGCTCCAGCTCCATGCGGGGACATGAGAGAAGCCTCCCACAAGGATGGTAAAAACATCAAAACATGCGGGCGTCCCCTGGGCAACATCCTTGCAGACGGCCAATTCTCTCACTCCAGAAGCAACTCCGGTTGCTCCTGACACGAAAAAACAAAACAAAAACCTACTAATCGGGAAGAAAGAGAAAAGGGATGGAGGGGGAAAGAGAAGCCTTATATTTGTTGTAGTTATTATTTGTATTGAGGGGCCCCTGGTGGCAAACTGTGTTAAAGCACTGAGCTGCTGAACTTGCAGACTGAAAGGTTCCAGGTTCAAACCCCGGGAGCAGCATGAGCGCCCGCTGTTAGCTCCAGCTTCTGCCAACCTAGCAGTTCGAAAACATGCCAATGTGAGTAGATCAATAGGTACCGCTCTGGCGGGAAGGTAACGGTGCTCCATGCAGTCATGGCGGCCACATGACCTTGGAGGTGTGTACGGACAACGCCGGCGGAGGTGTGTACGGACAACGCCGGCTCTTTGGGTTAGAAATGGAGATGAGCACCAACCCCCTGAGTGGGTCACGAGTGGACTTAACGTCAGGGGAAACCTTTACCTTTTTTAACCTACTAATCAGAGCTCTGTAATCCTCGTCCCCTTCTTTGTTCTCCTTTTTTCCTTTGTAAGAAAAACATTTTTTTCCCTTTGAAATGCATAATAAAAACTTAAGGGGGGGGGGGGGGAGAGGACTCAGGCAGGCAGGGGAATGGATTGACAGGGGAAAGTGACAGAAGTGACAGCCTCTCAGTCAGTTGTGAGGACCCCCAATCCCACCTGCATCAGGCCCGCTTTTCTCCATGGCGAACGTGACTCCAGGCCATGCTCCATCTCCTTGGAAGGAGGAGAGCTTGAAGAGTTGTTGTTTCCTATGTTCTGGGTGAGTGTGTTAGAAGGCCTACCTGTGAGAGAAACAGGCCTGGTCCAACTTCGTCCCTCCCTCCCGGTGTTGTGGGCCTCAGCCCCTCTTCGGCCCTTTGGAGAAGAATGTCTGGGAACAAGACTCACCAGAAGGAGAGAGAGGCCAAAAGGAACAAATTCCCCTCACGCAGCCGGACAAGGAAGGGTTAAGGGGAGTGAGTTTGGTTCCTAGAGGGACAGAAAAAGCGGGTCTAAGGAGGCCCACTTCCTTCCTGCCTCTCTGGGAAGCAAACTCCCTCCCCTTAACCCTTCCTTGCCCAACGTTACTCTATAAGGAGGGGGAAAGAGCATCTCTCAAAAGCCCTGGAACCAAAGGACTCAGGATAATGGCACAGGTCATAGAATCATAGAATCATAGAATAGTAGAGTTGGAAGAGACCTCAAGGGCCATCTAGTCCAACCCCCCGCTAAGAAGCAGGAAATCGCATTCAAAGCACCCCCGACAGATGGCCATCCAGCCTCTGCTTAAAAGCCTCCAAAGAAGGAGCCTCCACCACGGCCCGGGGGAGAGAGTTCCACTGCCGAACAGCCCTCACAGTGAGGAAGTTCTTCCTGATGTTCAGGTGGAATCTCCTTTCCTGTAGTTTGAAGCCATTGTTCCGTGTCCTAGTCTGCAGGGCAGCAGAAAATAAGCTTGCTCCCTCCTCCCTATGACTTCCCCTCACATATTTGTACATGGCTATCATGTCTCCTCTCAGCCTTCTCTTCTGCAGGCTAAACATGCCCAGCTCTTTAAGCCTCTCCTCATAGGGCTTGTTCTCCAGACCCTTAATCATT
Organism: Anolis carolinensis; assembly: GCF_035594765.1. Classification (NCBI taxonomy): domain Eukaryota; kingdom Metazoa; phylum Chordata; class Lepidosauria; order Squamata; family Anolidae; genus Anolis; species Anolis carolinensis. The sequence continues at coordinate 17,875,336 of NC_085842.1, forward strand.
TTAGTTGCCCTCCTCTGGACGCTTTCCAGCTTGTCAGCATCTCCCTTCATCTGCGGTGCCCAAAACTGGACACAGTATTCCAGGTGTGGTCTGACCAAGGCAGAATAGAGGGGGAGCATGACTTCCCTGGATCTAGACGTTATTCCCCTATTGATGCAGGCCAAAATCCCATTGGCTTTTTTAGCTGCCGCATCACATTGTAGGCTCATGTTTAACTTGTTGTCCACGAGGACTCCAAGATCTTTTTCGCACACACTGCTGTCAAGCCAGGCGTCCCCCATTCTGTATCTTTGATTTCCATTTTTTCTGCCGAAGTGAAGTATCTTGCATTTGTATGGTCATGGTATGGTCATGGAAGAAAGTTTCCGTATTCATAGGATGGTTAGTTAGATGTATTATCTCCCTGTCAAACCATTGCTCCCAACCCCACTGAACATTAAAGGGAACCTTCTCTGTGGTGGCCCCCCAGCTCTGGAACTTGGCATTATTTAGCCTAAAAATTTGGCTCTTCCATCAGGCTTTTGGAGAGTGAATTACCCATCTCCATGATAGGCCTTGTATCTACAACAATTTTCTCATTTGTTGTACTTTATCTTACCCTATCAGTGTAACGGCGCTCCATGCAGTCATGCCAGCCACATTACCTTGGAGGTGTCTACGGCCGGCTCTTTGGCTTAGAAATGGAGATGAGCACCAACCCCCAGACTCAGACATGACTGGACTTAACGTCAGGGGAAAACCTTTACCTTTACCTATCAGTGTATTATAGTAACATCCCACCCCAAGTTGCTCCCCTTAATCATCTATCTTGTTTACAATATTCACTCACTGCACTTCACCCAGTTCGTTTTATTCTATCTACTTGGGTGCCAAATCCATGTTTTTAGTATGATTGTCTTATATATATATTCTGTATATATATTATTATGTTTAGATTATATATATACAGTAGACTCTCACTTATCCAAGCTAAACGGGCCGGCAGAAGCTTGGATAAGCGAATATCTTGGATAATAAGGAGGAATTAAGAAAAAGCCTATTAAACATCAAATTAGGTTATGATTTTACAAATAAAGCGCCAAAGCACCATGTTATACAACAAAATTGACAGAAAAAGTAGTTCAATACGCAGTAATGTTATGTTGTAATTACTGTATTTACGAATTTAGCACCAAAATATCATGTTATATTGAAAACATTGACTACAAAAATGGCTTGGATTATCCAGAAGCTTGGATAAGCGAGGCTTGGAAAAGTGAGACTCTACTGTGTGTATATATGTATGTATGCATGTATGTATGTGTATGTATATATATATATGAAGACAATTATGTTTAGAGGAGACTCTGGTGGCCTAGGGGATAAAAGCCTCGTGACTTGAAGGTTGGGTTGCTGACCTGAAGCCTGCCAGGTTTGAATCCCACCCGGGGAGAGCGCGGATGAGCTCCCTCTATCAGCTCCAGCTCCATGTGGGGACATGAGAGAAGCCTCTCACAAGGATGGTAAAAACATCAAAACATCCAGGTGTCCCCTGGGCAACGTCCTTGCAGACGGCCAATTCTCTCACTCCAGAAACAACTCCAGTTGCTCCTGACACGAAAAAAAAATGTTTAGAGTGCTAATTTAATTTTGGTCTGTTTTTTCTGATGTTATTTTATTTTGGTTTGCTGTTTTATCCTGGCTTGGTCCCATGTAAGCTGCCCCGAGTCACTTCGGGGAGAGAAGAGGCAGGGTATAAAAATAAAATATTATTATTACAGTAGAGTCTCACTTATCCAACATTCTGTATTATCCAACGCATTTTTGTAGTCAATGTTTTCAATGCATTGTGATATTTTGGTGCTAAATTCGTAAATACAGTAATTACTACATAGCATTAATGTGTAACGAACTACTTTTTCTGTCAATTTTGTTGTCTAACATGATGTTTTGGTGCTTAATTTGTAAAATCATAACCTATTTTGATGTTTAATAGGCTTTTTCTTAATCTCTCCTTATTATCCAACATATTTGCTTATCCAACGTTCTGCTGGCCTGTTTATGTTGGATGAGACTCTACTGTATTATTATTATTATTATTATTATTATTAACCAGTCAGTCCAGGGAGCAGAGCAGAGCAGATCATCCATCTACAACAGAAAGAGAACGTCTCACCCAGGGGCAATTCTGACTGCTCTCTTTTCCCAAGGAGGAGGAACACATACTTGGGTGGGGGATACAACAAAAGCACCCAACACAAGCAGGCTCTTCCTTGTCAACGGCCTTAGAGAAATCACCTGCTGCAATAGCTTTTCTCCAAAGCACCCTTCTGCTAAGGCAGGGGAATCTGAATTCAGTTTGGTTAGAAGGATTTCACTGATTTTCACATTTCAGTCTTGCAGATGACTACAAAGGAGGGGCAAATATAGTGGAGTAAGTAGATATACCCATCCAGGGCCGGCCCTAGGTAATTTTCAAGTGTAAGCAAACAGTATTTTGCCCCCTCCCAAAAAAAACAATCACTAAAAAATAAAAGGTAGGTGAACATAATAGACAAAAGAGTAACCTTACAAACTAGAAATTTATTTACATCAGTATGTTCATATAGTTATATTACATAGAATTAACATAAATTAACCTTTTTTAGAATGCAAATATTTTATCAAACTTATTTTATTTATTTATTTACAGCATTTTTACACCCCCCCTTCTCACCCGAGGAGACTCAAAGAGGCAAAAAAATCTGGCAAAATTCAATGCCAATAACAAGTTCAAAAATAAAGCATAACACATTTAAAATAATGAAACATTACTTAATAGAACAGTATACAAAACTTAAAACATAAATATTTAAATCCATTCATCCATGGACCTTGCATGTAAACTTTAATTCAGGCCGTGTCGAGTCACAGAACTCATTCATTAAATGCTTTAAAATATGGAACGCTTCACGAATTAGCAACAATTTTAAGTTCCTGGTCATGCTGTCTCGTCAGATTTCTCAGACTTTGGGCTTACTAATAACAGACAACTAAATTGCATGCTTGTTGCGTCTGTCAATCAGTTTTGTTTTAGAGAATGCAGCCCCATGAGAATAGACACCTTCTTTGTAAGGAAGCAAACTCTTGTCCTTCAGAAGTGCCATGCCAGCCTGGCCCATGGCAATAGGTGTGGCAACATAGCTAGCCTCTGGCCTCTTCACTTGAGTGGATATTTTAACATCCCGTGTGTCTTAACACAAATTAACTTGAACACCTTTAAAATTAAAAAAAGATTTTTCTAGCTTTCCGTTTTGAAAACTCGCGCACTAGTAAGTCTGTTTCCATTTCATCCAACAAGTCTTTTTCAATGGCCAAGGTTGCTAGTTCACTCACGCGCTCTTGGCCCGAAGATGATCTTAAGTAGTTCCTTATACATTTTAATTTTGAAAAACTCATTTCATCGCTGGCCATTGATACTGGAAGCGTTAACAGAATTCTCAATGCAATATAAACATTTGGGAAAGTATCTACATAACCACGTTTGGTTAGGAAAGACAAGGCTTCAGCTGGGTTGCTTCCAGGGGGCAGCATAGGTGCAAATATTTGTAGCTCATCAAACAGATCATCACCGTTCACATCGCAGTCTTCTCCATCGCTCAAAACGGTTTGAAGATGTTGACAGTCATTCTTCAATTCTGTTTCATTCAAACTTTTCCCAAGCTTTGAAATATCATACAGAAATTTGAAACTTTCGCTATGGTTTTCCATTAGCTCACATCTCTCCTTTAATGAGGATATTGCTGTGTCAAGCACAACAAAGAAGAAGTTGACTTTAAAAGATTCTTTATCAGAATGTACAGCTTCATCTTCACTCTCACTGGAATGTGCAGCATCACCTTCACTCTCATTGGAATGTGCAGCTTCATCTTCACTCTCACTTGAATGTGCAGCTTCATCTTCACTCTCATTGTTTACTTCTCTTGGTCGAACTAGCGTTTCTTTTTCAAAGTCAGCAGCAACATCAATTTTTTCTGCAAGTTCCTTTGCATCCTTAATGACGCTATTTAGACCTTCATCAGATCTCATCTTTTCTAGAAATGATTGTACACTCTTAATAAGATTCATAGAACTTTGAAGATTATTTGTGACTTTTTGCAACCGTTTACTCACCATATTTATCTTATGCAGGATCTCATGCCATGTCACTAAACAGCATAGAAACTTGAAGCTTTTCAGTTTCTTTAGAAGCGTGATAGCAGTGTTCCTACCAAATGCACCAAATTTCTGCTCTTGAGAAGCTTCATATAAGGCATCATATACTTCTTCAATGTGGAACCTCAAAGGCAACAATGCCTCGATTTTACTTTCCCACCTAATAATGCAGAGTGGTCTGACTTTGAGAACTGAAACATGCTTTGACAAAATACTCCATCTTTCAGTAGAACTTGAAAAAAAGTTAAAGATTTCTTGTATGGTGCTGAAACAGTCTACTGCAACGCTGCAAGACAGAGCTGCATCATTTAAGACCAAGTTCAGGGAGTGGTTTCCACATGGTACATAAAAGGCTCTCGGATTTAACTCAAGGATCCTCTTCTGAACTCCAGAATGCTTTCCCTTCATTGCAGAAGCATTGTCATAGCCCTGGCCTCTCATGGTTTTTAAAGGAATGCCTCGTGTTTCTAACTCTTTGAGTAAAATTTCTGTGAGGCCTTCACCTGAAGAATGGGTAACAGGAACAAAGCCTAAAAAATGTTCCTTAACTGAGACATCTTCATTTGCTTCAATTTTTACGAATTTTACCACCAACGTCATTTGTTCGGTGTGGCTAACATCGGGAATGCAGTCTAATCTAATCGAATAATATTTTGCCTGGTGTAGTTGTTGTAAAATATTACCCTGGATCTTGGCCGACAAGAAACTAACAAACTCGTTCTGGACATTTTTGCTCAAATAGTGAACGTGTGTTTCTTTGGAAGCGATTCTTCTCAGATGTTCGGCCATAAAAGCATCAAACTTTGCTATATGTTCTACCATTTTTAAAAAGTTGCCATTATTACGTTCAAATAGAGCCTCTTTATTCCCTCGAAATGCCAATCCTTGAGTCCCCAAAAACTGTACTACACATAGTAAGCGTTTCAGAACTTGATGCCAATGTCCAGATTCAGCATGAACAAGCCTTTCATGTTCTGCATCAATAGTTTTGTTTAAACATAAACGTGCAGAGAGTTCATGCCAAGATGTACAGTTTGTAATATGAGTATGGGATTTCTCATGACTGGTCAAAACCTTGCCCAAGTTCTGCCAGTCAGAATACCCTTTGCTACTAGCAAGAAGAGAATTAGCATTTCCAAAAACTTTGCAAGCAAAACAAAAAACTGCATTTTTCAATTTAGAATATAGTAGCCAAATCCTGTCGACTTGCTCTCCGTTGCGCAGTTTCCTTGTATAGTGTTTTGAGGTAAATCTCCTACCCCTACTGTCCCGAGGAAAATCTTTGTCAGTGACTTGCTGAGGTCCTCGTTTCACAAGTATTTTCCGTACCTCATCATTTATTTTAGATGGCCACTCTCCACAATCATCTGAAATCGATAATGGGTCTCTGCTTAGTTCCTGAAAAAAAAATAATATGTAGTGTATGTTAACTTTTAAAAGATTTCAAAGGTTTAATGCAGTGCAGTATCAATACCTATAATACCTTATTATGAAATCTTTAATTAAAAATGGAAATAAAATAAACCTTGTGACAGTGGCCAATCGGAAAGGTAGATTTTGCATATTAATTATAAATGTAAACCATGATAAACACAAATTATTTTATAAAATTATGGTGGCAGTTCTGAACAGATTTACTGAATGTATATGTTAATAAAATCTACCTAAAAATAGCTCTGAGATATTTTATAATAAAGAATTCTGGAAAAGTGCCCTTTTCATCCTCCACCTCCATTCCTCCCTCCTCTCAACAAGAGCTAAACAAACTGGACAGGCCTAGGCCAATTATATTTTCCTAATATGTGTACTAATAAGATAAAATTAAATCTACTTACAGTTTCAATGGTTTGCGGACTAGATGGCAGGACTGCATCTCCTAATAAATCATCATCCACATCTTCGGTATCGGTCCCAGTTAGGTCAATAATGGAAGGTGCTAATGGTGTTGCTGTGGTCACTGTAAGATGGTCTTGACTTGCTGGTGGTCCAGGTGGAAGATCAGATATTGGTATCTTGTCGTTATCGTCATGAGCTGATTCAGTCAATTTAGTTGGCTCTGTGTTTCTTGTTGCACATGATGGTGAGGTGGTTTGCAATGCTTTAGATTGATTCTCATCTTCTTTGCAATGCTGCAACTTCCTTTTACGATGAAATGCTCCTGATGGCTTTCCTTGCTGGACATTTTCTGTTAAAAAAACCCAACTCATCATATAAGGAAGGGAGATGCCACAGAACAGCTTTCAGCTTACAACAACACAGCAGAGATACAGCCTGCAGCTCCATCCAAGTACTAACTATGGCTGATTCTGCGTAGCTTCCAAAATCAGATGGGAGTTGGTACTTTTAGGGTATTTAGGTCCCAAGATGTATATATCAGCCCTCTTTTACCAAGAGTAAAAGAAATACAAATTAAAACTTTGGAAAACAAGAGTGAATACAAAGAAACACTAATTAGCGGGGGGGGGGGACAATTAACATTAATAATAATGATACCCCCAGCTGTCCATCATTCAGGCAGCTCCGCCCCCTTCCCTTCCCAGCTGAGCGCTCTTGAGCCCAGTGGCGATGGCCAGGCCTCAGTGCTGAACGAGAATGGCTCTCTCTACCTGGGCCAGCTGAGCACCCCCCCCCCCCCCCCAAGTTGCTGGAAGCCAAAGGAATCACACGTGTTCATTGAGAAATGTTAAATGTATCATCTATAGCACCAACATGTCCACAACCTGCAATTCCTCTGTTGTAATTTATTTTATTACTTTTGTCACAGCTCTTTGGGTGGTATTCCTCCTCTATGAATTATCTGGTGACTCACGAGGGGTGAACTCTGAGTAAAACATTTCCCACACTCCTAGCATTGGTATAGCTGCTCTTGAGTGTGGAATCTTTTGTGGCTCACCAAGGCTGAACTGTCAGCAAAACATTTCCCACACTTCTGGCATTGGTATGGCTTCTTCCCTGTGTGGAGTCTTTTGTGGCTCACCAAGGCTGAAACATTTCCCACACTCCTGGCACTGGTATGGCTTCTCTCCTGTGTCGAGTCTTTTGTGCCTCACCATGGTTGAACTGTCAATAAAATATTTACCACACTCCTGGCATTGGTCTGGCTTCTCTCCTGTGTGGAGTCTTTTGTATTTCACCAAGTGTGAACTGGAAGCAAAACATTTCCCATAATCCTGGCATTGGTATGGCTTCTCCCCGGTGTGGAGTCTTTTGTGGTTCATCAAGGCTATGTTTCAGGAATGTTGAAGGGAGAAAGAAGTCAGAAGGAGATCAGCTGGGCTAGCAGAGAAAACGCTGAGCAATCAGACCGCGCCCAAGAGACAGGTGGGCTGGGAAACTCAGGGCTATAAATCAGCAGCAAAGTCTGGGGCCCAGTGCTGGCTGCAACTGACCTACTTGAGGGGAGTTCTTGTTCCAAGCACCGTTTCTCCGTTCCAGCGTCAGATCTTGCTTAAGGCTCTTGGCTATTGACGATTGTTTTTGCAACCTGTAAGCCTGTTTATCAAAGACTCTAATTTCTGTCTGATGTGAAGACTTCTGTTTTACGTTTGTTTGAAGACCATGCATTATCATCAGGATTATACTTTGTTTCACTTATTGAATTATCTTTATTTTTGCTGAAATAAAGCCTTTTTATTTATTTTCCCTTGTGTCTGAGGCTGTTTCTGGGGTAAAACCGGACTGTTAGCCTGGTTGGCTGGAAGGAAAAACAAGGTTAAATATCACCCACATAAAAACATGTATAGCTCCGTCTGCAGATCTGAAGCCAGGGGAAGTTTGTTCTTTTTTATGCTTCACTCTCCGGCCCCACTCTCCAGCCAATCAATCTGCGCAATGACTCTTAATAGATTTCCAAGAAGCCCGAGTTACTGGGCAGAAGCATGTAAGCAGACATCAGGAGCAAGTCAGCTTTTGCAAAAAAAACTCTTTTCAATCATTTTCTGTACTCCTTTTGGCTTCAGAGATGGCATGGCTTTCCAAGCCATCCAAGAGTACACAGGATGCAAAACCAGCTTGCTGAAAAAGTGTGCCTGCAGTCAGGAGAGGTTTGCTGAGTTACCTTTTGAAATCTAGTCCCCTTGCCTCCCCTGCCTCTCTTTCTTTCTCAAACACACTCGGAGAGAGAGAGTGAGATAGTGTGACTGATCTGGGGTGATCACTCTTGAGAGGTTTTCCAAGGAGCCCAGTTGCTGCAAGGGACTCCAGTTATGGAAGTCTTCCCACTGGAGACCAAATTGGTGCTAACATTGCTGCTGCTCAGACACCAAGTCAATATTACTCTTAAGTCATATATTTCTAACATAATCCCTGCCTTGAGAACTCTCAGTGATTGTGATGATTTAGGATCCTGCTCCCACCAGGGAACTGCTGATTAGGATACTGCAAAATAGAAATCTCCATCAAGGAGGGAGCCATACCAAGACAGTCCAAAATCCCACGAATCTCTTCCATGATCTGCATATGCAAGACTTTCTGATCAGGATTCAGGAGAACCCACTCCTCCAGGGAGAAATTGACAGCCACATCCTTAAAGGCGATTGGGCCCTGGTGGAAAAAGAAAAATAATCCTTCTCACATAAGGGCTATCAAGAAAAATAATAACAAGAAAATCTTTAAAGTAGATTTTCATTTCCTGTTGTTTGAAAGAGAAAGGGCTATCTTCCATGCCATAGTTTAAACTTTGTAGAGACAACCAGTTTGCCACCATAACATCCATTTCTTAATTGATATTTAGAATCAGAAATGGAATCTGATTCTTAAAATATACAACTTTTATTGTGGTGCCCAGAACTGGACACAGTGTTATTCCAGGTGAGGTCTCACCAAAGCAAAAAGAAGGTCATCATGACTTCCCTGAATGTAGACACTACATTCCTTTGGATGCAGCCCAAAATCCCATAGGCTTTTAAGCCGCTGCATCAAACTGTTGGCTCATGATCAACTTGTGGTCTACTAACACTTCAAGATGCCTTTCATATTAATTGTTGTCAAGCCAGGTGTCACCCATCCTGTATCTGTGCATTGTGTATTTCCTGCCTTAGTGTACTATCCTACATTTCCCCTTGTTAGAAATTAATTTCGTTAATTTTCACCCAGCTCTGTTATCTGATAAGACCGTTTTGAATTCTGATTCTGTGTTCTGGAGTATTAGCTATTCCTCCTAGTTTGGTGTCATCTGGAAATATGATCCGCATGCCCTGTAAACCTTCATCCAAGTCATTAAGAAAGATGTTGAACAGTACTGAGCCAGGACAGAACCCTGCAGCACCAAGTAGTCATTTCTTTCAAGGGTGAAGAGGAACCATTGGTGAGTACCCTTTGGATTCAGTTACTCAACCAATTACAAATCCACCTCACACTTGTATCATCAAGGCCATTTTTACTAGTTGTTTGTAAGACCATGGGAGGCCTTGCCAAAGGCCTTAAAGAAGTCAAGATGTGCTACATCCACTAATTAATAATAATAATAATAATAATAATAATAATAATAATAATAATAATAATAATACTTAAGGGACTTGGGGTGGCTCACAAAAAGCACTCCAAAGTGCAGCACACATAAAATACACACTACATAAGCATATAAAACAATGACAACATAAATTTACACAACACTTTCACCTACAAACGTCACATAAATTCCATAAAATGCAGCAGTACCTCAAGATAAAAATGATTGTCTTCCAGTATCAATCTAAACTGCTGGAGTGAAGCAATCACTAAGTTCTCAAGTCTACATTCCCTTCCTCTACTAAGCTTGTAACAAGGTACAGGAAAAACCATAATCAGAACATGGGAATCCAAACATGAACATGAATCCAAAACCAAGACCGTAGAAATGTCTTAAAAGCATGAATCCAAACTCCCAAGATCTTAGACTAAAACATGAACTTGAAGCAAAACTCAAGATCCTCACTGCTATGCAGTGTTGCCTGATTTGAATTCTAAAGGAAACAATTCCCTGATTTAAGGTCTGCAAGCCATGAAGTCATACCTGTGACCTTGACTCCCTTGCCTGTGATATTTTTCACACTGTTGTTTCTCACGGTGTCTTTGTGACTTCCTTATTTTGTTTGCTTCTTCCCTAATATGAAGCCTAAGATTCCTGCTGACTGCAGGTGTATTTTCATGAGAACTTTCTCGCCCATCCTTATCTGGGGTTGCTATGAGACAACCAGACGAAAAGCTTTTGCCAGTCACTGCATCTCCCTCGTTGCTGGCCTCTGACGCAGTTTTACTTTCAAGCCCATTCTCAGAGACAGGATCTATACTCCCCTCATTTCCCACATTGAAAAATCCATCCAGTCATCTTCATCATCTGGAGCTGCTGCAACAGGGGGATTGTCCGCTCCTTGTCTCCAGCCCCAGTGAGCAACCTGGGAGAAGCTCTTTGGACCAGCTGAAGTTTCTGAGCACTCTTCAGAGGCAGTCCCACATAGAGTGCATTACAGTAATCCAGATGTGATGTAACTAAGGCACATACCACCATTGCCAGATCTGGCTTCTCAAGGAAAGGGCGCAGTTGGCGCATAAGTGTACAAAGGCCCTCCTGGCCACCTTCAACACCTGGAACTCCAGGTTCAGCGCCAAGTCCAGGAGAACCCCCAAACTGAACCTGTGTCTTCAGGAGGGAATGTGACTCCATACAGCACAGGCTGGATTCCTATTTGCTAATCTGCCTTTTGATTGACCAGGAGTACCAGTGTCATATCTGGAATAGGTTTCAAATTGTTTTCCTTCATCCAGTAAATTACTGATGGCAGCCAACTGGTTTAGGGTCAGGATAGCTTCCTTGGCTTTAGGTGGAAAAGAGTTAGAGTTGGGTATCATCTGAATATAGGTGACACTGCACGCCAAAACTCTGGATGACTGTTCCCAGTGGTTTCATGTATATGTTGAACAGCATGGGGGACAAAACCGAGCCTGTGGAACCCCACAAATTAACAGCCAGGGGTTCGAAAAGGAGTCCCGCAGCACCACCTTCTGGGTATGGCCCTCCAGAAAGGACTGGAGCCCATCCTAATAAGACAACCCAAAAGGAGTCCATGGTCAATAGTATCGAAAGCTGCTGAGAAATCCAGGAGAAGCAACAGAGAAACACACCCCACCCCCCTCTAGCTCTCTGCAGAGGTCATCCACCAAGGAGACCAAAGCTGTCTCTGTTCCATGGCCAGGCCTAAAACCAGACTAAACCTCTTGAGATGGACCATCTTAATTGGTCCCCCACCCCTGCAGAGGTTTGGATTCCCAGAGAGTCTAAACCTGACCATGTAGTGATGAGTCCACAACAATGGAACTATAATCATGTTCCTCCACACTATCATCACCACCAATCCATTCTGCACAGAAAACAAGGTCCAAAGTGTCTCCAGCAGCATGGATAGGGCAAGACACCACCTGGGACAGACCCATGGTTGTCATGGAGGCCATGAAGTCATGAGCCATTCCTGAAAGGGCGGTCTCTGCATGGACATTGAAGTCTCCCAGCACGATTTGCCACTGAGACCCCAACTCCAATCCCGAGACCATCCCGGCTAACTCAGGAAGGGACACTGTTGAGCAAACCCTACTGTTTGCTCTTTTTTTCTCCTTCTACTGACACAACCAAAGAACCCCCTTTTACTGTTTTTAATTTCTCTGGAAAGCCTGGGCTCATTTTCTGCTTTGGCTTGTGAGACCTTTTCCCTATTTATGCTAGTTAGTCATTTGAATTCTTTTTTGGTAATTCCTACCCCCCCCCCACCCTTTTCAATTTCTTCTACACCTCTCTTTTAAGTCTTAGCTCAGCTGAAAGATCTTTGGACATTTATTCTGGTTTCTTTAGATATCTCTTATTTTTCCCCTCTTGTTGGCGCTATTTACAATTGTGTCTTCCGTATCTCACTTTTAAGAAACTCCCATTCTATCTTTTCTGTTGCAAGAGATGTTCGATGACTGTGCCTGGAATCAATGACAGGCCGCTCCAGTCCTTCTCTCCCAGGAATCCCTCCGCTTACCTGATTCAGTTCCACTCCATTTGTTGACAACATCATTCCAGTCCCTGGAAGAGAGAGCAAGGTATGGAAAGCTGATCAGGGATGACAATGATGGTCTATAAAGAAACCTATGAGAAAATGACCCTAAGAACACAGGGCATTCTCCAGCCCAGTATTTGTGGCCCATGTTCCAATTGATCATCTGATCATTAATTTTGTTGTTGTTGTTGTTGTATCAGTAGATTTTGTACATTTATTTCATACATTTCCCCACCCCCTTCCTATTTGTCACTCTTTCTTCTTTCTATATTATCCACTTATTTTTCTAATATATCTTAGTTCTATTCATTCTTTTCTTTCTCCCCCATCCCATAACCATATCACAATTTCCATTATAACTTTTCCTTCATCCATGAGCTCAGCTTTTCCCTTCTCTATATAATATTTGCATTGGCTTCTCTACTTTTATCCATTCCGTACCTGTATAATCATCTCATGGACAAATGATCCTGCACGTGCACCTTCTCAAGCTCAAACTGATTGTGTATGTGCTACAATCCCCGCAAAGGGGAATTTACACTAGCATAAAACACCAAAACTCCCAGAAGAGTTCCTTCTTGCCTTGCAAAGTTGCCGCTCCATCCCCTTTCTGCTTGAGGTCTTTCAGCTGGAGCCTCTGGGTGGTGTCTGAAGGAGATTTCTCTGATGTAGGGACATCACGCTGGACTTCAATACAGTTATTTTGGGCCTGAAAGAAAACAGAGAAATTCAGAAGTAGTGTGGAGAAAGATTAGAAAAGGATTTTTTTCCAAATGTGAAGAAACTGCATTCTGAGACTAGTTGTATTCCAAATCCCATCATTTTCAATGTAATGTGTGAGGTCAACAATTCTGAGTTGTGCAGCAACTGAGCTGACAGTGGATATGGAGGTGACAGCAGGAGGGGCAGAGCAGGTGGGAAAAGAGGAAGAGGGAACAAGCTTTTGGCTTATTCCCCATTTTGGTCGGATCTTGGAAGAAAAGCAAGATTTAGGTTTAATCTATCCATCAGTCCCAAGGTTAGTGGAACCAACAGAAAATGCTCTCACCTGTTCTTCCCGCCTCTTGTCCTCTGTCTGACTCAGGAGGAAGCCTTCCGCCAGGGCCACCGCCTGGGAAGAGGTCTCTGCCCCACACTCTCGGACCCAGCTCCCCATCTCTGGGGGCAGGATGCTCAGGAACTGCTCCAGGATCACCAGGTCCAGCATCTCAGCCTTGGTGTGTTGCTCTGGCTTCAGCCACTGGCGGCAGAGATCGTGGAGGTGGCTGCAAACCTCTCTGGGTCCCTCACCCTCTTGGTAGAAGGACTGTCTGAAGAGCTGGCGCTGTATGTGCGCATTTAGCAATGTCTGCGTAGTTCTTTCCCCGGATTCCCCACTGCTCTCGTGGGCCCTGCCTGCTTCAGGTCCAGGTGAGTTGGGTCTCTCCATGTTGGAACCACCCTCAGGTCCAGGTGAATTGGATCTCTCCATGTTGGAACCACCCTCAAGTCCAGGCGAATTGGGTTTCTCCATGTTGGAACCACCCTCAAGTCCAGGTGAATTGGATCTCTCCATGTTGGAACCACCCTCAAGTCCAGGCGAATTGGGTTTCTCCATGTTGGAACCACCCTCAGGTCCAGGTGAGTTGGGTCTCTCCATGTTGGAACCACCCTCAGGTCCAGGTGAATTGAGTCTCTCCATGTTGGAACCACTTTTGATGAAGAACTGAACCTTATCCAAGATACTTTTCCTCCCTCTTCATTCAAGGAAAAGAAACCCCTGAGCAGGCTCTACTCCAAAATTCTCAGCCAATAATCACATTTCCTCTGTGAAAGAAAGCTAGAATTAGGCAACAGGCTTCAGGAGGTTATTTCTTGGAGAGTAAAAAAAAGCCCTTTATTTATTTCAGAATAAACTAATACTGGGCCCTCTTTTCACTCCAGCTTCCAGACCCACTTGGTTTCACTTGGCCTTTCATTAAACTTCCATTCAGTCCCTATCCACACTATCCCCCCATGATTCCTTCAGCTGATGCCACATGATCTTTAGCCTTTCTTGTAAAGAAAACTAACTTAACACTCGATTAAATGATATTTCCAGTAGACTACAAGACAGACAAAAACAAAAAGACTTCAACAGTGACATGATTTCATTATAATCAACTTCAGACAACAAAAGGGGGAGAAAAGAATCGGGAGAATCAATGGATCCAGTTGCTATGGACAAAAAACAAACCAATTGGGAAGCTGCATCAATTTCTTCTGAAATATTTTACGATTAGTGAAGAAATAAAAGAACCCATGATTCAGTTGGTGAAAAATGTAGGCCGTGCAAAAAGTCTAGGAGAATGGAAAGAACTCTGGAAAGAATGACTACAATTTACAAGGAGTTAAACCATCAAATAAAATTTTAACAAAATGATATATAGATGGTACAGAACTCCAGAAAAACCCTCAAAGATATAGAAAAGATCCAACATATGTTGGGAATGCAAACAAATAACTGGAACTTTCTATCATTTGTGGTGGACTTGTCCAAAAACTAAAGAATTCTGGATAAAAATCCATAAAGACATGGAAACTACACTAGAGCACAAAATCCTATTAAAACTAGAACTTTTTCTACTGGGATTATTAGACAAACAGACATTGAAACATCAAGAAAGTCTTTCTTTATATGACTACAGAAACAATAACAGATGTGGACCAAACTTGGCACACAGACCTAACACTGCCAACTTTGCATAGTGATAACTTTGGGGTGATTGACCTTGGCATCAGAATTATAGTTCACCAATATTCAGAGAACACTGAACCCACCAAGTGACGGATCTAGACCACACTTGGCACACAGACCCAATATGGCTAACTGTGAATAGTGCCAGGGTTTGCTGGTGATTTACCTTGGCATCAGAGACTTATAGTTCACCCGTATTCAGAGAAGACTAAATCCAGCAGATGAGGGATCTCGACCAAGCTAGGCACACAGACCCAACATGGCCAAGTGTGAATACTGTCTGGGTTTGGGGATGATTGCCCTGGGAATCTGGGAGTTGTAGCTCACCCTTATTCAGAGAGCACTGAACCCAGCTGATGATGGATCTGGACCAAACTTAAATGGTACTACCCAACATGCCAAAACAATAAATGCCTTCTTCTAATAACCTGGGCACCACCGGGTCCCCAAGCTAGTTAGAATATAAAAAGGTGGCAAGCCTTGTTATTTAGCTATTTTAGAACGATGCACATATATATACAAATACAGTAGTGTCTCACTTATCCAACATAAACGGGCCGGCAGAATGTTGGATAAGTGAATATGTTGGGTAATAAGGAGGCATTAAGGAAAAGCCTATTAAATATCAAATTAGGTTATGATTTTACAAATGAAGCATCAAAACATCATGTTAGACAACAAATTTGGCAGAAAAAGTAGTTCAATACGCAGTAATGCTATGTAGTAATTACTGTATTTATGAATTTAGCACCAAAGTATCACGATATATTGAAAACATTGATTACAAAAATGCGTTGGATAATCCAGAACATTGGATAAGCGAGTGTTGGATAAGTGAGACTCTACTGTACATGTTTATGTAGTGTTTAAATACAAGAAG
The DNA here is from genome assembly GCF_035594765.1 of Anolis carolinensis. Classification (NCBI taxonomy): domain Eukaryota; kingdom Metazoa; phylum Chordata; class Lepidosauria; order Squamata; family Anolidae; genus Anolis; species Anolis carolinensis. The sequence goes on from NC_085842.1 coordinate 17,891,117, forward strand.
AAAAGATGACAATGCAACATAGTTAATTCTCAACCACACAATGCTCATTTACTAACAAATGGAACTGATTTTAAATCTATATGGCAATACAATAGAGTCTCACTTATCAGACATTCGCTTATTCAACGTTCTGGATTATCCAACGCAGTCTGCCTTTCAGTAGTCAATGTTTTTGTAGTCAATGTTTTCAATACATTGTGATGTTTTGGTACTAAATTCGTAAATACAGTAATTACTACATAACATTACTGCATATTGAACTACTTTTTCTGTCAAATGTTGTATAACATGATGTTTTGGTGCTAAATTTGTAATATCACAACCTAATTTGATGTTTAATAGGCTTTTCCTTAATCCCTCCTTATTATCCAAGATATTTGCTTGTCCAAGGTTCTGCTGGCCCGTTTAGCTTGGATAAGTGAGACTCTACTGTATTGAAAACATTGACTATAAAAATATTGACTACTAACAAACTGACTACAAATAAAGATAGAATTGCATAAAATGAATTTACAGTAGCAACATTGTCGGAAATTAAATCCCATCACTTATCTAACATAAACGGGCTGGCAAAACATTGGATAAGCGAGAATGTTGAATAAGGAGGGATTAAGAAAAAAGCCTATTCAACATCAAATTACATTATGATTTTACAAATTAAGCACCAAAAACATCATCTTTTACATCAAATTGACAGAAAAAGCAGTTCAGTACACAGTAATGTTATGTAGTAATTACTGTATTTACGAATTTAGCACCAAAACATTGCAACATTGACTCCAAAACATTGACTACTAAAAGGCAGACTGCCTTGGATAATACAGAACATTGGATAAGTGATGCTTGGATAAGTGAGACTCTACTGCAGCAAATGGCACAGTGTGTTAAAGCGCTGAGCTGCTGAACTTGCGGACCAAAAGGTCCTAGGTTCAAATCCCAGGAACAGAATGAGCACCCACTATTAGCCCCAGTTCCTGCCAACCTAGCAGTTCGAAAACATGCAAATGTGTGTAGATCAATAGGTACTGCTCCGGCGGGAAGGTAACGGCGCTCCATGCAGTCATGCCGGCCACATGACCTTGGAGGTGTCTATGGACAACGCCGCTCTTTGGCTTAGAAATGGAGATGAGCACCAACCACCAGAGTCAGGTCACGACTGGACTTAATATCAGGGGGAAACCTTTACCTTTACCTACTGTAGCGAACTTAATAAACATGATTTAGACCAGGGATCCCCAAACTAAGGCCTGGGGGCCGGATGCAGCCCTCCAAGGTCATTTACCTAGCCCCTGCCCTCAGTTTTATAATATAATATTTTTATATCAGTTTTAATAATATAATATTGTATATACATATAATATTGATAGAAATATTATAATGTAATACAATGTAATACTAATAATAATACTATATAATATTATTAATTATATATTATATATTACATGTAATATTACTAATAATATTACAATATAGTGGTATAATTCAATATAGTAATATATAATGCTAATATTGTTCTATGCTAATAATATAATATATTGAATATAGATATAAATTGTAAGCCGCTCTGAGTCCCCTTCGGGGTGAGAAAGACAGAATATAAATGTAGTAAATAAATAAATAATAAATAAATAAATTTTTGACTTAGGCTTGCCCAAAATCTGAAATGACTTGAAGGCACACAACAACAATAATCCTAATTAACTTGACTATCTCATTGGCCAGAAGCAGGTCCACACTTCTCATTGAAATCCTGATCGGTTTGAGTTGGTTTAAATTGTTTTTATTTTTAAATATTGTATTTTTCTTTCATCGTTGTTGTAGCTTTTGCACTACAAATAAGACATATGCAGTGTGAATAGGAATTTGTTCATTTTTTCTTCTTCAAATGATCATTCGGCCCTTCAACAATCTGAAGGATTGTGGACCGGCCCTCTGCTTTAAAAGTTTGGGGACCCCTGATTTAGACACTGAAAGGATTATAAAAATAGACTGGGTCAAGTGCACCATGTGAATTTTGTAAACGAGAGGGAGCTGATAAAGTGCTGCAAATTCGTGAGGGAGCAACTTGGGATGGGATTAGGCCCTGTGTCTATATCAAATTAACAAGACAAGAAAAGTGCAACCGGTGAGGAAATGGTCAGACACAGGATTCATCATGGAGATGGGCAATCCTGAACCAAAGGCCTGTGTGAAGAGCCAGGTTTTCAAGCTCTTCCTAAATGCGACCAGTTGTGATGACCCCCCCAATCCATTTTGCATCCATGGCACACGTGGCTCGAGGCCATGCTCCATCTCCTTGGAAGGAGGAGAGCTTAAAACAAGCAGGGGCAAACTGCGGCCCTCCCTTCAGGTGTTTTGGGACTTCAACTCCCAGAATTCCTGGCCTCAGGCCCCTTAGTCCAAAACACCTGAAGGGAGGGCCGCAGTTTGCCCATGCCTGGCTTAAAGAGTTGTTGTTGTTTTCTATGTTCTCGGTGAGTGTGTTAGAAAAGCCAACCTGTGAGGGAAACAGGCCTGGTCCAACTTCGGCCCTCCCTCCAGGTGATGTGGGCCTGAGCCCCTCTTCGGTTAAGGGGAGGGAGTCTGCTTCCTAGAGGGGACAGGAAAGGTTTGTATAAGCAGGCCCAGTTGCTTCCTGCCTCTCTGGGAACCAAACTCTCTCCCTTTAACCCTTCCTTGCCCAGCATTACACTGGAAGGAGGGGAAAAGAGCCTCTCCCAAAAGCCCTGGAGTCTCACTTATCCATGACTCGCATATCCAAGGTTCTGGATTATCCAATGCATTTTTGTAGTCAAGGTTTTCAATATATCGTGATACTTTGGTGCTAAATTCGTAAATACAGTAATTACAACATAACATTACTGTGTATTGGACTGCTTTTTCTGTCAAATGTGTTGTATAACATTATGTTTTGGTGCTTAATTTGTAAAATCATAACCTAATTTGATGTTTTAATAGGTTTTTCCTTAATCCCTTCTTATTATCCAAGATATTCACTTATCCAAGGTTCTGCAGGCCCGTTTAGCTTGGATAAGTGAGACTCTACTGTATGGGCATTCCCAGGCCTACCTCCTTCTCACCATCCTATCGTGGAGCCTCCAGTGGCCTAGAGGATAAAAGCCTTGTGACTTGAAGGTTGGGTTGCTGACCTGAAGGCTGCCAGGTTCGAATCCAACCCGGGGAGAGCATGGATGAGCTCCCTCTGTCAGCTCCAGCTCCATGCAGGGACATGAGAGAAGCCTCCCACAGGGATGGTAAAAACATCAAAACATCTGGGCGTCCCCTGGGCAACTTCCTTGCAGATGGCCAATTCTCTCACTCCAGAAGCAACTCTGGTTGCTCCTGACATGAAAAAAAAAAAAACACCATCCTATCCTCGGTTGTATGTTTTCCGGGCTGTATGGCCATGTTCAAGAAGCATTCTCTCCTGACGTTTCGCCCACAACTATGGCACCTGCAATATACCTCACAACCTCTGAGGATGCCTGCCATAGATGTGGGCGAAACGTCAGGAGAGAATGCTTCTGGAACATGGCCATACAGCCCGGAAAACATACAGCAACCCTGTGATCCTGGCCATGAAAGCCTTCGACATATCCTATCTTCTTTCTCCTTCCCTCCACCCTTCCATTCTTCCTTCCTTCCTTCTGCCCTCCCTCTTTCACCCTCTCTCTTTCTTCTCCCTCCCTCCCTTCTCTTTTTCCTTCCTCCATTCCTCCTGGGGGATGCTGAGCTGGGAGAAGAGACAGTTGAGAGGGAACATGACAACCATGGGGTTGTATGTTTTCCAGGCTGTATGGCCATGTTCCAGAAGCATTCTCTCCTGACCTTTCACCCACATCTCTGGCAGGCATCCTCAGAGGTTGTGAGGTATATGGAGAAACTAAGCAAGGGAGGTTTATATAGTTTCTCCATATACCTCACAACTTCTGAGGATGCTGCCTGAGATGTGGGTGAAACGTCAGGAGAGAATGCTTCTGGGACATGGCCATACAGCCCGGAAAACATACAACAACCCTGTGATCCCGGCCATGAAAGCCTTTGACAACTCATGAGAACCATGTTTCCAGATTTACAAGGGTTTCGCATTGAGAAGGAGGGGGAAAATGACTTTCTGCTGCTCTAGAGACCAGGGCATAAAGAAGCCATCATTTCAAATGGCAGGAAACTGAAAAGATTAGGAAGAACTTCCTGAGATTGAGAGCTGTTTGAGAGTGGCATATTCTGCTGGGGAGTGTGGTGGAGTCTCCTTCTCTGGAGGTTTTTCCACAGAGGCTGTCTATTGGGAGTGCTTTGATTGTGCCTTCTTGCAGGGCAGGGGGTTGAACTGGATGGCCTTTGAGGGTTTTTTCTAGCTCTAGGAGTCTAGGATTATATATCACGAGTAGGCAATATGGTGTCGAATGGATACACTTTCTCTCTCTCACCCACCATCTCATCCTGACGAAGTCTAACCCTTTTGGGATCCAAACAATTCCCGTCTTTCCTTCACTTTCTGCCTCTGAAAGAGAAGAGGAAAGACAGGAAAGGGCAGGGAGGGAACTTGGGGAGAATAATAATAATAATACTTTATTTTTGTATCCAGCCACCATCTCCCCGAAGGGACTCGGGGCAGCTAATATGGGGCCAAGCCCAAAAAACAAGGTACAGTAGAGTCTCACTTATCCAAGCTAAACGGGCCAGCAGAAGCTTGGATAAGTGAATATCTTGCATAATAAGGAGGGATTAAGGAAAAGCCTATTCAACATCAAATTAGGTTATGATTTTACAAATTTAGCACCAAAACATCATATTTTACAACAAATTTGACAGAAAAGTAGTTCAATACACAGCAATGTTGTAATTACTGTATTTACAAATTAGCACCAAAATATCATGATATATTGAAAACATTGACTACAAAAATGCCTTGGATAATCCAGAAACTTGGATAAGCGAGTCTTGGATAAGTGAGAATCTACTGTATAAACAAGTTAAAATATAAAACAAAACAAGGAAATAACAATAACAATATAATAATCAGATAAAACAAATTCAAGCACAATTGTACAAATAAAACCATAGAAGCAAGGAAAAATCATATAAACAATTTCACCACCAAGGATAAAATTGGGGGGGGGGGGGGGGAGACCAGGACAAAGTGCATAATAACTAGACTATTTAATATAAAGTTCCTGGACAAGAGTCCCAAGTTTTCCTGGAGTAGAGTTAGGGATAGGATGGGGTGGGACAAGGGATAAAGTGCAAAATAACAGCATGTCAATCAAGAGGTCTGGATGTCTTTGGTTTACTCAAAAGTACACTGGAAGAACCACGTTTTGAGCTGTTCGATAAAGGCAGACAGGGTTGGGACGAGAACAGCCCCCAAGGTAGAAAGTTTGCCCATGCCTGCCCTAGAACCAAAGAACTACAGATGATGGCAGGGATATGGTGGTGGAAGAAAAATCCCATATTCATAGTTTTGTAGAGCAATTTAGAGCAGCATTGGATAGTGAGATCCAAGCTGGTGAGAATAGAAGGCAATAATTTCCAGAATATAACTCACCAAGTCAAAGCAGAAAGCCACAGGAGTTCCCCAAAAATAGACTTGGATACACAACATAGCAAAGCATGCACTTTAATACAGTTTTCAGGTTCAAAATTCCCACCGACCCAGCTGGACCCAGCCTTGCTGTGATTGGCAGGGGCTCCCTAGAGAGGTGGGAGCTTGGCGCACCTCGGCCAATGAGAGCGCCGCCTGCCTTCAATGCAAACTCTCCCTCTGTCCAATGATGAAAGAGTGGCTAGCAGGTTTCTGAACAATGGGAGAGGTGATGGCTGAGGATGGGATTAAGTGATTCAGGATCCGAGGAGAGGAAGGTGGCATTGTTTTGAGACAGTTCCATTCAGGAAAGGTGATTAAAATGTCCAAAGGTAGCTCAGTTCTTAAATGGCCTGTCTTTTGCCCTCCAAAGTTGAGGAAAGAGCCCATGGAGTATTTCATATGGTGATCATGATGAACCTATTGAAAGAACATGAGCCTGGGGCAAAACAGTGACACCTGGGTCGAGGCATGTTTGGCCAGAGTTCACAGCGAGGTCACTTTGCTTCATTTTATAAGGGGAAAGATATAGTAAGAATCTTCTATCTATGTATACAGTATAATAAAAGTGAATCTTTGTATGTGTGTATGTGGCAGCTTTCTGATTGGCCGCCACTTCCAAAGGCCACCGTGAACGCCAGGAATGATGGACCTGGACCAAATTTGGCACACTTAACCCCCATGATGCACTTCACGTCCTGGTACGGTTTGGGAAAAGATGGCCCACAGATGATGGGATTTGCAGTACATTCTATCGCTTTGCCTCCCACAGATCGCTGCCATGCCCACGAGTGACGGTACTGGACCAAACTTGACACACACCTTTACGTCCTGGTGTAGATTGGGGCAGGATGGACCAAGGATGATGGGATTTATAGTACCTTCACTCACTTCTTGAGACCACAGCAACTGCCACAAATGACAAAGCTGAACCACACTTGGTACACATATCCCAAATGACACATTTTACACCCCACAACAGCTTGGGGGAATATGGACCAAGGATTATGGGATTTGCAGTTCCTTCACCCAATTGGCCTCTCACAGACCATTGCGATTCTTGCAAATGACACAACTGGGCCAAACTTGGAACACAGATGCGATGCGGCCCACCATAGGTCCTGGTGTGGTGTGGGGAAAGATGGACCATGAATGATGGGACATACAGTACCTTTACTAACTTCCTGAGACCACTCTAACTCCCACCAATGACGAATAAAGACCATACTTGGCACACATCTCCCAAATCACACACTTTACATTCTACAGCACTTTGGGGAAGGTTAATCCAAGGATTATGGGATTTGCAGTACTATCAAACACTGTCTCCAACAGAACACTGTTACTCTAACGACGGATCAGGACCACACTTGGCACACTTAATCCCCAAGATCCATTTTGTGTCTTGGTGTGGTTTGGGGGATGATGGACCAGGGATGATGGGATTTCCAGTACTTTCAATTGCTTCAGCTCCCTCAGACTATTCTGACAGCATTGAACCCAGCTGACTTCAGATCTGGATCAAACTTGGCACACAGCCCCAACATGGCCAACTGTGCATACAGGCCTGGTTTCGGGTTGATTGGCCTTTGCTCTGGGAGTTGTAGTTCACCCTTATCCAGACAACATTGAATCCAACTGACTTCGGACCTGGACCAAACTTGGCACACAGCCCCAACATGGCCAACTGTGCATACAGGCCTGGTTTCGGGTTGAATGGCCTTTGCTCTGGGAGTTGTAGCTCACCCTTATCCAGACATCACTGAACCCAGCAGAAGACAGATCTGGACTAAACTTGCCACAGAGAAACCCAAGGACCAACTAAACATGCTGCAGGGTTTAGGGGAATGGACCTTGATTTTGGGAGTTATAGTTCACCCACATCCAGAAAGTACTGAACCCTGCTGACATCAGATGTGGACCACATTTGGCACACAGACCCAACATGGCCAATTGTGCATACAGGCCTGCTTTGGGGGTGATTGTCCTGGGAATCTGGAAGTTGTAGTTCACCCTTATCCAGACAGCACTGGACCCGGCCAATGACGGATCTGGACCAAATTTAAGTGATATTTCCTAATATCCCAAAACAATTAGTGCCTTCTTCTCATAACCTAGGCATTGCTGGGTCCCCAAGGTAGTATGTAATAAAAGTGAGTGTTTGTATGTATGTATGTGGCAGCTTTCTGATTGGCTGCCACTTTCACAGACCACTGTGACCGCCAGGAATGACTGACCTGGACCAAACTTGGCACATTTAACCCCCGTGATGCACTTTACGTCCTGGTGCCGTTTAGGGGAGGATAGACCACATATGATGGGATTTGTAGTACTGTACTTTCAAACGCTTCCGCTCCCACAGACCACTGCGACACCCACCAGTGACGGAAATGAACCAAACTTGGTAGACAGAACCCCCATGGCCCACTTTACACCCTGGTGGTGTTTGAGGGAGGATGGACCATGGATTATGGGATTTGCAGTACCTTCACTCATTTCCTGAGACCACTGCAACTGCCAGGAATCACAGAACCAAACTTGGCAGACATATCCCATATGGCACACTTTACACGCTGCAGCACTTTGTGGGAGGATGGACCAAGGATTATGGGATTTGCAGTAATTTCAAAAACTTCATCTTCCATAGATCACTGTTACTCTAACCAATGACAGATCAGGACCTAACTTGGCATGCATATCCCCCATGACCCGTTTCACATTTTGGTGCAGTTGGGGGAAGGACAGATCAAGGATGATGGGACTTGCACTACCTTCACTCACTTCCTGAGACCACTGCAACTACCATGAATGGCTGATCAAAACCAAACTTGGCACATAGAGCCTCCAGGAGCCACTCTACACCTTGGTGTGATTTGGAGGAGGATGGACCATGGACGATGGGACTTGCAATACTTTCATTTCCTCAGAGCACAGCGTCTTCCACAACTAATAAACCAGTACCAAACTTGGCACACAGAGCCCCCATCATCAACTCTACATCCTGGTGTGGTTTAGAGGAGTTTGGACCATGGATGATGGAACTTGCAGTATCTTGACTCATTTCCTGAGACAACTAGGACCCTCACCAATGTCTGATAAACACCAAACTTGGCGCATAGAGCCCCCATGACCCACTACACATCCTGATGTAGTTTGGAAGAATTTGGACCATGAATGATGTGACGTGCAGTATGTTCATTCACTTCTTGAGACCATTACAACCCCCACCAATGCTTAATCAAGACCAAACTTGGCACAAAGAGACCACATGACCCACTCTACACCCTGGTGCTGTTTGGAAGGGCATAGCCCCTGTGTTTCCCATAGAAGACAAAGAAAAGGGATCCCAGAAGTTCCTCAGCAGCTCAGCAGGCAAAAAAAAAAGGCTTTTGGGGTTCCTCTAGAACCGGGAGATAGGGATAGGAAATCTGGCACAAAGGGGATTATGGGTTAGGTAGTTAGAAACAGAGAGGAGCGGGAAATGAATGCCAAGGGAAAAGGAGAAAATGGGCAATCGAGTGTAGTCTAAAGGAACAGAAAAATGTGTGTCAAGGTGATACAGAGAGACAGAAAGATACATTTCAATTTTTAGAAATGTGGGCAAAATTATAAAATATATTTTTCACTGGGCTTTTTTCTCTTGCCAGCCCCAGACAAAATGCCCAGAAATGCAAACCCTCCTCCACCCAGCTTTTGACAAAGGGCCTTCTGCCTGAGAATTAACTACTCAGTTAATTGTTTCTTTTCCCAGTCAACAGCTCTAAAACAAAAGAGAAAATCTACATCTCTAGGCCTCCAGGCCAAAGGCTAGCAAAAGGGGGAGAGAGAAAAAAAATTGGGCTTGGCAAAGGTCAAATAGTTTTTGTGATATGGTTTCCAGTAATACATTTTGTACCTTCTGCTATAAATATATGAAATGTAGGACATAAGCCTTGATTAAATGTACACATTAACATGGGAAGAGTCCTTGTGGTTGTTGTTGCCTTTGCAAACTGAATTAACTCTTATTGTCCAGCCTGATGTCCTTGTCCTTAGCAAAACTATAAGTTATTATCTTTCATGGGGGGAGGGGTCATGTTCTACTTCAATAGGATAAAAGGTAAAGGTTTCCCCTGACGTAGTCCAGTCGTGACCGACTCTGGGGGTTGGTGCTCATCTCCATTTCTAAGCCAAAGAGCCGGCGTTGTCCGTAGACACCTCCAAGGTCATGTGGCCGGCATGACTGCATAGAGCAACATTACCTTCCTGCTAGAGCGGTACCTATTGATCTACTCACATTTGCATGTTTTCAAACTGCTAGGTTGGCAGGAGCTGGAGCTAACAGCGGCCGCTCATGCCGCTCCCGGGGTTTGAACCTGGGAGCTTTCGGTCTCCAGCTCAATGCTTTAATGCACTTTGCCACCGAGGCTCAATAGGATAGTTACATATATTCTCTCCCTGTCAAACCATTGCTCCCCAACCCCACTTATCATTAAAGGCAACCAATTAGTCCAGAGAGCAGAGCAGAGCCTCCATCCACAACAGAAAGAGACTGTCTCAGCCCTGGGCCAAGTTCCACTGCTCCCTTTTCCCAAGGAGGAGAAACACATACTTAGGTGGGAAATACAACAAAAGCCCCCACCACAAGCAGGCTCTTCGTTGAGAAATCCCCTGCTGCAATAGCTGCTCTCCAAAGCACTATTCTGCTAAGGCAGGGAATCTTAATTCGGAGTTTTGTTAGAAGGGTGTCACTGATTTTCACATTTCAGTCTTGCAGATCACTACTATAAAGGAGGAGCAAATATAGTGGAGCTAGCCCTAGGTAATTTTCAAGTGTAAGCAAACAATATCCCCCCCCCCCCCCAAAAAAAAAACTAATCACTGAAAAATAAAAGGTAGAAGGTAGAGGTGACCAGAATAAACAAAAGAGTTACCTTACAAATCAGAAGTTTATTTACATCATTATGTTCATATAGTTACATTACACAGAATTAACAAAATTAACTTTTTTAAAGAGTGCAAACATTTTATTAAACTTAGCAACAATTTTAAGTTTTTGTTTTGAGCTTGCTAATAACAGACAACTCAATCCCATGCTTTTTAAGTCTGTCAATCAGTTTTGTTTTGGAGAACGCAGCCCCATGAGAATAGACACCTCCTTTTGAAGGAAGCAAACTCTTGTCCTTCAGAGGTGCCACGCCAGCCTGGCCCATGGCAATAGGTGTGGCAACATAGCTAGCCTCTGGCCCCTTCACTTGAGTGGATATTTTAACATCCCGTTTGCCTTAACACAAATTAACTTGAACACCTTTAAAATTAAAAAAATATTTTTCTAGCTTTCCGTTTTGAAAACTCACGTACTAGTAAGTCTGTTTCCATTTCATCCAACAAGTCATTTTCAATGGCCAAAGTTGCTAGTTCACTGACGCGCTCTTGGCCCGAATTTGATCTTAAGTATGTTTTTATACGTTTTAATTTTGAAAAACTCATTTCATCGCTGGCCATGGATACTGGAAGCGTTAACAGAATTCTCAATGCAATATAAACATTTGGGAAAGTATCTACATAACCACGTTTGGTTAGGAAAGACAAGGCTTCAGCTGGGTTGCTTCCAGGGGGCAGCATAGGTGCAAATATTTGTAGCTCATCAAACAGATCATCACCATTCACATCGCAGTCTTCTCCATCGCTCAAAACGGTTTGAAGATGTTGACAGTCATTCTTCAATTCTGTTTCATTCAAACTTTTCCCAAGCCTTGAAATATCATACAGAAATTTGAAACTTTCGCTATGGTTTTCCATTAGCTCACATCTCTCCTTTAATGAGGATATTGCTGTGTCAAGCACAACAAAGAAGAAATTGACTTTAAAAGAATCTTTATCAGAACGTGCAGTTTCATCTTCACTCTCACTGGAATGTACAGCTTCATCTTCACTCTTACTGGAATGTGCAGCTTCATCTTCACTCTCACTTGAATGTGCAGCTTCATCTTCACTCTCATTGTTTACTTTTCTTGGTCCAACTAGCGTTTCTTTTTCAAAGTCAGCAGCAACATCAATTTTTTCTGCAAGTTCCTTTGCATCTTTAATGACGCTATTTAGACCTTCATCAGATCTCATCTTTTCTAGAAATGATTGTACACTCTTAATAAGATCCATAGAACTTTGAAGATTATTTGTGACTTTTTGCAAACGTTTACTCACCATATTTATCTTATGCAGGATCTCATGCCATGTCACTAAACAGCATAGAAACTTGAAGCTTTTCAGTTTCTTTATAAGTGTGATAGCAGTGTTCCTACCAAATGCACCAAATTTCTGTTCTTGAGAAGCTTCATATAAGGCATCATATACTTCTTCAATGTGGAACCTCAAAGGCAACAATGCCTCGATTTTACTTTCCCACCTAATAATGCAGAGTGGTCTGACTTTGAGAGTTGAAACGTGCTTTGACAAAATACTCCATCTTTCAGTAGAACTTGAAAAAAAGTTAAAGATTTCTTGTATTGTGCTGAAACAGTCTACCGCAACGCTGCAAGACAGAGCTGCATCATTTAAGACCAAGTTCAGGTTGTGGTTTCCACATGGTACATAAAATGCTCTAGGATTTAACTCAAGGATCCTCTTCTGGACTCCAAAATGCTTTCCCTTCATTGCAGAAGCACTGTCATAGCCCTGGCCTCTCATGGATTTTAAAGGAATGCCTCGTGCCTCTAACTCTTTGAGTAAAATTTCTGTGAGACCTTCACCTGAAGAATGGGTAACAGGAACAAAGCCTAAAAAATGTTCCTTAATTGAGACATCTTCATTTGCTTCAATTTTTATGAATCTTACCACCAACGTCATTTGTTCGGTGTGGCTAACATCGGGAATGCAGTCTAATCTAATAGAATAATATTTTGCCTGGTGTAGTTGTTGTAAAATATTACCCTGGATCTTGGCTGACAAGAAACTAACAAACTCGTTCTGGACATTTTTGCTCAAATAGTGAACGTGTGTTTCTTTGGAAGCGATTCTTCTCAGATGTTCGGCCATAAAAGCATCAAACTTTGCTATATGTTCTACCATTTTTAAAAAGTTGCCATTATTACGTTCAAATAGAGCCTCTTTATTCCCTCGAAATGCCAATCCTTGAGTCCCCAAAAACTGTACTACACATAGTAAGCGTTTCAGAACTTGATGCCAATGTCCAGTTTCAGCATGAATAAGCCTTTCATGTTCTGCATCAATAGTTTTGTTTAAACATAAATGTGCAGAGAGTTCATGCCAAGATGTACAGTTTGTAATATGAGTATGGGATTTCTCATGACTAATCAAAACCCCATACAAGTTCTTCCAGTCAGAATAGCCTTGGCTACTAGCAAGAAGACAATTAGCCTTTCCAAAAACTCTGCAAGGAAAACAAAAAACTGCATTTTTCAATTTAGAATATAGTAGCCAAATCCTGTCGACTTGCTCTCCGTTGCGCAGCTTCCTTGTATAATGTTTTGAGGTAAATCTCCTACCCTTACTGTCCCGAGGAAAATCTTTGACAGTGACTTGCTGAGGTCCTCGTTTCACAAGTATTTTCCGTACCTCATCATTTATTTTGGATGGCCACTCTCCACAATCATCTGAAATCGATAATGGGTCTATGCTTAATTCCTGGGGGGAAAAATGTGGTGTATGTTAATTTTTTAAAGATTTTCAAAGATTTAATTGCAATGCAGTATCAATACCTACAATACCTTATTATGAAATCTTTAATAAAAATGGAAATAAAATAAACCTTGTGGCAGTAGCCAATCAGAAAAGGAGAATTTGCATATTCATTATAAATGTAAAACATGATAAACACAAATTGTTATATAAAATTATGGTGGCAGTTCTGAACAGATTTACTGAATGTATATGTTAATAAAATCTACCTAAAAATAGATCTGAGATATTTTATAATAAAGAATTCTGGAAAAGTGCCCTTTTCATCCTCCACCTCCATTCCTCCCTCCTCTCAACAAGAGCTAAACAAACTGGACAGGCTTAGGCCAATTATATTTTCCTGATATGTGTACTAATAAGTTAAAATTAAATCTACTTACATTTTCAATGGTTTGCGGACTAGATGGCAGGACTGCATCTCCTAATAAATCATCATCCATATCTTCGGTGTCGGTCCCAGTTAGGTCAATAACGGAAGGTGCTAATGGTGTTGCTGTGGTCACTGTAAGATGGTCTTGACTTGCTGGTGGTCCAGGTGGAAGCTCAGATATTGGTATCTTGTCGTTATCGTCATGATCTGATTCAATCAATTTAGTTGGCTCTGTGTTTCTTGTTGCACATGATGGTGAGGTCTTTTGCAATGCTTTAGATTGATTCTCATCTTCTTTGCAATGCTGCAACTTCCTTTTACGATGAAATGCTCCTGATGGCTTTTCTTGCTGGACATTTTCTGTTAAAAAAACAACTCATCATATAAGGAAGGGAGATGACAAAGAACAGCTTTCAGTTTACGACAACACAGCAGAGATACAGCCTGCAGCTCCATCCGAGTACTAACTATGGCTGACTCTGCGTAGCTTCCAAAATCAGATGCGAGTTGGTACTTTTAGGGTATTTAGGTCCTAAGATGTATATATCAACCCTCTATTACCAAGAGTAAAATAAATACAAATTAAAACTTTGGAAAACAAGAGTCAATACAAAGAAACACTAATTTGGGGGGGGGGGGGACAATTAACATTTTGAGAAAACTGTATTTTTTGGATTACTGTAGGTTTTTCGAGCTGTAGGTTCTTCCCCAGTCTCCAACAGACCTCAGCCTCTGAGGATGCCTGCCACAGATGTGGGCAAAACGCCAGGAGAGAATGCCTCTGGAACATGGCCATACAGCCTGAAAAACCTACAGCAATTTAGTGACTCTGGCCATGAAAGCCTTCAACAAAACAGTATATTTTTTTCCAGACGATCAAGAAATAATAATAATGATATTCCTGGCTGTCCATCATTCAGAAGGCTCCGCCCCCTTCCCTTCCCAGTTGAGCACTCTGAGTCCAGCGGCAATGGCCAGGTCTCGGCACTGAACTGGGATGGCTGTCCCCACCTGGGCCAGCTGAGCATTCCCCCCGCATCCCGGTTCAGTGCCGAGGCCTGGCTGTCACCATTTGGCTCAGAGTGCTCAGCCGGGAAGGGAAGGGGGCGGAGCTGCCTGAATGACAGACAGCCAGGGGCATAGTTTCCATTCAAATCTAGGCACTTATCATAGTGATAAATGAGCTTGGAAACTCCTTCCCCACTAAATTCTACCGCCTCCATCGTCAACTACTTGTTTCCAACAATGGTCGGCGATGCTGCGCAGCTGCGTGAAGGGGGAAGAGTGAAGAGTTGACAACGGAGGCGGTAAATGTTTTCTCCTATACTTTGTTCATTTTTAATTCCAAAACATAATTTACTTTATGGATAACCCTCGTATTTCTAACATAAGCCCTGCCATGAGAACTCTCAGTGATTGTGATGATTTAGGATCCTGCTCCCACTAGGGAGCTATTGACTGAGATACTGCATTTCGAAATAGAAATCTCCATCAATGAGGGGGCCTTACCAAGAGAGTCTAAAATCCCACGAATCTCCTCCATGATCTGTGTGTGCAAGACTCTCTGATCAGGATTCAGGAGAACCCACTCCTCCAGGGAGAAATTGACAGCCACGTCCTTAAAGGCAATTGGGCCCTGGTGGAAAAAGAAAAAGAATCCTTCTCACATAAGGGCTATCAAGAAAAATAATAACAAGAAAATCTTTAAAGTAGATTTACATTCCTGTTGTTTGAAAGAGAAAGGGCTATGGCTTCCATGCCATAGTTTAAGCTTTGTAGAGACAATGCCACCATAACATCCATTTCTTAATTGATATTTAGAATCAGAAATGGGATTTGATTATTAAAATATACAACTTTTATTGTGGTGCCCAGCACTGGACACAGTGTTATTCTAGGTGAGATCTCACCAAAACAGAAAGGACACTATGATTTCCCTTAATCTTGGCACTATATTCCTTTGGATGCAGCCCATAATCAAACTAGAAATAGGAAAAAAACATTCCAAAGGCAATATTCCAAACAGTACAAATCTGTTCTATAAAACAAGGTACAGAAACTACCATCATCAGAACATGGGGATGAATCCAGGAAAACAAGAATCCCAACATGAACATGAATCCAAAACCAAGACCGTAGAAATGTCTTAAAAACATGAATCCAAACTCCCAAGATCTTAAACTAAAACATGAACTTGAAGCAAAACTCAAGATCCTCACTGTTATGCAGTGTTGCCTGATCTGAATTCTAAAGGAAACAATTCCTTGATTTAAGATCTGCAAGCCATGAAGTCATACCTGTGACTTTGACTCCCTTGCCTGTGTGATTTTTCACACTGTTGTTTCTCACAGACTCCCTGTGACTTCTAAGATTCCTGCTGACTGCAGGTGTATTTTCATGTGAACTTTCTCATCCATCCTTATCTGGGGTTGCTATGAGACAACCAGGTGAAAAGCCTTTACCAGCCGATGTATGTCCCTCTCTGCTGGCCTCCGAGGCAGTTTTACTTGCAAGTCCATTCTCAGACACAGGATTTAAACTTCCTTCATTTCCCACACTGAAAAACCCATCCAGTCTCCCAGGCTCTGGAATACCAAATCCCTCATCTTCATCAGCTGGAGCTGCTGCAACAGGGGGATTGTCTGCTCCCTTTGTCCAGCCCCAGTGAGCAACCTGGCAGAAGCTCTTTGGACCAGCTGAAGTTTCTGAGCACTCTTCAGAAGCAGTCCCACGTAGAGTGCATTACAGTAATCCAGACGCGATGTAACTAAGGCACGTACCACCGATGCCAGATCTGGCTTCTCAAGGAAAGGGCGCAGTTGGCACACAGGTTTTAAGTGTACGAAGGCCCTCCTGACCACCTCCAACACCTGGATCTCCAGGTTCAGCGCCGAGTCCAGGAGAACTGCCAAACTGTGAACCTGTGTCTTCAGGGGGGAATGTGACCCCATACAGCACAGGCTGGATTTCTATTCGCTAATCTGCCTTCTGACTGACCAGGAGTACCAGTGTCTTATCTGGAATAAGAAGCAAATTGTTTTCCCTCATCCAGTAAATTACTGATGAAAGGCAACTGGTTTAGGGCCAGGATAGCTTGCTTGGCTTTAGGTGAAAAGGACTAGTAGAGTTGGGTGTCATCTGCATATAGGTGACACCGCACGCCAGAACTCCGGATAACTGTTCCCAGTGGTTTCATGTATATGTTGAACAGCATGGGGGACAAAACTGAGCCCGTGGAACCCCACAAATCAAAGGCCAGGGATTCATACAGGAGTCCCCCAGCACCTCCTTCTGGGTACGGCCCTCCAGAAAGGACTGGAGCCACTGTAAAACAGTGCCTCCCAGTCCCATCCCAATGAGACAACCCAAAAGGAGTCCATGGTCAATGGTATTGAAAGCTGCTGAGAGATCCTGGAGAACCAACAGGGACACACTCCTCCTGTCTAGCACATTGCATAGGTCATCCACAAAGGAGACCAAAGCTGTCTCGGTTTCATGACCAGGCCTGAAACCAGATTAAATGCATCTAGATAACCCGTCTCATCCAGAAATCCCTGGAGTGGGGAGGCCACTACATGCTTCAAGACGTTGCTCAAAAAGGGGAGGTTGGACACTGGCCAATAAGTGTCCATTAAATTGTCCACTGCCCTGGCTATTTCCCCATTTCTGGGGAAATATTTCTGGGTCAGTCAGAGCTTCAACAGAATTGCTTGCCAAGGTGACAGGAAAGACCCCAAGAGCCATCAGGAATCCATCCGGATCCATAAACCTCTTGGGACGGACCATCTTAATTGGTCCCCCACCCCTGCAGAAGTTTGGATTCCCAAAGTCTAAACCTGACCATGTAGTGATGGGTCTATGACAACGGAACTATAATCATGTTCCTCCACACCATCATCACCACCATTCCATCCTGCACAGAAAACAAGGTCCAAAGCGTGTCCACCAGCATGGGTAGGGCAAGACACCTCCTCGGACAGACCCATGGTTGTCATGGAGGCCATGAAATCATGAGCCACTCGTCTCAGCATGGACATTGAAGTCTCCCAACACTATCAGCCACTGAGACTCCAACTCCAAACCCAAGACCACCCTGGTTAGTTTAGGGAGTGTTGAGCAAACCCTACTGTTTACTCTTTTTTTCCTCTTCTACGGACACAACCAAAGAACCCCCTTTTACTGTTTTTAATTTCTCTGGCAAGCCTGAGATCATCTTCTGCTTTAGCTTGTCAGAACTTTTCTCTACTTATGCTGGTTAGTCGTTTGAATTCTGCTTCAGGGATTCCCGCCCATCCACCCCCTTTTTCCATTTCTTCTACATACCGTGTTTCCCCGAAAATAAGACAGTGTCTTATATTAATTTTTGCTCCCAAAGATGTGCTAGGTCTTACTTTCAGGGGATGTCTTATTTTTCCATGAAGAAGAATTCATATTTATTATTGAACCAAAAAAAAAAAGAACATTTATTATACACTATTCGGTAGTTGTCAACACAAACCAGCGTAACCAGACAAACTGTGAATCCTATCAAGATATTCTTGTTACTACCACTATTTCCATATACAACAATCTATGGTACATACATTTCCCGATGCTGCATACTCTGGTGTTCTGTTCTTTGGGCATGCTTCCAAACAAAAACTTTGCTAGGTCTTACTTTCGGGGGAGGCCTTATATTTAGTAATTCAGCAAAACCTCTAATAGGTCTTATTTTCTGGGGATGTCTTATTTTTGGGGAAACAGGGTATCTCTTTTAAGTCTTAGCTCAGCTGAAAGATCTTTGGACATTTATTCTGGTTTCTTTAAATATCTCTTATTTTTCCCCTCTTGTTGGCACTATTTACAATTGTGCCTTCAGTATCTCACTTTTAAGAAACTCCCATTCAATCTTTTCTGTTTCAAGAGATGTTCGATGATTGTGCCTGGAATCAATGACACTCAGGCCGCTCCAGTCCTCCTCTCCCAGGAATCCCTCTACTTACCTGATTCAGTTCCACTCCATTTGTCGACAACATCATTCCAGTCCCTGGAAGAGAGAGCAAGGTGTGGAAAGCTGATCAGGGGTGACAATGATGGTCTATAAAGAAACCTATGAGAAAATGATCATATGAACACAGGGGGCATTCTCCAGCCCAGTATTTGTGGCCCAAGTTCCAATGGATACTCTGATCATTATTGTTGTTGTTGTTGTTGTTGTTATATCAATAGATTTTGTACATTTATTTCATACAGGTCACTTATCTATGCCATTTCCCCACCCTCTTCCCATTTGTCACTCTTCCTCCTTTCTATATTATCCACTTATTTTTCTAATATATCTTAGTTCTATTCATTCTTTTCTTTCTCCCCCCTCCACCCCATACCACAATTTCCATTACAACTTTTTCTTCATTCATGAGCCCAGTTTTTCCCATCTCTGTACAATATTTACATTGGCTTCACCACTTTTTGTCAATTCCATACCTATATACTCATCTCAAGGACAAATGATCCTGCATGTGCACCTTAAGCTCAAACTGATTGTGGATGTGCTACAATCCCGGCAAAGGGGAATTTACACTAGCATAAAACACCAAAATTCCCAGAAGAGTTCCTTCTTACCTTGCAAGGCTGCAGCTCCATCTCCTTTCTGCTTGAGGTCTTTCTGCTGGAGCCTCTGGGTGATGTCTGAAGATTTCTCTGATGTATGGATATCACGCTGGACTTCAATACAATTGTTTTGGGCCTAAAAGAACACAGGGAAATTCAGAGGTCGTATGGAGAAAGATTAGAAAAGGATTTTTTCCAAATGTTCAGAAACTGCATTCTGAGATTAGCCGTATTGCAGCTCACATCATTTTCAATGTAATATCTGGGGTCAACAATTTTGAGTTGAGCAGCAACTGAGCTGACAGTGGATGTGAAGGTGACACCAGGAGAAGCAGAGCAGGTGAGAAAAGAGGAAGAGGGAACAAGCTTTTGGCTTATCCCACATTTTGGTCGGATCTTGGAAGAAAAGCAGGATTTAGGTTTAATCTATCCATCAGTCCCAAGGTTAGTGAAACCAGGAGGAAATGTTCTTACCTGTCCTTCCTGCCTCTTGTCCTCTGCCCGACTCAGGAGGAAGCCTTCCGCCAGGGCCACCGCCTGGGAAGAGGTCTCTGCCCCACACTCTCG
Organism: Anolis carolinensis; assembly: GCF_035594765.1. Classification (NCBI taxonomy): domain Eukaryota; kingdom Metazoa; phylum Chordata; class Lepidosauria; order Squamata; family Anolidae; genus Anolis; species Anolis carolinensis. Next base: position 17,910,901 of record NC_085842.1, read on the forward strand.
GACCCAGCTCCCCATCTCTGGGGGCAGGAGGCTCAGGAACTGCTCCAGGATCACCAGGTCCAGCATCTCAGCCTTGGTGTGTTGCTCTGGCTTCAGCCACTGGCGGCAGAGATCGTGGAGGCGGCTGCAAACCTCTCTGGGTCCCTCGCCCTCTCGGTAGGAGAACTGCCTGAAGCGCTGGTGTTGCATGTGCGCATTCAGTAACGTCTGTGTAGTTCTTTCCCCGGATTCCCCACTGCTCTTGTGGGCCCTGCCTGCTTGAAGTCCAGGTGAGTTGGGTCTCTCCATGTTGGAACCACCTTCAGGTCCAGGTGAGTTGGGTCTCTCCATGTTGGAACCACCCTCAGGTCCAGGTGAATTGGGTCTCTCCATGTTGGAACCACCCTCAGGTCCAGGTGAGTTGGGTCTCTCCATGTTGGAACCATCCTCAGGTCCAGGTGAGTTGGGTCTCTCCATGTTGGAACCACCCTCAGGTCCAGGTGAGTTGGGTCTCTCCATGTTGGAAACACCCTCAGGCCCAGGCGAATTGGGTCTCTCCATGTTGGAACCACCCTCAGGTCCAGGTGAGTTGGGTCTCTCCATGTTGGAACCACCCTCAGGCCCAGGGGAATTGGGTCTCTCCATGTTGGAACCACCCTCAGGTGCAGGTGAGTTGGGTCTCTCCATGTTGGAACCACTTTTGATGAAGAACCGAACCGTATCCAAGATGCTTTTCCTCCCTCTTCTTTCAAGGAAAAGAAATCCCTGAACAAGCTCTGCTCCAAAATTCTCAGCCAATAATCATGTTTCCTCTGTGAAAGAAAGGTAGAATTAGACAACAGGCTTCGGGAGACTTTTTCTTAGAGAGTTAAAAAAAAAAAGCCCTTTATTTATTTCAGAATCGGAGAATCAATGGAACCAAGTACTATTGACAAAAAACAAACCAATTGGGAAGCTGCATCAATTTCATCTGAAAGATTTTACGAAGAAATAAAAGAACCCATGATTCAGTTGGTGAAAAATGTAGGTCAAGCAAAAAGTCTAGGAGAATGGGAAGAACTCTGGAAAGAATGACTACATACCTCACAACCTCTGAGGATGCCTGCCATAGATGTGAGCGAAACGTCAGGAGAGAATACTTCTGGAACTTGGCCATACAGCCCGGAAAACATACAACAACCCTGTAATCCTGGCCATGAAAGCCTTCGACAACACAGAATGACTACAATTTACAAGGAGTTAAACCATCAAATTTTTTTTAACAAAATGATATATAGATGGTACAGAACTCCAGAAAAACCTTCAAAGATATAGAAAAGATCCAACATACGTTGGGAATGCAAACAAATAACTGGAACTTTCTATCATTTGTGGTGGACTTGTCCAAAAACTAAAGAATTCTGGATAAAAATCCATAAAGACATGGAAACTACACTAGAGTACAAAATCCCATTAAAACTAGAACTTTATTAGACAAACAGACATTGAAACATCAACAAAGAGTCTTTCTTTATATGACTACAGAAGCAAGAACTGAATACACAAAAGTATGGAAACAACAAAACATGCCAACACCAGAAACTTGGATTACAAAAGGTTTTGAAATGGCCAAAATAGACAAATTAACTATAGCTACACAACAAACAAAATACACGGAAACTTCAAGAATGGAAACCCTTCATTGAATTTATAAAGAACCAAAGGAAGATGACCACAGCAGGAACTGTTGCCTGAAACAGTGTTAAGAACCCTTAGATCGTCTGGGGAGGCCCTGCTCTTGGTCCCACCTGCCTCACAGGCACGTCTGGTGGGAACAGGGCCTTCTCCGTGGTGACTCCTTGGCTGTGGAACAATCTCCCCAGCAACATTCAGCAGGCCTCAACTCTCCTGGGTTTTAGAAAAACCCTAAAGACATGGTTATGTGCGCAAGCATTTAATGAATAAGTACAGTGATTTCACATGGTCTCAAGATTTATGTATGAGCATCTCGGATGAATGGATTTATAATTTATAGATGTTTTTAAAATTTTGTATAATGTGTTTCTACTGTATATTGTTATTTGATCTGTATGAGCTATTGTTTTTAGTGTATTGTTTTGGGCATTGAATTGTGCAAATTTATGTAAGCCGCCTTGAGTCCCCTCGGGTGAGAAAGGCGGGGTAAAAATGCTGTAAATCTATATATATATAAATGTAATGTTTGTTTGTAGGACTGAGTAAACAACAAAACTACTGAACCAAATCACACCAAATTTGGCCACAAAAGACATAGTCATCCAATCTATGTCTTTCAATTAAAAAAACCCTAGAAAAATAGTCCAAATTACAGAGGATGAGGAAGAGCTTTTCTTCCCCTAACTGCCAGTCAGAAAGGTAGGCTTTGCTGCCTTTAGCCCCCCCCCCCCCCCCCCCCCCCCGCCTTCATATCCTAGAAACTCCCTCAATCAAGATGGTGGCCAAGCACTTAGACCTCATCCACACTGCCTATAAAATTCTGATTATCTGATTTGAACTAGATTATATGGTAGTGTAGACTTAAGGCCCTTCCACACAGCTATATGAACACATTTATAATCAGCTTTGAACTAGATTATCTTGAGTCCACACTGCCATATAATCCACTTCAGTGTGGATTTTATACAGCTGTATAGAAGGGGCCTCATATAATCCAGTTCTAAGCAGATAATATAAGATTATAAATATAATATGAAATAATTACTGTGATATAATAATACAGAACAATATAATCTCTAAAACCAGGACAGTAAATAAAGAGCAACACTCTGAAAGAAGGAAAATTGGGAATTCCAGAAAGGAAACAATCAGGGCCAGCTAACACCTCCCAGCAATAAGATTCCCCCAGGCAGGAAGCAGCCAGGCTTTGAAGCTGAAAGGCCATTAAATGTTAATCAAGGTGCCTAACTGCAGCATTCATACCTGCCGCACCGAGACCATTAATTGCTATTCAAACTGGCCAACCAAGGATTCCGCAAGGTAGAAAGCAGCCAGGCTTGCAAGCAACAAGGCTATTCCATGCTATTCAACCTGGCCAACCAAGATTTCCCCTACGTGAAAAACCCCCAGGCTTTGAAGCCACGAGGCTACTCCATCCCATTCAACCTGGCCTAGCAAGGATGCCCAATGTAGAAAGCGGCCAGGCTTTTAAGCTGCAAGACTATTTGGTGCAATTCAATCTGGCCAAACAAGGATTCTCCTACAAAGGAAGTAGCCAGGCCTCAAAGCGGCTCTTTGATTGAGGGTGCTACTCCAGAAAACGGCCAGGCTTTGAGGCTGCAAGGCTATTCACTGCTATTCCACCTGGCCAACAAATGATTCCCATAAGCCACAGCGAGGCTGGGCAAAGCTAGTAAATAAATAAATAGTATCTAGCTACACTGACTACAAAAACATTGGCTACTAACAAATTGACTACAAATAATGATAGAATTGCATAAAATGAAATTATACTAACAACATTGTTGGAAATTAAATGCGTAAAAAGTTCAGTCCTTGCTGCCTAGAGAAACAGCTGTGGATCCGGGTGGGAGGCGTTGGATAATCCAGAACGTTGGATAAGTGAATGTTGGATAAGCGAGACTCTACTGTAGCTGTTATTAGATAAAATACAGTAGAGTCTCACTTATCCAACATAAACAGGCCGGCAGAACCTTGAATAAGCGAATATCTTGGATAATAAGGAGGGATGAAGGAAAAGCCTATTAAACATCAAATTAGGTTGTGATTTTACAAATTAAGCACCAAAACATCATGTTATACAACAAATTTGACAGAAAAAGTCATTCAATACGCAGTAATGCTATGTAGTAATTACTGTATTTACAAATTTAGCACCAAAAAATCATGATATATTGAAAATATTGACTACAAAAATGCGTTGGATAATCCAGAACGTTGGATAAGCGAGGCTTGGATAATCAACTCGAAAAGAAGGCAAGAAGATCAGATGGCAATGGGAAGGCATGACTATCAGTTTTACCAACAAGAGTGTGTTCTTTTCAGGGTTGTTCTGTGTTTTCTGGGCTGTTCCAGAAGTACAGTAGAACCTCACTTATCCAAGCCTTGCTTAGCCAAGCTTCCTGATTATCCAAGCCCTTTTTGTAGTCAATGTTTTCAATATATCATGATATTTTGGTGCTAAATTCGTAAATACAGTAATTACAACATAACATTACTGCATATTGAACTACTTTTTCAGTCAAATTTCTTGTATTATATGACGTTTTGGTGCTTAATTTGTAAAATCATAACCTAATTTGATGTTTAATAGGCTTTTCCTTAATTCCTCCTTATTATCCAAGATATTCACTTATCCAAGCTTCTGCCGGCCCGTTTAGCTTGGATAAGTGAGACTCTACTGCAGGGGTCCTCAAACTTTTTAGACCGAGGGCCGGTCTACAATCCTTCAGACTGTTGAGGGGGCGGATTATCATTTGAAAAAAAAATACAAACAAATTCCGATGCACACTGCACATGTCTTATTTGTAGTGCAAAAACAACAACAAGAAGAAGAACAATGAAAGAACAATACATTTATTTAAAAATAAAAACAATTTTAACCAACATACATTTATCAGGATTTCAATGGGAAGTGTGGTCTTGCTTCTGGCCAATGAGATAGTCAAGTTAATTAGGATTGTTGTTGCTGTTGTTGTGTGCCTTCAAGTCATTTCAGACTTTGGGCGAGCCTAAGTCTAAAATTATTTATTTATTTATTTATTTACTGCATTTATTTACTACATTTGTATCACACCCTTCTCACCCCAAAGGGGACTCAGAGTGGCTTAAAAATTATATGTACATACAATATATTATATTATTTGCATAGCACAATATTAGCATTATATATTGCTATATTGAACTATACCACTATACTGTAATATTATTAGTAATATTATATGTAATATAGAATATATAATTGATATTATTATATGGTATTATTATTAGTGTTATATTGTATTACATTATAATATTATCAATATTATATGTATATACAATATATTATATTATAAAACCGAGGGCAGGGGCCAGGTAAATGACCTTGGAGGGCCGCATCCGGCCCCCGGGCCTTAGTTTGGGGACCCCTGCTCTACTGTATTGCCTTCTGTTGCAGAGGACATTTGGAACTTCCAAAACTTTAGACAATGTGAATAAAAATAGTGCTTGTGTTGAAGATACAGTAGTCTCACTTATCCAAGACTCGCTTATCCAAGGTTCTGGATTATCCAAGGCATTTTTGTAGTCAATGTTTTTAATATATCATGATATTTTGGTGCTAAATTCGTAAATACAGTAATTACAACATATTACTGCGTATTGAACTACTTTTTCAGTCAAGTTTGTGGTATAACATGACGTTTTGGTGCTTAATTTGTAAAATCATAACCTAATTTGATGTTTAATAGGCTTTTCCTTAATCCCTCCTTATTATCCAAGATATTCGCTTATCCAAGGTTCTACTGGCCTGTTTAGCTTGGATAAGTGAGACTCTACTGTATACAAATAATAACTACAACAAATACAAGGCTTCTCTTCCACACACACACCTTTTATCTTCTTCAGAGACATTTATATAGACATGTATACAGTTCTAACCTACTAACCAGAGCTCTGCCACCCTCGTCCCTTTCTTTATTCTCCTTTTTTCTTTGGGTGGAAAACACCATTTCCTTTGCAAAGCATAATAAAAGCTTAAGTTGGGGAAAGAGGACCCAGGCAGGCAGGTGAGGGGTTGGGGGGGGGGGGGGGAGCCATTGGCCCTCGTCCTGCCTCTCTCTCCTCCTGGGGACCCCTTGATGCCCTTGATGGAGGACTGGATGCCCCCCAATCCCAGGTGAGTGACAACCTTGTGGTGTGTTGTGAGGACCCCCAACCCATTGTGCACCAGGCGCCCTTTTCTCCAAGGCGCACCTGGCTCCATCTCCTTGGAAGGAGGAGAGCTTCCAGAGTTGCTGTTGCTTCCAATGTTCCCAATGAGCGTGTTAGAAGACCAACCTGAGAGTGCCCAACATGAGAGTCCCTCCCTCCACGTGTTGTGGGCTTCAGCCTCTCTTCAGCCCCTTGGAGAAGGTCTGGGAATAGGACTCACCAGAAGAAGAAGGAGAAGGAGAGGCCAATGGGGCAACTCTCTCTCCCAGCCGGGCAAGGAAGGATTATGGGGAGGGAGTTGGCTTTTTAGGGGGTCAGGAAAGGCGGGTCTGGGAACCAAACCCCTCCCCTTAACCACTAAAGGGAGGCGAAAAGAGCATCTTCCAAGTCCCCCGGCTCCCTTTTCCCAAGGAGAAGAAACACACATTTGGTGGGAGATGCAACAAAAGCACCCACCACAAGCAGGCTCTTCATTGAGAAAATCACCTCCTGCCATAGCTTCTCTCCAAAGCACCCTTCTGCTAAGGCAGGGGAATCTGAATTCAGAGTTTTGTTAGAAGGGTGTCACTGATTTTCACATTTCAGTCTTGCACATGACTGCTACAAAGGAGGGGCAAATAATAATAATAATAATAATAATAATAATAATAATAATAATAATAATAAAAACTTTATTTATACCCCGCCACCATCTCCCCAACGGGGACTCGGGGCGGCTGGAATACGTAGATATACCCAGCTTGGCCCCAGTAGAAGTCACTGGAACTCAGGTGCAGATTTTCATCCACCTTCTTAGAATAATCATTACTATAATTACTCGGACCTTGTTGCATGACCATCTGTGCAGACAGGTTTCGTGGTGTATTTGTGACATGGAAAACAGAATGGGTTGGCTGGTTTTACATACGGTTCCTCTTTGGGTGTATGCTGACAACGTGTGTACAGTTTATTAAATGGCAAAAATGTACTACTGGCTGTTGGGACATGGATGTGCTGGAAAGGAATGTAAATACAGTAGAGTCTCACTTATCCAAGCTAAGTGGGCTGGCAGAAGCTTGGATAAGCTAATATCTTGGATAATAAGGAGGGATTAAAGAAAAGCCTATTAAACATCAAATTAGGTTATGATTTTACAAATTAAGCACCAAAACGCCATGTTATACAACAAATTTGACAGAAAAAGTAGTTCAGTACGCAGTAATGTTATGTTGTAATTACTGTATTTACTAATTTAGCACCAAAATATCATGATATATTGAAAACATTGACTATAAAAATGCCTTGGATAATCCAGAACGTTAGTTAAGCAAGTCATGGATAAGTGAGACTCTACTGTACTGAGAGCCAAAGTTATGCAGGTGGCTAATAAAAAAAACATGTATAACCCAGGAAGAGCACCCTGTTGTTCGATTCCACAAGAACACAACCAAATCTGTCTGGACAGATGGCCAGGCAGCCAGGCTATAAAAATAGTTGATAATGACAATGTTTGAGCTTAAGAGGGCGTGTTCCTGTTTAATTGTGTATTGCTGTCTTGGGCAATAGTGGTCCTACCCCATGAGATTTGTTTGTGTGGGAGATATTTCATGAAACATCTGGGGGGCACAATTTCTCTGGCCAGGACAAAGAACAAAACTTTTGCAGTGACTGCCATAGCCAAATCTCCACATATCTGCATCTTGGCAATTTAAAAAAAAACCTCCAAGGTTTTCGGCAGAAGTCCCACGGCAGCTATCTTGGGAGCTTCTAAATCTCGGGACAAAGCAGCAAGTCTGGACAACTTTCCATTTGGAGATCAACACTATAAAGGGCTATATATCCTAGGCTTCTGTGCAGTTCAATTAAAAGCTATTATTTCATTAATATATATGATCCTGGGACTTAAATTACACAAAATAGATCAAATTCTCCTAGTCCATAACAAGATCAATGATATATAACATTGTTAAATCTAAAATAACAAAAAGGCTTGTGTTTGTCAATTTAATGTGGCTTAAAAGTGTGTGTGCCAGCAGGGAAACAGCCAGTAAACGCTAGCCAGAGATACAATCTGCACATCAAGGGAAATGATAGTGTAAGCATATTTTCCTTTGGCTTGGCCTCAGCAGAAGCACTGTGAACAATTAATAATATAACTTTATTTAATGGAGTAAATAATTCGGGAATCCCAGCTGAAAAATAACAAAAAAACAACATCCCCAAACTGGAAATTTGCAGCCAAGGTGGTAAAGGAGCTGAAAACTAAGCCCAGAGGGACAATTGATGGAATGACATAGGGTTTCTTTTTAAAATAAATGACATGACAAATCGTATTTAACTTTCTGATTGTCACAGGATTGTCACAGGAAGCTTCTTTTCTCCTTCTCCAAAAAGTACGTCAACTCAGGGATTCAAATAATAAGAAAGGGGAAATAATAAGAAACATTCCCCACACTCCTGGTATTGGTATGGCTTCTCTCCTGTGTGCAGTCTTTTGTTATATGTTATTTATTTTGTTATTTGTTATTTTATTATAATAAATAAAACAGGTGTAAGTAGATAAAAGGTCTGTAGTAGAAAGATCTGTAGTACAAGTTGTAATGGAAATGTTAAAACTGATAAGAGATATGTTTAAAGATGTGTTTGGTTTTTATTATTGTTTTACTGTCGGATTGTATACAATATGACATACTCCTTTGTCTAAGGCATTGTACATTTGATTTAAATACAAATAAATACGCCCCTAAATAATATCCATTGCCTTGCAACATTCTTGTTCTCTGCCATAAATGATGCTGATGCTAATAAATGTGATTTGAATTCAAATATATCTCTACAAATTGGATTTAAATACCAAAAAATACCCCTAAACAAATTCCATGTTTAGTTAGTCTTGTGTCCTATCTTTAAGAGAACTCATTATGGACCTATGTGCAGGTATTTAAAAACCAGACACTTGTGGCCATAAAGTACTGAATTGTTTCCCTCCATCTTGATGGCCTTCAATGGGAAACGTGGGTTGTGTGGGGGCCATGATGACTGTATTTTTTAAAATTCAGTTTCACTATGCAATTTGTCCACATGTGGTTCGCTTACATTGTTTATTAGTTGTTTTATGTCAATAATGGACTGAGTGAAGTTAGTGTTTCCTTACATGTTGTTGGTGTATGGCCTCTTCATCCTCTCTGGCCGCATGGCTGAAATCTCATGTGAATTGTGTGTGTTTTTAGGCCGGTTTGTATCTTAGGTTTGCCTTTTGCGGTGGTTTTTGAGTCTCTTTCCCTTCCTTTTGCAGCTTGGATGGCAACTTCCTCCCGCATATGCGTATTTTCTTTCTTTCCCTCCCTAAATAAAACCCATCCTCTGCTTCTTATAAATTAGAACATAAGTCCTGTTTTAGCCTTCATTATTTATTGATATTTAGGACTTTTGGGGGCACAGTGAGCAGTGTAAGGTCTTGTGAAGCGGTGGAAGGGTTGCTACAGCTTTAGAAGGGAAATGCAAGCAGCTATTATTATTACTTGGCACACATCCTCTTGGGCTTTTCCCCGCCCTTTTTTTAAAAGCCTTTTTTATGTTGCAAAGTTACTCCAAATGGCCCGACATAGCCCTAGGCAAAAGTTGACTGGATCAACCTCCCTGGGACCTTGTAGGAATTGTTGACCTGCTTAGAATTTCAGGATTTCCAATTCTGTGCCCTCCAGAGGTGTATTATTATTATTATTATTATTATTATTATTATTATTATTATTATTACACACTCCCAGTTTGGTGCCTCTTTGCTTTCCTAGCAAAGATAATAAAGTTTGAGTTGTGCATCACCACCAAAGTCCACCTCTGGAAGGATAACTCATTGTAACAAAACAAGATCCTATTTTTATTTTTATCCCGCCTTTCTCCGAATAGAGCAGGCACGGGCAAACTTTGGCCCTCCGGGTGTTTTGGACTTCAACTCCCACAATTCTTAACAGGAATTGTGGGAGTTGAAGTCCAAAACACTTGGAGGGCCAAAGTTTGCCCATTCATGTAATAGAGGGACTCACAGGCCAATTGTTATTGGATATTGTTCTGTGTATGGAGTCCCAGTGGCTCAGTGTGTTAAAGCTGTTGAACTTGCAGACCGAAACTTGCAAACCCTGGGAGCAGCGGGAGCGGCCGCTGTTAGCTCCAGCTTCTGCCAACCTAGCAGTTTGAAAACATGCCAATGTGAGTAGATCAATAGGTACTGCTCCATCCCTTCTTTCTCTCTCTCTCTCTCCCCCTGCTGTTGGGAATTGTGGGAGTTGCAGTCCAAATCACAAAGACAGCCCCTGCTGTTGCCTTTCCAAATGATTTCTATCTCTCCATCCCCCCCCCCTCTCTCTCTCTTTCTCTCTCCCTCCCTGCTGTTGGGAATTGTGGGAGTTGAAGTACCAAAAGCACTGAGAGGGATGGTCGGTGGGACCAAATGTCTGCATTGTGGAAACCTCTTCATTGAAAGAATACGCAAAACAACTGAGTGCACTGAGAAAGTAAAACAGTGTGATTAAAAGGTAGGGGAAAACTCCATTCATTTTATTAAGAAACTAGCTGTGTTCGGCCACGCGTTGCTGTGGCGAAGTCTGGTGGTATGGGAAATAAAGTATTGAGGAATTGGTGGTAGTTAAGGTTAAGGGTAAAGGTTTTCTCCTGACATTAAGTCTATTATAAATGGGTCATATAGCTGTGTGGAAGGGCCTTGAGTCTACACTGCCATATAATCCAGTTAAAATCAGATAATCTGTATTTTATAGGCAGTGTGGAAGAGGCCTAAGTGAGGCCTAACTGCCTGTCCCCTGGGCTGAGTGGGTTGCTAGTAGACCAAGTAGGCGGAGCTTAGCCTTCTAACTGGCAGCAATTGGATAAAAACAATTATTCCTCTCCCTCTAATTAGGACTTTATTTTTCTTTTCTTTTTGTTGTATGAACGTAGAGGCATGGATGAGGGATTGTGCTGCCAAGTTTAGTGTTTCTGGGATGTGCAATTTTGTTGTTTTGTCCTAGGCCGAAATTTCATTACCTATATATATATATAGGTGGGGTTAGACTGAACTGTCTTCTTCCGAACACTTGCCAGCATAATCTGATGAAGTCCTACATTTTAACTGATAAAAGCAATAATAAAAAATAAGGAAGTTGAACACATTATGTTGCAGGACACCATCATGCATTTTCCATACTCCTTTTGACTTCAGGCATGCCGTGGTTTTCCAATCTGCCCAATGGTACACAGGATGCAAACCAGGTTGCTGAAAATGTCTGCCTGAAGTCAGGAGAGGTTTGCTGAGTTACCTTTTGAAAATCTGCTCCCCCCCCCCCCCCCCCCCCGCCTTTCTCTCTCAAACACACTCACACACACACCTAATAGAAGATAGTTTATAATCAGGGAACTTATAGTTTTGCCATGGACGCCAAGCTGGGTAATAAGAGTTAAATCTTGGACATTCACAAGGAACACTTTCCATGTTAAACCTGTCTACTTTTGACCACGGGTTATAGTCTATCTTTTACATTTCATATATTTATTGCAGAAGGTAACTGAGATATTTACTGGAGTTTACTGTAGTGTATTTGGCCTTTTAGTGTCAGGCAAGAATTGACAACTCTCCTAATCTTTTCCTACACCAGTCAATGACTCACAAACGAAAGGACTCCCTTTTGTCTAGAGTTGAGACATATCTAGGCTAAAGCTTAGCAAAATAATTTTTGTAAAAACAATATGCTTTATAATCTTGCCCTTATTTCTCAAAAATTAATATGTATTCTTCTGCCTATCTTTCTCTGTATCACCTTGACACACATTTTTCTGTTCCTTTGGACTAGACTCTACTGCCCATTTGGCTCCTTTTCCCCTTGCCATTCATTTCCCCCTCCTGCATGAACCCCTTGTTTCCTTGTGCCATTTCCCAGTTCTGGGGAACCCCAACAGCCTCCCGCTTGCCAAGCTGTGTGGGGACCACCGGGACCCCTTACTTTGCCCCCCAGGAGAGGAGATCGAAGCTCCGTGTTGCCCCTTGGATGTAGCTTGCGTCTGTTCTCCCTCCATGATGGAGATGCTGAATACCCTTTCTCCTCCAATATGAGCCCTATATGTGTCTTCTATCAATTTTATTATATTTTTATTATTATACTTTAATGATTTCTTATAAAGTGAAGCGAGTGACCCTGTTGTGACCTGGGTGCCACCAGCCACCCCCAGGTCCACCTTCTTGCTTAATGATCACCATCTGAAATAATTCAATGGACTCATTCTTTAGCCTCAGAGGGCAAAGCCAGACCACTTAAGAATTGAGCAACCTTTGGATATTTTAATCATCTTTCCTGAATGGCATATCTCCTCTGAGAAGAAGCAAGGTATGCTGAAGCTGTTCCAAAACAATGCCCTCTTCCTTTCCCCGGATCCTGAATCACTTCATCCCATCATCAGCCATCGCCTCCCCCATTGTTCAGAGACCTGCCAGCAGGGCCGGCCCTAAGTAATTATCAAAGGAAACCCTTTGGAAAGGCAACAGCAGGGGTTCTCTTGGTGTTTTGGACTGCAACTGTTTTTTATTTTTCCTTCATTTATTTCGTTTAATATCTTATATATTTTACTGGCTATTCCTTTCAAATTTTTATGTTCCTCTTTATCTCTTCCATTTTCTATTAATTGTTCAAATTAATTGAGCTTGCTTCAATTTTTATGGTTTTTTTTTTACAGTTTATGATCCATTTCTAGTTGTATACAATGGAACCATGACAATTTTATTTCCCTAAATTCTTCCGTAATCCTTTCCTTCTTCATTCCATCTTTTATCCAATTCCCTATTTTATCCATATTATTTGCCTTTAAATTTTTATCAATTATATTTCTTAGAATTTTTGGAAATTTTCTTTTCATTATAATTGGGGTTATTAATGAAGCATCCACTATTAACTTTATCTTGTATTTGTTCCATATATCCAATACATTACTCAACACTGGGTTATTAATTTCCCTAATTTCTTTTCTCCTAAACTCTTTTAAAAAGATATTCTTCCTCTGCTTTTTTTTAATCTATTTTAGCCATTCTATATCCTCCTTATTTATTGTTCCTTCTATAACCAATCCCAGTCTATTTGTTTATAGTATTTTTTAATGCTGATAAGTGCTAATCATCCTTTTAGAGATCTGTATCAAAATGTTTATTTAATCTATTTCTTTTACTGCCATTACAGTATATATTTCTTCTGCCAACCTAGCAGTTTGAAAACATGCCAATGTGAGTAGATCAATAGGTACCATTCCGGCAGGAAGGTAATAGCGCTCCATGCAGTCATGCCAGTGGCCACATGACCTTGGAGGTGTCTATGGACAACGCCGGCTCTTTGGCTTAGAAATGGTGATGAGCTCCAACCCCCAGAGTCAGACATGACTGGACTTAACGTCAGGGGAAACCTTTACCTTTACCTTACAGTATATATTTATCATTTCTTGCCATTTATTCAGCTCTTCTTTTGTAATCTGAAATGGTAGCATTCTAAATATGAAGTTTATCCTTGGAAGTACAGTGGAGTCTCACTTATCCAACACTTGCTTATCCAACGTTCTGGATTATCCAACGCATTTTTGTAGTCAATGTTTTCAATACATTGTGATATTTTGGTGCTAAATTCATAAATACAGTAATTACTATAAGGCAGGAATGAAGGGGTAGGAGGAAATGGCCATATAAGGAGGTACGAGCAGGCCAGGAACACAGCCGATGGGTTATCACATGGTTTCCCTGAAATCATGTGTTTTGAGAGAAACGAAAGTAATGAAATGTAATACTGCACCACAAATATGCACCAATGGTTTGATATGTGGGCGGTCGTAAACTGAACCCACTGAATTGTATAAATAGACACTCGACCCTGTCTGCGGCGTTCTCCCTTTTGAGCATCTAGTTGTGCGTGGGATGAACCTCTGCAGCTGCAGGAAACTTTTAGTAAACTGCTTTCTTTGGGAAAAAGAAAAAACCTCCAGTTGTCTGTCTCCTACTTCCACTGCGTCCGCACAGACACACGAGAAGCCGGGAAGAGGGGAAATCTGGTTTCCGCTACATTTTCTGGTGACCCCGACGTGATTCCACAATAAGACGGGCCAGGAGATCGGAGACGGATCCCGTTGGCGGGACGGTCCCAACTCGGCGGTGGGGGCCAGAGGCAACTACCGTGAGACGAGAAGGGGCCCCTGAATATTGTAAGACCGGCTGCGGTACTTGCCTCTGATGCCAACGCCGGCCGACGGTGGGAGCCGCAACGACAGCGAGGTTCCAAAGAAACCAGGCAGGGAAAAGGATCCAGGGAAAAGTCCAGGGGCGAAGGTTGGTCCGACGTCTACAGCAATCTGGCAAGTATAGTGGTTAAAATGAGACACTAAGGGAACACAGTTACCAGCGCCGGGAGGGGACACACAAAGGTTCCCAGGGAGGTATAAAAGGGTTTCTGTCTTGTGATTCCTGACACACACCGTTGAGTGTCCAGGTGCCCAGTCCAAGGCAGTCCCCTCTATTAGGCAGGATGGGAGGCAGTGGGTTCAAATCCACCACCCCATTACAGTGTATGTTAGATAATTTCGGCTCAGTTGCAAGTAGAGCCGTAGAAGGAATTCCCCAGAGAACAAGACTTGTGAGGGTGCCCCAAGACCAAGTCGTGCAGGGCTCATGAGGAGTCGCAACTCCCGGGGAAAGGAAAAAAAAAAAACTGTTTGATTTCTTTGTCATATGTGGGAAATAATGAGTTTCAAGTTCTGCATGTTTCGTGGTAATATTGAAGTGAAAATGAAAAATGAGTCTATAGATTTACACAAAAAATGTTGAGCACAAATATCTAGAAATGTTTTATTACGGTTGAAAAAATCTGATTCGAAGAGGTTCTGTCTGTGTTAGTTTGCTTTTGCTGACAAGCTGCAGAGAGGCAGAAAAAGGGAGGGAGTTAAAGTGGTGTTGAGGCTCAGAAAGTTTTTTTTTTTTTCCTTGTTATTTCTGAGGAACAAAGGCTGTTTTCTTAAAAAGTTTTCTTTTGCACCTGGGCCTCATGCCAAAAAGATAGTGGGAAAATCTTGACAGTTCAAGGTAAAAACTCCCTGTTATTCTGGTTAAACTCAGGCGAAATGCCCAGAGGAAGATAATGGAATTCCAGTGGACAGCCAAGGTCAATGAAAGCCGCTGTGAAATGTAATGTGAATTTAATATGAAAAAAAAAAAAGAAAGAAAATGATGATGTAAATGTGTGTATATATATATATATATATAATATTTTGGGGTTCTGTCTTTCACCTGGATCTTAAATCCTTGCTTTGGACTTATTTTGGGACAACTGGGTGAGAATGTTTTCATGAGCTGAGAGAGAGTGTGTGACTTTATCTAAACAACTAACCACTAATCAGAATTCCTGTGGACTTTGTGTGAATGAGATGTATGTGTTGAATTCAAAATGCATAAAGAGTTATAAACAATGTTAGTAGATTTGTTCAGAAGCAATTCGGAAGCTGTAGATATTTTTTTTTTGAAAAAAAAAATGGTCTTAGGCTTGAAAAAAAAAATCCTTGTTTTGAAAGAACAATGCTTCAGTGTTTTTAGAGAACATGGTGCTACAGACTTTAAACCCCTTACAGGTTATAGGGAAATGTTGGAGGTTCTTTTTTTTGCAGCACTTTGGAATACAAGGAGAGGAGTTATTGGTTGTAGAGACTTTGTATGGAAAACTGTCACAAGTTGGCAGTGCAAGAAAATATATATATATATATATTTGTTTTTGAAAAAAAAAAAAATTGACCCCATATTCCTGACACAGAAGGATTAAGAACTGACATTGATTTTTAAATTTTTTTTATTGACATTTTATTCAAAAAGGGAGCTAGTGCTTCATAATAATTTTGTGAGATTTGGATTCTGGACTTTGTGACTTTGGCCCAACTCTTTCTAAAGGTTACGGAAAGGGAGGACTAGGACTTTTGTAAAATGGGACATTAGATCCTGCAAATAGGGGCATTTTTTCCATCGCCCCCAGCCTGGATTTTGCCAGATTTGAGAAGCGGCAGGAGGCTTTTCAACGTGTGTTACTAACAAATTTTGATCTGTTCAACGAGTCGGTGTAAAAGGGGAATTGAGTAAGTTTAACACTGCAGCAGGACTGGAGTGGAAGATTGCATTGCAGCAAGTGGATACACGATTGTTAAATCGTTTGCGGAAAGGAAAAGAAAAAGATGCGGAGAAGAAAGATTTTGTTGGATTTCAAGACAGATGAGTGTGTTGTCAAAGGCACAACCTCTGAGGAGGCCTGCCGTGGATGTGAGCGAAACGACTAGAGAGAGTGCTTCAAGAGCCATACAGCCTGGAAGGATGAGTGTTTCCCTCCCCTTCTTTTCCCTCTCATTGTTTTTTGCTACAGGTCCTGAACTCCTGTATGGGATAAAACCCAGAAGTCTATGAGACATGTTTATTGAGAGGCCTGGGAGGGCCTATAGGTGTTGCTGAGTGCTAAGGCTGTGATGGAGTGTGGCATCAGGCTGGAGGCTGTAAGGGCTGACCAACTCAACAACATACAATTTTCTATTTTGACCCAACTCTCCTGGTTAGGACCTTTTGTAACGGGACATTGCAAATAATTCGGATTTTTGCCGGATTTGAGAGACAATGAGGGACTTTTTATATGCCATCTAACAACCTTGCTTTTTAAGCCAAAAGGAGGATATAGCACGGAGACAATGTGACAAAGAATAAAATAAGTTAACCATTGCAGCAGGACCAGAGTAAAAAGGATTACTGCAGATCGCGGAAGAAGGCCCATGGAGGAATCATTTCTTAAGAGGCCATGGAGGGGTCGTTTGGGAGCTGAATAGTGGCCTACCTGCCCCACCCGTGGAGAGACAAGGGATTTCAACAAGATTGGCTGAGACAAAAGTGATGCCGAACAGGATGATCGACAGATGGGTAATCCGTTCCCCCTCCCCCATTCTCTCTCACTGTCTTCCTGTTTTCTTTTTCAGCTTTTTTTTTTTTGGACTCCTGTTCCTAAATTGGAGATCCATAAGGCATTGTTACTGAGAGGCCTGTTTTCCAAAATGGAGATCCATAAGGCATTATTACTGGAAGGCCTGTTTTGGAATCCAAAACGCGCAGGAGTTTAAGTCTACCCCACGCCACACACTGGGTATACTGAGTATGACAGCTAAAGCCCTGTGAGAGATGGAGATTTTCTTTACAGATTTTTCTTTACACAGAGACAATTCTTAGAGACTAGAGACTTGATTGGACAAAGAGACTTTCTTCAAATTAACTGAACATTATTCCTTTGATCAAGGAAGAGGAAACACACCCCCAGTTTGACTTTATGCCAAAGACTGAAAAGACCTGAAAGTTGGACATGTATGTGAATGGCCACCTCTGGCCATAGCAACAAATCCATCATCGGAAGAAGCCAAATGACTGGGCTAGATCAGAATTCTACTGTGGACTATGTCCTTTCTAAAACCTGATTAATATTTTTAATCCTCATGTGTTGTTTACCTCTGGTGATGAAACTATGTACAAATGCTATTCTGCGCTCATTTTCCACTGAAAAGATAGCTTGGCTACAAGCTAGAAGGGATTGGAGGGACCCATAAGTCTGCTCATTTAGTTTGCTTCAGCTTTTGTATACACGCTTCGCAAAAAAAAAAAAAAAAAAAAAAAAATGGGGGAATAAGGCAGGAATGAAGGGGTAGGAGGAAATGGCCATATAAGGAGGTACGAGCAGGCCAGGAACACAGCCGATGGGTTATCACATGGTTTCCCTGAAATCATGTGTTTTGAGAGAAACGAAAGTAATGAAATGTAATACTGCACCACAAATATGCACCAATGGTTTGATATGTGGGCGGTCGTAAACTGAACCCACTGAATTGTATAAATAGACACTCGACCCTGTCTGCGGCGTTCTCCCTTTTGAGCATCTAGTTGTGCGTGGGATGAACCTCTGCAGCTGCAGGAAACTTTTAGTAAACTGCTTTCTTTGGGAAAAAGAAAAAACCTCCAGTTGTCTGTCTCCTACTTCCACTGCGTCCGCACAGACACACGAGAAGCCGGGAAGAGGGGAAATCTGGTTTCCGCTACAACTACATAGCACTAATGCGTATCGAACTTCTTTTCTGTCAAATTTGTTGTATAACATGATGTTTTGGTGCTTAATGTGTAAAATCATAACCTATTTGGTGTTTAATAAGCTTTTCCTTAATCTCTTCTTATTATCCAACATATTCGCTTATCCAACATTCTGCTGGCCCGTTTATGTTGGATAAGTGAGACTCTACTGTATTTTCATTTTTACTAATACTATCTTTCCAAACCAAGATAAGTATACATTTTCATATTCTATTAATGTTTGAACTATTTTTCTTAATGCTACTACATTTACCTCTTCCATTTCTTTTAAGTCCTTTGTTATAATTACTCCCAGATATTTTCATTTATCCTTGATCAGCTGAAGTTTCTGAGGCAGTCCCACAAAGAGTGCATTACAGTAATCCAGATGGGAGGTCACTAAGGCATGTGCCACGATGGCCAAGCTTCTCAAGGAAAGGGCGCACAAGTTTTAATTGTGCAAAGGCCATCTGGCCACCTTCGACACTTGGGTCTCCAGGTTCAGCGCTGAGTCCAGGAGGACCCCCAAAGAGAACCTGTGTTTTCAGGGGGCAGTGTGACCTCATCTATTCCCTAATCTGCCTTTCAACTGACCAGGAGTACCTCTGTTTTATCTAGAATAAGTTTCAATTTGTTTGGCCTCATCCAGTCCATTACTGATGACAGGCACGGGTTTATGGTCAGGATAGCTTCCTTGGCTTTAGGTGGAAAGGAGTAGTAGAGTTGTGTTATCATCTGCATATAGATGGCACTGCAAGCCAAAACTCCAGATGACCTCTCCCAGTGGTTTCATATATATGTTGAACAGCATGGGAGACAAATTGGAACTCTGTGGAACCCCACAAATCAACGGCTGGGATTTCAAACAGGAGTTCCTCAGCACCACCTTCTGGGTATGGCCCTCCAGAAAGGACCGGAGGCATTGTAAAACAGTGCCTCCCAGTCCCATCCCTACGAGACGACCCAGAAGGAATCCATAGTCAATGGCATCAAACGCTGCTGAGAGATCCAGGAGAACCAACAGGGACACACTCCCCCTGTCTAGCTCTCTGCGTAGGTCATCCAACAAAGCGACCAAAGCTGTCTCTGTTCCATGGTCAGGCCTGAAACCAGATTGTAATAAATGACACCCAGACAGCTCCAGCCTTTCTCTTCCAGGAATCCTTCTGCTTACCTGGTTCAGTTCCACTCCATCACAAAGGGGAAGAAACAACCGAGGATTTGGCAACAACATAATTCCAGCCCCTGGGAGAGAGAGCAAGGTGTGGAAAGTTGATCACATAAACATGTCTCAAGGGTGACAATTACATTCCTAAAAAGAAATCAATGAGGAAATGACCCTATGAACCCAGGAGCATTCTCCAGCCCAGGAATATGTAACATTTTCCAGTTTAGGACTTTTTATCTCAACTAGTGCTGTGAATAGGTTAGATTGAAACTGGTACTGGGCTTGGTATTTCAATTGACTCAAGTTATTCTTTGTTGTCTGTTTGTCCTCCAGCTCAGTTTCAGGGCTCATCTTAGCTTCAGGTCCCACCTGGGAAGATAGTCAAAGGCTGATTTTTCAGTCCTACCCACAGTATGCAAATATAGAAGTACAGTAGAGTCTCGCTTATCCAATGTTCTGGATTATCCAACACATTTTTGTAGTCAATGTTTTCAATATATCGTGATATTTTGGTTCTAAATTCATAAATACAGTAATTACTACATAGCATTGCTGCGTATTGAACTACTTTTTCTGCCAAATTTGTTGTCTAACATGATGTTTTGGTGCTTAATTTGTAAAATCATAGCCTAATTTGATGTTTAATAGGCTTTTCCTTAATCCCTCCTTATTATCCAAGATATTCGCTTATCCAACATTCTGCCGGCCCATTTATGTTGGATAAGTGAGACTCTACTGTATTGCCAGATGGAAAACTACAAATCACACTGAAATTACACTTTTTGCAACTGAATGCATACCTACAGATTCATCTTTTAAAAGCAAATTATTATTATTATCATTATTATTATTTGTTATATGAGTAGCTTTGGACCTTTATTCCATACACATCATTTGTCTATGACAACATTTCCCCACCCTCGTCCTATTTCTCACGCTTCCTCCTTTCTAAATTATCCACTCATTTATCTAATATATCTTAGTTCTGTTCACTCTTTTCTTTTTTCTCGCCACCTCATACCCATATATCACAATTTTCATTATAACTTTAACTTGATCCATGAGCTCAGTTTTTCCCATCTTGGTACAATATTTACACTGCCCCAACCACTTTTTATCCATTCCATACCTATATACTCATTTCAATGCCAAATGATCCTGCATGTGCATCTTCTCAAGCTCAAACGGATTGTGGATGTGCTAGAATCCCCCTGAAGGGGAATTTACACGGGCATAAAACACCAAAACTGCCTGAAGGGAGTTCTTCTTACCCTCCAAGGCTGCAGCTCCATCTCCTTCCTGCTTCAGCTCTTTCTGCTGGAGACTCTGGGTGGTGTCTGATGGAGATTTTTCTGATGTAGGGATATCAGACTGGACTTTAATACAGTTATTTTGGGCCTGAAGTAACAGAGAAGTTCAGAAGTAGCATTAGAAAAGGTTTTGTTTCCAAATGTGCAGAAACTGCATTCTGACATTGGCCATATTCCACTTCCCATAATTTTCAATGTTATATCTGGGGTCAATAAATTTGAATTGAGGTGCAACGGAAAACAGTGGGTATGGAGGTGACACTAGGAGGGGCAGAGCAGGTTGGGAAACGAGGCAGAGGAGCAGGGTTTGGCTTATTCCCAATTTTGGTCCCATCTTGGAACTCTCTCCCCAGCGATATAAGATCAGCGGCCCCCTCCTTTTTGAAGGAAAGTGAAGACCTGGATCTGGGATCAAGCTTTTGGATAGCTGTGCAGTGCAATAATGGATGTCTAATATTTATACTAGGAGCCCCGGTGGCGAAGTGTGTTAAAGCACTGAGCTGCTGAACTTGCAGACCGAAAGGTCGCATGTTCAAATCCCGGGAGTGGAGTGAGCGCCCGCTGTTAGCTCCAGCTTCTGCCAACCTAGCAGTTCGAAAACATGCAAATGTGAGTAGATCAATAGGTACCGCTCTGGCGGGAAGGTAACGGCACTCCATGCAGTCATGCTGGCCACATGACCTTGGAGGTGTCCACGGACAACGCCGGCTCTTCGGCTTAGATGAGCACCAACCAGGGCCGGCCCCACTATTGAGGCACCTGACGCCGCCGCCTCGGGTGCAGGCCCGGGGGGGCGCCGTCAGGCTGGGCGGGAGGCGGGGCACCGCCCTGACGGTGCCCCGCCTCCCGCCCAGTGCGCCCTGGCCCGTCTGGCCTTTTCTAGCTGGCCAGAAAGCAGCGGAGGTCCCTCCAGGCCGCAATCGCGGCCTGGAGGGACCTCCGCTGCTTTCTGGCCTGCTAGAAAAGGCCAGACGGGCGAGCGGGAGTAGCGTGGGAGGCGGGGCCAGCTCTGGCCCCGCCCCCCGCCCTGGCGGGGCCAGGGCACGCTGGGCGGGGGGCGGGGCCAACTCTGGCCCCGCCCCCTCACTAATCGCCCTGGCCCCGCCTCCCACGCAGCGTGGGAGGCGGGGCCAGGGCACGCTGGGCAGGGCCAGGGCGCGGGAGGCGGGGCCGGTGGCGGGGGCGCTTTTCAGCACCCCCGCTTCCCATTAAAAAATATCTCCGGCCGGCCCTGGCACCAACCTCCAGAGTCAGACATGACAGGACTTAACATCAGAGGAAACCTTTACCTTTTAATATTTATAATGACTTCGGAATGGCTTTAGACCACGATTTTTTGGATGGCGTGATTTTTAACTGTTGTAATGTTTTAAATTTTTATGCTTTAAATTTTAAATATTTAATATTTTAAGCTTTAATTTTATATGTGTTTTGGGACATCAAATTGTGCCATGTGTAAGCCGCCTTGAGTCCCCTTCGGGGAGAGAAAGGCAGGGTATAAATGGGGCAAATAATAATACTGATTCCTTCCACTGATACTACATGATCCATAAGACTTTCGTGTAAAGAAAACTAACTTGACACTTGATTAAATGAAACCTCCACTCACTCCAAGATGCAATCATTACATTACAGTGTCTGGTTTTTGAACCACAGCCCATTCACTTTGCCTGTTCGTACATTTATGTATCAACACAAATCCCTCTGTATTCACAGGTTCAACTATCTGCAGCTTGAATAGATTCTGTCCATGCAAAAGCAAGTGTTTGTTATTTAAAGGATTCCTTTTTACCAGAAATATTACAATAGCAATTACAGGCAGTTCCCAGGTTTGTTCTTAGTTGCATTTGTTTTTAAGTCAGAGCAGGCATGTTTTTAAAGTTTAACTCCAGCCGAAACTATGTAAGTTTTAGCTTAGGATAGGATAAGGAAGGGTCAACACTCCTGTGGGGTTTCCTTTGCTGCCGGTGCCCCCGTTCGGGGGATTTCACCTCACTTTCTATCCCTGTGAGACTTGGATGTTGGGAAAAAAATGACTTGTTGTGGAAATGGTTTATAACTGGGATTTATAACTGGCCCGGGCTGTGGCACAGGCTGGTAAGCAGCCTGCTGCAATAAATCACTCTGACCAGGAGGTCATGAGTTCGAGGCCAGCCCGTGGCAGGGTGAGCACCCGTCAATTAAAAATAAAATATAGCCCCTGCTCGTTGCTGACCTAGCAACCCGAAAGATAGTTGCATCTATCAAGTAGGAAATAAGGTACCACTTATAAAAGTGGGGAGGCAAGTTTAACTAATTTACAACGTTGGAATGAAGAAGTGAGGAAGTGCCATCAGAGTGGATGATGAAGCAGCTGCTCCCCCCTGTGGCCAGAATCGAACATCCCCTCAGGAGAAGGTTAAATTGCCTCTGCGTCTGTCTGTGTGTGTCTGTCTCTGTTCGATGTGTTTATGGGCATTGAATGTTTGCCTTATATGTACATAATGTGATCCGCCCTGAGTCCCCTTCGGGGTGAGAAGGGCGGAATATAAATACTGTAAATAAATAAATAAATAAATAAATTTAATTCTGTGTTAATGTTTGCACATTTGCATATTATAAATTGTATGGTGATGCTTTTATGTCAAGCTGCTTCGAATCTCCTTTGAGAGAGATAAAGCGGGGTATAAATAAATACAATAATAATAACAGCAACAGCAACAGGGATAGGAGATACGGCATCCGTGGAGACCCTTTTTCCCCTGCAGGGAGGGAGGCTGGCCCAGGCCTTTTTCTAGATCACTTGGATGGGGCTAAAATCCATGGGACTCCTCTGGGGGGGAGACATGGGAGATGGAAACTACTTGGGAAGCTTGTATTAATTACACAAACACTGTTCCTGATTATTTGTTTTTTTTACTCTACAGACAAACTTACTTCCTTAATACAGTAGAGCAGGGGTCCTCAAACTTTTTAAGTGGAGGGCCGGTTCATGGTCCCTCAGATTGTTGAGGGGCTGAATTATCATTTGAAAAAAAATATTGCAAAAAACTCCCAAACAACAACTATTTATTTATTTACTACATTTATACCCCACCCTCTCCCATCCCAAAGGGGACTCAGAGCGGCTTACAAGTTGTATGTGCATACAATATATTATATTATTAGCATAGCATAATATCAGAATTATATATTACTATATTGTACTATACCACTATACCGTAATATTATTAATATTACATTTAATATATAATATTATATATTAAAGGGCGGGGTAGAAATACTGTAATAAATAAATAAATATTATATTTTATTACATTATAATATCATTAGCAATATTATATGTATACACAATATATTATATTATTACCACAGCACAATATTAGTAAATGAAAGAACAATACAATATTTAAAAATAAAAACAGTTTTAACCAACATAGTGTAAACCTATCAGGATTTCAATGGGAAATGTGGGCCTGCTTCTGGCCAATGAGATACTCAAGTTAAGTAGGATTGTTGTTGTTGTGTGCCTTCAAGTCATTTCAGACTTTGGGTGAGCCTAAGTCTAAAACTGAGGGCGGGGGCCAGGTCAATGACCTTGGAGGGCCGCATCCGGCCCCCGGGCCTTAGTTTGGGGATCCCTGCAGTAGAGTCTCACTTATCCAAGCTAAACGGGCTGGCAGAAGCTTGGATAAGCGAATATCTTGGATAATAAGGAGGGATTAAGGAAAAGCCTATTAAACATCAAATTAGGTTATGATTTTGCAAATTAAGCACCAAAACATCATGTTATACAACAGATTTGACAGAAAAAGTAGTTCAATACGCAGTAATGTTATGTTGTAATTACTGTATTTATGAATTTAGCACCAAAATATCATGATATATTGAAAACATTGACTACAAAAATGGCTTGGATTATCCAGAAGCTTGGATAAGTGAGACTCTACTGTATATAAGATCCAGGGACTTAGATTAAATTACCACAACCAATAACAAAATCAAGGATATATAACATGGTTAATCCTTTCAAAAAAAAACATCAAAGTGTGTGTGACAGGCGCAGGGAAATGCTAGCCAGTGACACGATTTGCACATCAAGGGAAATAATAGCACGAGCAGCTTTTCCTTTGGCTAGGCCTCAACAGAAGCACTGTGTTCAATTCTGGAATCCTGGCCGAAAAAACAACATCCACAAACTAGAAATTTACAACCAAGGTGGAAGAAAGAGAGAGGGAGCCAGCCTACCAACCAGGGACTCTCCAACAGCCGCTGAGAGGCCTTCCCGCCATCTTTAACTGTCATTCCAACAGCTGCTGAGAGAACCTCCCGCCATCTTTAACTGCCATTTCACTGAGTGAGAAGGAGTCAGTCAGCCAACCAGGCACTCTCCAACAGCCGGTGAGAGACCCTCCCACCATTTGTTTTTTTAAAAATAATTGTATTGAAAGTTTTCAGTAAAATAATAAAAAGGGGTATAAGATAAGAAGTGGGGAGTAGATAAAAAAAAAGGGGGGGGGGTTAAAGGTTAAAAAAATTTAAAAAAGAAAAATTGTTGACTTCCAGTCTTTTTCGTCATGAATCACAGTCCATAGTTAGTATCTTTCTCTTCCAACTTTTTCTCCTCTGAAGTTTGAATAGTTCCTAGGGGACATATATTCATTTTTCGTCCTACTTTAGAATAATAATAATAATTGTGCGGTTTTCTGGCATTGTGTATTTCTGCCGCTTCTGTGACTGTTCATTTGGGTTTTGATGATTCCGTAGCCCACTTGTCGATGGATGTCCAGAATCAGCAGCATCCACCGCGGTCCTTTTTATCCTGGGTGACGACCAAGCCAGAATAGACTTCGTTTGGGTTTGATTCTCCATAATGCTAATGGGTTAGGTGCTCTTAGTTCTGCTCCTCACCTGAGGCCTCTCTGGCTTGGTTGGACCTGCCGGTAGTTACACTACCGCCAGCACAGCCCTCAGTCATCACTGGAGCAGTTAAGCCCCACCACCACGTCAAGGTGGCACCTGCAAAGGTTGTGGAAAATGAACACGCAAAGATACTGTGGGACTTCCGAATCCAGACTGACAAAATTCTGGAACACAAAACACCAGACATCACAGTTGTGGAAAAGAACAAGGTTTGGATCATTGATGTTGCCATCCCAGGTGACAGTCGGATTGATGAAAAACAACAGGAAAAACTCAGCCGCTATCAGGACCTCAAGATTGAACTTCAAAGACTCTGGCAGAAACCAGTGCAGGTGGTCCCGGTGGTGATGGGCACACTGGGTGCCGTGCCAAAAGATCTCAGCCGGCATTTGGAAACAATAGACATTGACAAAATTACGATCTGCCAACTGCAAAAGGCCACCTTACTGGGATCTGCACGCATCATCCGAAAATACATCACACAGCCCTAGACACTTGGGAAGTGTTCGACTTGTGATTTTGTGAAATGAAATCCAGCATATCTATCTTGTTTGCTGTGTCATACAACGTCGTTGTGTCAATAATAATAACAGGTGCGGTTGGCGGGAACAAGAGACAGGGCTTTTTTGGTGGTGGCTCCGTGGCTGTGGAACTCCTTGCCAAGGGAGATTAGAGAAGCCCCCTCACTCATGTCATTCAGGAAGCAGTTGAAGGCCTGGCTGTGGGATCAAGCATTTGGCCCACCCTAAGATATGATCTGATATGACCTAATGGATTAATAGTCATTCAAACACAGACTGGCCCTGACTTTGGCTTGAAATTTCCCCTTTTGTAATGGTCACATGGTTTTAATTGTTTTAATTTGATTTGGATACCAGCTTTCATTTGTATTTTATGTTTGGTTTTTTACATGTTGAATTATATGTGGCATTCTGCCATTATGTAAGACCTGGGGGAGAAGAGGGGTATATAAATTAATTAATTAAATAAATAAATATTCTGATTGTTTTTCTTGTTTCATATAGTTTATCAATAATGTCCAATCCGTTTCCTTCGTGAATCATAGTCCATAGTTAGTATCTTCTTCGTCGTGAATCATAATCCATAGTTAGTATCTTTCTCTTCCAACTTTTTCTCCTCTGAAGTTTGAATAGTTCCCAGAGGACATACAGTAAAGTCTCACTTATCCAAGCTAAACGGGCCGGCAGAAACTTGGATAAGCGAATATCTTGGATAATAAGGAGGGATTAAGGAAAAGCTACTAAACATCAAATTAGGTTATGATTTTACAAATGAAGCACCAAAACATCATGTTATACAACAAATTTGACAGAAAAAGTAGTTCAATACGCAGTAATGTTATGTTGCAATTACTGTATTTACGAATTTAGCACCAAAATATCATGATATATTGAAAACATTGACTACAAAAATGGCTTGGATAATCCAGAACGTTGGATAAGCGAGGCTTGGATAAGTGAGACTCTACTGTATATACATTTTTTGTCCTACTTTCTTATTTATTTATTTAATTTATATACCGCTCTGTTCCCTTGGGGAAAAGTTTATATATAGTTTATCAATAATGTCAAATCCATTTCCTTTTTGATCTGTATCTAATTGTTGTCTTAATCTGTCCATGCTCATGATTTTAATCATTTTCATCAGCCAATCATTTCTTCTTCTTCATTCACTCAGTCGTTTCCGACTCTTTGTGACCTCATGGACCATTCCACGCCAGAGCTCCCTGTCAGCCATCGCCGCCCCCAGTTCCTTCAAGGTCAAGCCAGTCACTTCAAGGATACCGTCCATCCATCTCGCCCTTGGTCGGCCTCTCTTCCTTTTTCCTTCCATTTTCCCCAGCATAATGATGTTTTCCAAGCTTTCCTGTCTCCTCATGATGTGGCCAAAATACTTCAGCTTTGCCTCTAATATCCTTACCTCCAGTGAGCAGCCGGGCATTATTTCCTGGAGGATGGACTGGTTGGATCTTCTTGCGGTCCAAGGCACTCTCAGGATTTTCCTGCAGCACCAGAGTTCAAAAGCGTCTATCTTCCTTCGCTCAGCCTTCCTTATGGTCCAGCTCTCACATCCATAGGTTACTATGGGGAATACCATTGCTTTCACTATGCAGACCTTCGTTGCCAGTGTGATGTCTCTGCTCTTCACTATTTTATCGAGGTTGGCCATGGCTCTCCTCCCAAGAAGAAAATGTCTTCTAATTTCCTGACTGCAGTCTGCGTCTGCAGTGATCTTCGCACCTAGAAATATAAAGTCTGTCATTGCCTCCACGTTTTCTCCCTCTATTTGTCAGTTGTCAATCAGTCTGGTTGTCATGATCTTGGTTTTCTTGATGTTTAGCTGCAGCCCGGCTTTTGCACTTTCTTCTTTCACCTTGGTGATAAGGCTCCTCAGCTCCTCTTCACTTTCAGCCATCAGAATGGTATCATCTGCATACCTAAGATTGTTAATGTTTCTTCCAGCAATTTTAACTCCAGCCTTGCATTCATCATGCCCCACACGTCTCATGATATGTTCTGCGTACAAGTTAGGGTGAAAGTATACAGCCCTGCTGTACTCCTTTCCCAGTCTTGAACCAATCTGTTGTTCCGTGGTCTGTTCTTACTGTGGCTACTTGGTCTTTATACAGATTTCTCAGGAGACAGACAAGGTGACTTGGTACTTACTTACTTACTTAGGCGATCCCTCATAGGCCGAGGACGATGGTCTTCCAGTCGTGGGGTCCTGGGGGTGTGTCTGTAGATGGCTGAAGAGACCTATTCTTGATCTGCATGTTCTCCTGCAGTGAGGACTGGTTTCCAGGTGGAAGGCGGTCTCGGTCAGGGTTGGCTTGATGATCCTTCCTCTTGGCACTTTTCTCCCTTAAGCCCTCCATTCGTGCCTCTTTGAACTCTGCAGCACTGCTGGTCACAGCTGACCTCCAATTAGAGCGCTCAAGGGCCAGGGTTTCCAGTTCTCAGTGTCTATGCCACAGTTTTTAAGGTTGGCTTTAAGCCCATCTTTAAATCTCTTTTCCTGCCCACCAACATTACGTTTCCCATTCTTGAGTTCGGAGTAGAGCAACTGCTTTGGGAGACGGCGATCGGGCATTCAGACAACGTGGCCAGTCCAGCGGAGTTGATGGCGTAGGAGCATCGCTTCAATGCTGGTGGTCTTTGCTTCCTCAAACACGCTGACATTTGTCCGCCTGTCTTCCCAAGAGATAGAAAATAAGGTAGGGGCAATAACACATCCCTGCTTGACACCTGATTCCACCTTAAATGGGTCACTTTGGGAGCCGTTGCTGTCCAAGACTGTTGCCATCATGTCATCATGGAGGAGCCGCAGGATGTTCACAAATCTGTCAGGGCACCCGATTTTTTGGAGGATGGTCCAGAGAGCGCTGCGATTCAATGCGTCGAATGCCTTTGCAAGGTCAATGAATGCCAGGTACAGAGGTTGGTTTTGTTCCCTGCATTTATTTATTTTATTTATTACATCACTTCTACCCCGCCCTTCTCACCCATCAGGGGACTCAGAGCGGCTTACAATATGAACATACACATCAAAAAACAGTTTTCATCAAATTTAAAAATCATCAAGATTAAAAATTACAATAAAATTTAGAATATACATTAAAAATATACATAATTATACATTTAAATATACATTTAAGGTGCTTTCCATGTCCAGGTGGGGTTCTGTCAGTAGATCATATATTCATATCTCATTTTTGCTGCTACTCATGCTCAAATACCTGGTCCCATAACCACGTTTTTGTTCTCTTTCGGAGAGACAGGAAGCAGGGAGCCTGCCTGACTTCAATGGGGAGGGCGTTCCATAGGCAGGGAGCCACTACTGAAAAGGCCCTGTCTCTCGTCCCCACCAGCCGCATCTTAAACTTCGAGGTGGGTCGTAGCGGGGGACACGTTCGGACAGATAAGCTGGGCTGGAACCGTTTAGAGCTTTATAGGCTAAAGCCAGCACCTTGAATTGTGCTCGGTAGCTAATCGGCAGCCAGCGGAGCTGGCGTAACAGAGGAGTGGTACGCTCCCTGTACACTGCTCCAGTTATTAACCTGGCAGCCTCCTGTTGGACTAATTGAAGCTTCCGAACAGTCTTCAAAGGCAGCCCCACATATAGTGCGTTGCAGTAGTCTAAACGGGATGTAACAAGAGCGTGGACCACTGTGGCCAAGTCAGACTTCCCAAGGCATGGGTGCAGCTGGCGCACAAGTCTTAGTTGTGCAAATGCTCCCCTGACAACCGCTGAGATCTGGGGTTCCAGGCTCAGCGATGAGTCCAGGAGAACACCCAGACTGCGAACCTGCATCTTCAGAGGGAGTGCGACCTCGTCCAACACAGGCTGTAACCCTATACCCTGTTCAACTTTACAACTGACCAGGAGGACCTCTGTCTTGTCTGGATTCAATTTCAATTTGTTAGCCCTCATCCAGTCCGATACAGCAGCCAGACACTGATTCAGGACCTGAACAGCCTCCTTAGTGACAGGTGGGAAAGAGTGACAGAACTGGACATCATCTGTGTACAAATGACACCGCACCCCGAAACTCTCTCTCCCAGCGGCATCATGTATATGTTGAACAACATGGGGGACAGCATTGAACCCTGGGAGACCCCACAAGTCAATGGTTGTGGGGCCGAGCAGGTGTCCCCCAATGACCACATCTGGGATCGACCCTCCAGGAAGGACTGGAGCCACTGCAGAGCAGTACCTCTGAGCCTCATCTCGGCAAGGCATCCCAGAAGGATACCGTGGTCAACAGTATCGAAGGCCGCTGAGAGGTCCAGCAGAACCAGCAGGGACATACTCCCCCTGTCCAGCTTTCGGCATAGATCATCGACTAAGGCGACCAAGGCTGTCTCGGTACCATGCCCCGGCCTGAAACCAGACTGTGCTGGATCTGAAAATCAGTGTCAACCAAGAATGCCTGGAGATTGCACGGCCACTACACGTTCCAGGACCTTGCCCAAAAAGGGGAGATTGGAAATAGGCCGATAGCTGTCCAATTGAGTGGGGTCCAGTGATGGCTTCTTCAACAGCTGTTTAATCACAGTCAATTTAAGGCTCGCTGGAAATATGCCATCCCAAAGGGAGGCATTCACCACCACCTTCACCCACTTGGCCAATCCTCCTCTGGCTTCTCTCACCAGCCAGGATGGGCAGGGGTCTAGGATGCATGTGGTAGCCCTCGCCTCTCCAAGCACCTTGTCCACATCCTCAAGCTCAACCAATTGAAATGAATCCATCAAAATGGGACAAGCAGGTGCTCATGTTACATCCTCGGAGACTGCCATTAATATGGTGTCAAAGCCTGAGCGGATCAGAGCAACTTTGTCCGCAAAGAACCGAGCAAATGTTTCACAGCGGGCTGCCAAGCTGTCAGGGATCCCATCTTGAGAGATGGGATTTAACAAACCTCTGACAACTCGAAACAGCTCAGCTGGACGGTTTTTTGCAGACGCAATATTAGCTCCGAAGAATGCATTCTTTGCAGCATCTATTGCCGTGGCATATGTCCTTAGGTAGGAACACAGCCGTGTTTGGTCTGATTCTTTCTGCTTCGAACGCCACACACACTCTAGTTCCCTCTTCTTTCGCTTCATTGCTGCCAACTCCTCGGTGAACCAAGGAGATGGTTTAGCTCGGGTACTCAAGAGGGGACGTTCCTGAGCGATTGTGTCTATTACCCTGGCCACCTCCCCATTCCAGAGAGAGACCAGAGCATCGACAGGATCACCAACCGAGGCAGCGGGAAACTCCCCAAGAGCTGTCAAGAATCCATCTGGATCCATAAGCCTCCTGGGACAGACCATTTTAATAGGTCCTCCACCCCTGCGGAGGTTGGGGGGCACAGTGAGTCTAAACCTGATCAGGCGGTGGTCGGTCCATGGCAAAGGGGCAATGGTAAGCTCCTCCACTCCGCCACCTTCCTCCCATCCCTGGCAGAAAACCAAGTCTAATGTGTGTCCCGCTCTGTGGGTGGGACCAGATACCAATTGGGACAGCCCCATGATTGCCATGGTGGCCATGAAGTCCTGAGCTGTGCCAGACAGGATGGTCTCAGCATGGACATTGAAGTCCCCCAGCACCAAAAGCCGCTGAGACTCCAACGGCAGGCCCAAGACCACCCCCGCTAGTTCAGGCAGGGAGACGGTAGTGCAGCGGGGTGGTTGGTACACTAACAGAATCCCCAATCTGTCCCGGTCACCCACCCTCAGATGGACACATTCGAACAAGGTTGACTGCAGGATGAGGCATCTGATCAGGGGGATGGAATCCTTGTAGATCACTGCGACACCGCCTCCCCGTTCTCCAGATCTTGGTTGGTGCTGCACGGAGTACCCGGAAGGACAGCGTTGAGTGAGATTGACCCCACCTGCCTCATCCAACCAGGTCTCCGTTATGCACGGAAGAGGTCTCTTGTCCTTCCTATTCTATTGTCTTCTTCCACTTCCATGCATTGCTTGTTTAAAAATAGTTGATTTAATTATGCATTTTATTGGGCATATCTCCCCCTATCACTGTTTCCTTTCCTTCTTTCTTGGGCTACTTCGAGTGTCTCAGCAGACAACCATCTTGCCTTCTTGGTTTTCTTTTTTTTGGGGGGGGGGGCGTACTTTGCCACCGCCTCCTGAACAGTGTTGTGAACTTCTGTCCATAGTTCTTCTGGGACTCTATTTATTAAATCTAGTCCCTGAAATCTAGTCCCTATTCTTCACCTCCACTGCATATTCACTAGGAATATTTGTGAGATCATATCTAATTGGTCTGTGTATTTTCGCCAGTCTGATTCTAAATTGTGCAATAAGAAGTCTGAGATCTGAACTACATTCAGCTGGAGGGATGTCCGCCACCTTTGGCTACAAAGGATGTAGTCAATCTGATTTCGGTGTTGACCATCTGAAGTCCATGTATAAAGCCATCTTTTAGGTTGTTGGAAGAGAGTGCTTGTTAAGCACAGTGAGTTTTCCTGGCAAAATCCTATCAGCCTACGCCCTGCTTCATTTTGTTGTCCCAAACCATGCTTTCCTGTGATCCCGGTTGTCATTTGACTGCCCACCTTAGCATTCCAATCTCCTGTAATGAAAATAATGTCTCTTTTTGGTGTAATATCCAGTAGGTGCTGCAGATCCTCATAGAACTGATCTAATTCTGCTTCTTCAGCAGCTGTGGTTGGGGCGTATATTTGAATCACTGTGATGTTAAACGGCTTATCTTGAACTCGAATTGAGATCATTCTATCATTTTTTGGGATGTATCCAAGCACTGCTTGGATAAAGGTAACCAATCAATCCAGGGAGCAGAGCAGAGCCTCCATTTACAATAGAAAAAGAATGTATCATCCCTGGGCCAAGTTCCACTGCTCCCTTTTCCCAAGGAGGAGGAACACATACTTGGGTGGGAAATACAACAAAAGCACCCATCACAAGTAGGCTTAATTCAGAGTTTTGTTAGAAGGGTGTCACTGATTTTCACATTTTAGCCTTGCAGATCACTACTACAAAGGAGGGGCAAATATAGTGGAGCCAGCCCTAGGTAATTTTCAAGTGTAAGCAAACAGTATCCCCCCCCCCAACCAATCACTGAAAATAAAAGGTAGAAGGTAGAGGTGACCAGAATAGACAAAAGAGTTACCTTACAAATCAGAAGTTTATTTACATCATTATGTTCATATATTTACATTACATAGAATTAACAAAATTAACTTTTTTAAAGAGTGCAAACATTTTATTAAACTTAGCAACAATTTTAAGTTTTTGTTTTTATTTTTGTCTACAAGTACTGCACAAAGGTTTCCTGGTCATTCTGTGTCTTCAGAAGATTTTGCAAACTTTGGGCTTGCTAATATAACAGACAACTCAATTGCATGCTTCTTGCGTCTGTCAATCAGTTTTGTTTTGGAGAACGCAGCCCCATGATTTTTCTGGCTTTCCGTTTTGAAAACTCACGTACTAGTAAGTCTGTTTCCATTTCATCCAACAAGTCTTTTTCAATGGCCAAAGTTGCTAGTTCACTCACGCGCTCTTGGCCCGAAGATGATCTTAAGTAGTTTTTTATACATTTTAATTTTGAAAAACTCATTTCATCGCTGGCCATGGATACTGGAAGCGTTAACAAAATTCTCAATGCAATATAAACATTTGGGAAAGTATCCACATAACCACGTTTGGTTAGAAAAGACAAGGCTTCAGCTGGGTTGCTTCCAGGGGGCAGCATAGGTGCAAATATTTGTAGCTCATCAAACAGATCATCACCGTTCACATCACAGTCTTCTCCATCGCTCAAAACGGTTTGAAGATGTTGACAGTCATTCTTCAATTCTGTTTCATTCAAACTTTTCCCAAGCCTTGAAATATCATACAGAAATTTGAAACTTTCACTATGGTTTTCCATTAGCTCAAGTCTCTCCTTTAATGAGGATATTGCTGTGTCAAGCACAACAAAGAAGAAGTTGACTTTAAAAGATTCTTTATCAGAATGTACAGCTTCATCTTCACTCTCACTGGAATGTGCAGCTTCATCTTCACTCTCACTGGAATGTGCAGCTTCATCTTCACTCTCACTGGAATGTGCAGCTTCATCTTCACTCTCACTGGAATGTGCAGCTTCATCTTCACTCTCACTGGAACGTGCAGCTTCATCTTCACTCTCACTTGAATGTGCAGCTTCATCTTCACTCTCATTGTTTACTTTTCTTGGTCCAACTAGCGTTTCTTTTTCAAAGTCAGCAGCAACATCAATTTTTTCTGCAAGTTCCTTTGCATCTTTAATGACGCCATTTAGACCTTCATCAGATCTCATCTTTTCTAGAAATGATTTTACATTCTTAATAACATCCATAGAACTTTGAAGATTATTTGTGACTTTTTGCAACCGTTTACTCAACATATTTATCTTATGCAGGATCTCATGCCATGTCACTAAACAGCATAGAAACTTGAAGCTTTTCAGTTTCTTTAGAAGCGTGATAGCAGCGTTCCTACCAAATGCACCAAATTTCTGCTCTTGAGAAGCTTCATATAAGGCATCATATACCTCTTCAATGTGGAACCTCAAAGGCAACAATGCCTCGATTTTACTTTCCCACCTAATAATGCAGAGCGGTCTGACTTTGAGAACTGAAACGTGCTTTGACAAAATACTCCATCTTTCAGTAGAACTTGAAAAAAAGTTAAAGATTTCTTGTATGGTGCTGAAACAGTCTACTGCAACGCTGCAAGACAGAGCTGCATCATTTAAGACCAAGTTCAGGGAGTGGTTTCCACATGGTACATAAAAGGCTCTAGGATTTAACTCAAGGATCCTCTTCTGGACTCCAAAATGCTTTCCCTTCATTGCAGAAGCACTGTCATAGCCCTGGCCTCTCATAGATTTTAAAGGAATGCCTCGTGCCTCTAACACTTTGAGTAAAATTTCTGTGAGACCTTCACCTGAAGAATGGGTAACAGGAACAAAGCCTAAAAAATGTTCCTTAATTGAGACATCTTCATTTGCTTCAATTTTTATGAATCTTACCACCAACGTCATTTGTTCAGTGTGGCTAACATCGGGAATGCAGTCTAATCTAATAGAATAATATTTTGCCTGATGTAATTGTTGTAAAATATTGCCCTGGATCTTGGCTGACAAGAAACTAACAAACTCGTTCTGGACATTTTTGCTCAAATAGTGAACGTGTGTTTCTTTGGAAGTGATTCTTCTCAGATGTTCGGCCATAAAAGCATCAAACTTTGCTATATGTTCTACCATTTTTAAAAAGTTGCCATTATTACGTTCAAATAGAGCCTCTTTATTCCCTCGAAATGCCAATCCTTGAGTCCCCAAAAACTGTACTACACATAGTAAGCGTTTCAAAACTTGATGCCAATGTCCAGTTTCAGCATGAATAAGCCTTTCATGTTCTGCATCAATAGTTTTGTTTAAACGTAAACGTGCAGAGAGTTCATGCCAAGATGTACAGTTTGTAATATGATGAGAGGATTTCTCATGACTGGTCAAAAGCCTGGACAAGTTACGCCAGTCAGAATAGCCTTGGCTATTAGCAAGAGAAGAATTAGCGTTTCCAAAAACTTTGCAAGCAAAACAAAAAACTGCATTTTTCAATACAGAATATAGTAGCCAAATCCTGTCGACTTGCTCTCCGTTGCGCAGCTTCCTTGTATAATGTTTTGAGGTAAATCTCCTACCCCTACTGTCCCGAGGAAAATCTTTGTCAGTGACTTGCTGAGGTCCTCGTTTCACAAGTATTTTCCGGACCTCATCATTTATTTTGGATGGCCACTCTCCACAATCATCTGAAATCGATAATAG
Organism: Anolis carolinensis; assembly: GCF_035594765.1. NCBI lineage: Eukaryota > Metazoa > Chordata > Lepidosauria > Squamata > Anolidae > Anolis > Anolis carolinensis. The sequence goes on from NC_085842.1 coordinate 17,946,602, forward strand.
GTCTCTGCTTAGTTCCTGAAAAAAATAGTATATGGTGTATGTTAACTTTTTAAAGATTTCAAGGATTTAATGCAGTGCAGTATCAATACCTATAATACCTTATTATGAAATATTTAATTAAAACTGGAAATAAAATAAACCTTGTGACAGTGGCCTATTGGAAAGGTAGATTTTGCATATTAATTATAAATGTAAACCATGATAAACACAAATTGTTTTCTAAAATTAAGGTGGCGGTTCTTAACAGATTCACTGAATGTATATGTTAATAAAATCTACCCAAAAATAGCTCTGAGATATTTTATAACAAAGAATTCTGGAAAAGTGCCCTTTTCATCCTCCACCTCCATTCCTCCCTCTTTTCAACAAGAGCTAAACAAACTGGACAAGCCTAAGCCAATGATGTTTTCCTAATAGGTGTACTAATCAGTTAAAATTAAATCTACTTACATTTTCAATGGTTTGCGGACTAGATGGCAGGACTGCATCTCCTAATAAATCATCATCCACATCTTTGGTGTCGGTCCCAGTTAGGTCAATAATTGAAGGTGCTAATGGTGTTGCTGTGGTCACTGTAAGATGGTCTTGACTTGCTGGTGGTCCAGGTGGAAGCTCAGATATTGGTATCTTGTCGTTATCATCATGATCTGATTCAGTCAATTTAGTTGGCTCTGTGTTTCTTGTTGCACATGATGGTGAGGTCGTTCGCAATGCTTTGGATTGATTCTCATCTTCTTTGCAATGCTGCAACTTCCTTTTACGATGAAATGCTCCTGATGGCTTTTCTTGCTGGACATTTTCTGTTAAAAAAAAACAACTAATCATATAAGGAAGGGAGATGACACAGAACAGCTTTCAGTTTACGACAACACTGCAGAAATACAGCCTGCAGCTCCATCCAAGTACAGTAGAGTCTCACTTATCCAAGCTAAACGGGCCAGAAGAAGCTTGGATAAGCGAATATCTTGGATCATAAGGAGGGATTAAGGAAAAGCCTATTAAACATCAAATTAGGTTATGATTTTACAAATTAAGCACCAAAACATCATGTTATATAACAAAATTGACAGAAAAGGCAGTTCAATATGCAGTAATGTTATGTTGTAATTACTTTATTTACGAATTTAGCACCTAAATATCACAATATATTGAAAACATTGACTACAAAAATGGCTTGGATAATCCAGAAACTTGGATAAGCGAGGCTTGGATAAGTGAGACTCTACTGTACTAACTATGGCTGACTCTGCGTAGCTTCCAAAATCAGATGGGAGTTGGTACTTTTAGGGTATTTAGGTCCTAAGATGTATATATCAACCCTCCGTTACCAAGAGTAAAATAAATACAAATTAAAACTTTGGAAAACAAGAGTCAATACAAAGAAACACTAATGGGGGGGGGGCAATTAACATTTTGAGAAAACAGTGTATTTTTTGGATTACTGTAGGTTTTTCGAGCTGTAGGTTCTTCCCCAGTCTCCAACAGACCTCAACCTCTGAGGATGCCTGTCACAGATGTGGGCAAAACACCAGGAGAGAATGCCTCTGGAACATGGCCATACAGCCTGAAAAACCTACAGCAATCTAGTGACTCTGGCCATGAAAGCCTTCGACAAAACAGTGTATTTTTTTCCAGATGATCAAGAAATAATAATAATGATATCCCTGGCTGTCCATCAGTCAGGAGGCTCCGCCCCCTTCCCTTCCCAGCTGAGCACTCTAAGCCCAGCGGCAATGGCCAGGGCTCGACGCTGAACTGGGATGGCTGTCCCTACCTGGGCCAGCTGAGCATCCCCCGGCATCCCGGTTCAGCGGCGAGTCCTGGCTGTCACCACTTAGCTCAGAGCTCTCAGCCAGGAAGGGAAGGGGGTGGAGTTGCCTGAATGACAGACAGCCAGGGGCATAGTCGCCCCTTGCTTCCAACAATGGTCTGCGATGTTGCGCAGCTGCAGATAGGGGGAGGGTTGACAACGGAGGCGGCAGAATTTAGTGGGGAAGGAGTTTCCAAGCTCATTTATCGCTATGATAAGTGCCTAGATTTGAATGGCGAATACGTGAGATGTGGTATTTGGTTGTGATTTCAACTGCATATGGTAAATGTTTTCTCCTATACTTTATTCATTTTTAATTCCAAAACGTAATGTACTTTCTGGATAACCCTCATATTTCTAACATAAGCCTTGCCATGAGAACTCTCAGTAACTGTGATGATTTAGGATCCTGCTCCCACTAGGGAGCTGCTGACTGAGATACTGCATTTCGAAATAGAAATCTCCATCAATGAGGGGGCCTTACCAAGAGAGTCTAAAATCCCACGAATCTCCTCCATGATCTGCGTGTGCAAGACTCTCTGATCAGGATTCAGGAGAACCCACTCCTCCAGGGAGAAATTGACAGTCACGTCCTTAAAGGCAATTGGGCCCTGGTGGAAAAAGAAAAAGAATCCTTCTCACATAAGGGCTATCAAGAAAAATAGTAACAAGAAAATCTTTAAGGTAGATTTACAATCCTGTTGTTTGAAAGAGAAAGGGCTATGGCTTCCATGCCATAGTTTAAGCTTTGTAGAGACAACCAGTTTGCCACCATAACATCCATTTCTTAATTGATATTTAGAATCAGAAATGGAATCTGATTCTTAAAATATACAACTTTTATTGTGGTGCCCAGAACTGGACACAGTGTTATTCTAGGTGAGATCTCACCAAAGCAGAAAGAACACTATGACTTCCCTTAATCTTGGCACTATATTCCTTTGGATGCAGCCCAAAATCAAACTAGAAATAGGAAAAAACATTCCAAAGGCAATATTCCAAACATTACAAATCTGTTCTATAAAACAAGGTACAGGAACTACCATCATCAGAACATGGGGATGAATCCAGGAAAGCAAGAATCCCAACATGAACATGAATCCAAAACCAAGACCGTAGACATGTCTTAAAAACATGAATCCAAAATTCCCAGGATCCTAGACTAAAACATGAACTTGAAGCAAAACTCAAGATCCTCACTGTTATGCAGTGTTGCCTGATCTGAATTCTAAAGGAAACAATTCCTTGATTTAAGGTCTGCAAATCATGAAGTCATACCTGTGACCTTGACTCCCTTGCCGGTGTGATTTTTCACACTGTTGTTTCTCACAGACTCTCTGTGACTTCTAAGATTCCTGTGGACTGCAGGTGTATTTTCAGATAAACTTTCTCACCCATCCTTATCTGGGGTTGTGCAAAGTTGGCGCATAAGTTTTAAGTGTACAAAGGCCCTCCTGACCACCTCCAACACCTGGATCTCCAGGTTCAGCGCTGAGTCCAGGAGAACGGCCAAACTGTGAACCTGTGTCTTCAGGTGGGAATGTGACCCCATACAGCACAGGCTGGATTCCTATTCGCTAATCTGCCTTCTGACTGACCAGGAGTACCAGTGTCTTATCTGGAATAAGTTGCAAATTGTTTTCCCTCATCCAGTAAATTACTGATGAAAGGCAACTGGTTTAGTGTCAGGATTGCTTGCTTGGCTTTAGGTGGAAAGGACTAGTAGAGTTGGGTATCATCTGCATATAGGTGACACCGCACGCCAGAACTCCGGATGACTGTTCCCAGTGGTTTCATGTATATGTTGAACAGCATGGGGGACAAAACTGAGCCCGTGGAACCCCACAAATCAAAGGCCAGGGGTTCGAACAGGAGTCCCCCAGCACCACCTTCTAGCCACAGCCCTCCAGAAAGGACTGGAGACACTATAAAACAGTGCCTCCCAGTCCCATCCCAATGAGACAACCCAAAAGGAGTCCATGGTCAATGGTATCGAAAGCTGCTGAGAGATCCAGAAGAACCAACAGGGACACACTCCCGTCTAGCACACTGCATAGGTCATCCACCAAGGAGACCAAAGCTGTCTCGGTTCCATGGCCAGGCCTGAAACCAGACTAAATGCATCTAGATAATCCATCTCATCCAGAAATCCCTGGAGTGAGGAGGCCACTACATGCTCCAAGACATTGCTCAAAAAGGGGAGGTTGGACACTGGCCAATAATTGTCCATTAAATTATCCACTGTCCTGGCTATTTCCCCATTCCAGAGGTCAGCCAGAGCTTCAACAGAATTGCTTGCGAAGGTGACAGGAACGTTCCCATCCGGATCCATAAACCTCTTGAGACGGACCATCTTAATTGGTCCCCCACCCCTACAGAGGTTTGGATTCCCAGAGAGTGTAGTGATGGGTCCACGACAATGGAACTATAATCATGTTCCTCGACACCATCATCACCACCATTCCATCCTGCACAGAAAACAACATCCAAAGTGTGTCCAGCAGCATGGGTAGGGCAAGACATCTCCTCAGACAGACCCATGGTTGTCATGGAGGCCATGAAGTCATGAGCCACTCCTGACAGGGTGGTCTCAGGATGGATATTGAGATCTCCCAGCACTATTAGCCACTGAGACTCCAACTCCAACCCTGAGACCACCCTAACTAGCTCAGGAAGGGAGACAGTTGATCAAACCCTAGTGTTTGCTCTTTTTTTCTCCTTCTACTGACACAACCAAAGAACCCCCTTTTGCTGTTTTAAATTTCTCTGGCAAGCCTGAGATCATCTTCTGCTTTAGCTTGTCAGAACTTTTCTCTGCTTATACTGGTTAGTCTTTTGAATTCTGCTTCAGAGATTCCCACCCATCCAGACCTCTTTTTGCATTTCTTCTATACATCCCTTTTAAGTCTTAGCTCAGCTGAAAGATCTTTGCACATTTATTCTGGTTTCTTTAGATTTCTGTTATTTTTTGCCTCTTGTTGGCACTATTTACAATTATGCCTTCAGTATCTCACTTTTAAGAAACTCCGATTCAATCTTTTCTGTTGCAAGAGATTTTCGATGACTGTGCCTGGAATAAATGACACCTAGGGAGCTCCAGTCTTCCTTTCCCAGGAATCCCTCTGCTTACCTGATTCAGTTCCACTCCATTTGTCGACAACATCATTCCAGTCCCTGGAAGAGAGAGCAAGGTGTGGAAAGCTGACCACATAAACATGTCTCAGGCTCATATGAATATAGGGGGCATTCTCCAGCCCAGTATTTGTGGCCCATGGTCCAATTTGATCATTAATTTTCTTGTTGTTGTTGTTGTTGTTGTTATATCAGTAGATTTTGTACATTTATTTCATACATTTCCCCACCCCCTTCCTATTTGTCACTCTTCCTCCTTTCTATATTATCCACTTATTTTTCTAATATATCTTAGTTCAATTCATTCTTTTCTTTCTCCCCCCACCTCATAGCCATACCACAATTTCCAGTATAACTTTTCCTTCATCCATGAGCTCAGCTTTTTCCATCTCTGTACAATATTTACATTGGCTTCACCACATTTATCCATTCCATACCTTTATACTCATCTCAAGGACAAATGATCCTGCATGTGCACCTTAAGCTCAAACTGATTGTGGATGTGCTACAATCCCGGCAAAGGGGAATTTGCACTAGCATAAAACACCAAAACTCCCAGAAGAGTTCCTTCTTACCTTGCAAGGCTGCAGCTCCATCTCCTTTCTGCTTGAGGTGTTTCTGCTGGAGCCTCTGGGTGGTGTCTGAAGGAGATTTCTCTGATGTAGGGACATCACGCTGGACTTCAATACAGTTGTTTGGGGCCTAAAAGAACACAGAGAAATTCAGAGGTAGTATGGAGAAAGATTAGAAAAGGATTTTTTTCCAAATGAACAAAAACTTCATTCTGAGACTAGCTATATTCCAAATCCCATCATTTTCAATGGAATATCTGGGGTCAACAATTCTGAGTTGTGCAGGAACTGAGCTTGCAGTGGATATGGAGGTGACAGCAGGAGGGGCAGAGCAGGTGGGAAAAGAGGAAGAGGGAACAACCTTTTGGCTTATCCCCCATTGGGGTCGGATCTTGGAAGAAAAGCAGGATGTATGTTTAATCTATTCATCAGTCCCAAGGTTAGTGGAACCAACAGAAAATGCTCTCACCTGTTCTTCCTGCCTCTTGTCCTCTGCCCGACTCAGGAGGAAGCCTTCCGCCAGGGCCACGGCCTGGGAAGAGGTCTCTGCCCCACACTCTCGGACCCAGCTCCCCATCTCTGGGGGCAGGATGCACAGGAACTGCTCCAGGATCACCAGGTCCAGCATCTCAGCCTTGGTGTGTTGCTCTGGCTTCAGCCACTGGCAGCAGAGATCGTGGAGGTGGCTGCAAACCTCTCTGGGTCCCTCACCCTCTTGGTAGGAGGACTGCCTGAAGAGCTGGCGCTGTATGTGCGCATTTAGGACTGTCTGCGAGGTTCTTTCCCCGGATTCCCCACTGCTCTCGGGTGCCCTGCCGGCTTCAGGTCCAGGTGAGTTGGGTCTCTCCATGCTGGAACCACCCTCAGGTCCAGGTGAATGGGGTATCTCCATGTTGGAACCACCCTCAGGTCCAGGTAAGTTGGGTCTCTCTATGTGGGAACCACCCTCAGGTGCAGGTGAGTTGGGTCTCTCCATGTTGGAACCACCCTCTGGTCCAGGTGAATTGGGTCTCTCCATGTTGGAACCACCCCCAGGTGCAGGTGAGTTGGGTCTCTCCATGTTGGAACCACCCTCAAGTCCACGTGAATTGGGTCTCTCCATGTTGGAACCACCCTCAGTACCAGGTGAGTTGGGTCTCTCCATGTTGGAACCACCCTCAGGTCCACGTGAGTTGGGTCTCTCCATGTTGGAACCACCCTCAGGTCCACATGAATTGGGTCTCTCCATGTTGGAACCACCCTCAGGTGCAGGTGAGTTGGGTCTCTCCATGTTGGAACCACCCTCAGGTCCACATGAATTGGGTCTCTCCATGTCGGAACCACCCTCAGGCCCAGGTGAGTTGGGTCTCTCCATGTTGGAACCACCCTCAGGTCCACATGAATTGGGTCTCTCCATGTTGGAACCACCCTCAGGCCCAGGTGAGTTGGGTCTCTCCATGTTGGAACCACCCTCAGGTCCACATGAATTGGGTCTCTCCATGTTGGAACCACCCTCAGGCCCAGGTGAGTTGGGTCTCTCCATGTTGGAACCACTTTTGATGAAGAACCGAACCGTATCCAAGATGCTTTTCCTCCCTCTTCTTTCAAGGAACAGAAATCCCTGAACAGGCTCTGCTCCAAAATTCTCAGCCAATAATCACATTTCTTCTGTGAAAGAAAGGTAGAATTAGACAAATAGACAATAGGCTTCGGGAGGCTTTTTCTTGGAGAGTAATTTATTTCAGAATCGGAGAATCAATGGAACCAAGTATTATGGACAAAATACAAACCAATTGGGAAGCTGCATCAATTTCTTCTGAAAGATTTTACAATTAGTGAAGAAATAAAAGAACCCATGATTCAGTTGGTGAAAATATGTAGGCCGAGCAAAAAGTCTAGGAGAATGGGAAGACCTCTAGAAAGAATGACTACATACCTCACAACCTCTGAGGATGCCTGCCATAGATGTGGGTGAAACGTCAGGAGAGAATACTTCTGGAACATGGCCATACAGCCCGAAAAACATACAACAGCCCTGTGATCCCGGCCATGAAAGCCTTCGACAACACAGAATGACTACAATTTACAAGGAGTTAAACCATCAAATAAAATTTTAATAAAATGGTATATAGATTATACAGAACTCCAGAAAAACCCTCAAAGATATAGAAAAGATCCAACATATGTTGAGAATGCAAAAAATAACTGGAACTTTCTATCATTTGTGGTGGACTTATCCAAAAACTAAAGAATTAGTCAGCTGGTGGGAACGAGGGACAGGGCCTTCTCCATGGTGGCTCCTCGGCTGTGGAACACCCTCCCCAGCAACATTCGGCAGGCCCCAACTCTCCAGAGCTTTAGAAAAACCCTAAAGACATGGTTATGTGCGGAAGCATTTAATGAATAAGTACAATGATTTCAAATGGTCTGAACTAAGATTTACATATGAGGATCTCAGATGAATGGATTTATAATTTATACATGTTTTTAAAACTTTGTATAATGTGTTTTTACTGTGTATTGTTATTTGATTTGTACGAGCTGTTGCTTTTAGTGTATTGTTTTTGGCATTGAATATTGCCAATTTATGTAAGCTGCCTTGAGTCCCCTCGGGTGAGAAAGGCGGGGTAAAAATGCTGTAAATCTATCTATATATATAAAAGAGTGATGGCATCAGGGCAGTGGACAAAACAACAAAACTACAGGCCCCCCAACCTCGAAATTTGACAACACAACCCATCATCCACGCCTCTAGGTTGATACAACAAAAAGAAAAGAAAAATAAAGTCCTAATTAGAGGGAGAGCAATAATTGTTTTTATCCAATTGCTGCCAGTTTAGAGGGCTAATCTCTGCCAACTTCGTTGCCTAGCAACCAAGGGACAGCCAGGTTTCAGTTAGGGGACAGGAAAATTTAGGCCTCACTTACTCTTCTTCCACAGATTATCTAATTTGCACTGGATTATATGGCAGTGTAGACTCAAGGTCCTTCCACACAGCTATATAACCCATTTATAATCTTATATTATCTGCTTTGCACTGGATTATCTTGACTCCACACTGCCATATAATCCACTTCAGTGTGCATTTTATACAACTGTGAAGAAGGGGCCTCATATAATCCAGTTCTAAGCAGATAATATAAGATGATCAATATACAGTAGAGTCTCACTTATCCAACATAAACGGGCTGGCAGAACGTTGGATAAGCGAACATGTTGGATAATAAGGAGGGATTAAGGAAAAGCCTATTATACATCAAATTAGGTTATGATTTTACAAATTAAGCACCAAAACATCATGTTTAACAACAAATTTGACAGAAAAAGTAGTTCAGTATGCAGTAATGCTATGTAATAATTATTGTACAGTAGAGTCTCACTAATCCAAGCCTAGCTTATCCAACGTTCTGGATTATCCAACGCATTTTTGTAGTCAATGTTTTCAATATATCGTGATATTTTGGTGCTAAATTCATAAATACAGTAATTACTACATAGCATTACTGCTTATTGAACTACTTTTTCTGCCAAATTTGTTGTCTAACATGATGTTTTGGTGTTTCATTTGTAAAATCATAACCTAATTTGATATTTAATAGGCTTTTCCTTAACGCCTCCTTATTATCCAACATATTCGGTTATCCAACATTTTGCCAGCCCACTTATGTTGGATAAGTGAGACTCTACTGTACTGTATTTACAAATTTACCAGTAAAATATCACAATGAATTTGAAACACTGACTACAAAAACATTGATTATGAAAAGGCAGACTGTGTTGGATAATCCAGAACATTGTATAAGCGAATGTTGGATAAGTGAGATTCTACTTTGATATGAAATAATTTCTAGGATAGAATAATGCAGAACAATATAATCTCTAAAACCAGGACAGTAATAAAGAAATAAAGAAATAAAGAAAGTAAATAAAGCAAGGAAATTGGAAATTCCACAAAGGAAACAATCAGGGCCAGCTAACACCTCCCAAGAAAGGATTCTTCCAGAAAGGAAGCTGAGAAGGCAGTGAAGCACTATGTATTACCAAAGTCATTATTATTACTATCATTACTATCCTTACTATTATTATTATTATTATTATTATTATTATTATTATTATTATTGTGTTGCGGTCAACCGTGAAAATGAATACAATCTGGCTCCAAGTATTCAAAAACACTAAAATCAGAATATATAAAAATTAATGTGGTATAATAAAACAGAACAATACAATCTCTAAAATCAGAACACTAAATAAAGAACAACACTCTGAAAATAGGGGAATTCCACACAGAAAACAATCAGGGCCAGCTAACACCTCCCAACAAAGGATTCCCATCATCAAAGTCTGGCCAATCCTCTGTTTTCTCAGGGCCACAGACAGTAGAAGCATATAAAATATCGCAAACAACACCACTCTGAAAACAAGGTAATTCCAGACAGGAAACAATCAGGGCCAGCTAACACCTCCCAACAAAAAAATCACTCAGGGAGGAAACAGCCAGGCTTTAAATCTGCAAGGCCATTACATCCTAATCATTTTTCCTAATTGCAGCATTCATACTTGCCTCCAACAGACAAAAAAAAAAACAATCAGAAATATTGTATATTCACAGCCTTTAGGAAATAATATCCCCTGATGGCACAGCATGTTAAAGCGCTGAGCTGCTGAACTTCTGGACCGAAAGGCCGCAGGTTTGAATTGGGGGAACTGACAGAGCCCCCACTGTTAGCCCCAGCTTCTGCCAACCCAGAAGTTCAAAAACATGTAAATGTGAGTGCATCAATAGGTACTGCTCCGGTGGGAAGGTAACGCCGCTCCATGCAGTCATCCCACATGACCTTGGAGGAGTCTACTGACAACGCCGGCTCTTCGGCTTAGAAATGGAGATGAGCACCAACCCCCAGAATCAGACATGACTGGACTTAACGTCAGGGGAAAACGTTTACCCTTTACCTTAACTACCACCAATTCCTCAATACTTTATTTCCCATACCACCATACTTCGCCACAGCAATGCATGGCCGGGCACAACTAGTATACATATAATATTGATAATAATATTATAATGTAATACAATATAATAATATTAATTATATATATAATATAATACATATATTATATATATTATATATTAAATGTAATATTACTAATAATATTACTATATAATGATATAGTACAATATAGTAATTTAATGCTTATAGTGTGCTATTCTAATATATTGTATGTACATTTGATTTGTAAGCCACTCTGAGTCCCCTTCGGAGTGAAAAGAGCGGGATATAAATGTAGTAAATAAATAGTAAATGTTGCAATTAGCCACCTCGATCAGCATTGAATAGCCTTGCAGCTTCAAAGCTTGGCTGCTTCCTGCCAATTGCAACATTCACACTTGCCTCAAACAGACAAGTGTTCTTTCTCCCATCCACAGATATACAAACCCAACTTGCCTAGTATATATATATAAATGTAATGTTTGTTTGTAGGACTGAGTAAACAACAAAACCACTGTACCAAATCACACCAAATTTGGCCACAAAAGACATAGTCATCCAATCTATGTCTTTCAATCAAAACCCCCCAGAAAAATAGTCCAAATTACAGAGGATGAGGATGAGCTTTTCTTCCCCTAACTGCCAGTCAGAAAGGTAGGCTTTGTTGCCTTTAGCCCCCCTCCCTGCTGCCTTAAGGCCCCGCCCCCTTCATATCCTAGCAACTCCCTCAACCAAGATGGCGCCCAGGGGGCAGGCACTTAGGCCTCATCCACACTGCCTATAACATTCAGATTATCTGATTTGAACTAGATTATATGGCAGTGTAGACTCAAGGCCATTCCACACAGCTATATGACCCATTTATAATCTTATATTATCTGCTTTGAACTGGATTATCTTGAGTCCACACTGCCATATAATCCAGTTCAGTGTGGATTTTATACAGCTGTGTAAAAGGGGCATCATATAATCCATTTCTAAGCAAATAATATAAGATTATAAATATAATTTGAAATAATTACTGTGGTATAATAATACAGAACAATATAATATCTAAAACCAGGACAGTAAATAAAGAGCAAAACTCTGAAAGCACGGAAATTGGGAATTCCAGAAAGGAACAATCAGGGCCAGCTAACATCTCCCAGCAAAAGATTCCCCCAAGCAGGAAGCAGCCAGGCTTTGAAGCTGAAAGGCCATTAAATGTTAATCAAGGTGCCTAACTGCAGCATTCATACCTGCCGCACCGAGACCATTAATTGCTATTCAAACTGGCCAACCAAGGATTCTGCAAGGTAGAAAGCAGCCAGGCTTTGAAGCCACGAGGCTACTCCGTCCCATTCAACCTGGCCTAGCAAGGATGCCCTATGTAGAAAGCGACCAGGCTTTTAAGCTGCAAGACCATTCAGTGCAATTCAAGCTGGCCAAACAAGGATTCCCCTACAAAGGAAGTAGCCAGGCCTCAAAGCAGTTCTTTGATTGAGGGTGCTACTCCAGAGGAATTGATCAGCAACTGAACATACTGGAGAGTTTTGCTGAGAATTCACCATGATTTACAGGAGTTGTAGGGACTGGGATGTATAGTTCACCTGCCATCTAAGAGCACTCTGAACCCCACCAGTGATGGACCTGGACTCACTTGGTACACAAATTCAACCTGGCCAACTGGGAATATTGGTTGGGGTGATTTACCTTTAACTCTGGGAGTTATAGTTCACCTGTATTCCATGAGCCCACTGAACCCCATCAATGACAGATGTGAACCAAACTTGGCACACAGACCAACTTTGCATAGTAATGGACTTTGGGGTGATTGACCTTGGCATCAGAGTTATAGTTCGCCTGTATTCAGAGAACACTGAACCCACCAAGTGACGGATCTAGACTTGGCAAACAGTCCCAACATGACCTTGGCATCAGAGACTTATAGTTCACCCGTATTCAGAGAAGACTGAATCCAGCAGATGAGGGATCTCGACCAAGCTAGGCATACAGACCCAACATGGCCAAGTGTGACTACTGTCAAGGTTTGGGGGTGATTGCCCTGGGAATCTGGGAGTTGTAGCTCACCCTTATTCAGAGAGCAATGAACACAGCTGACGACGGATCTGGACCAAACTTAAGTGATATAGTAGAGTCTCACTTATCCAAGCTAAACGGGCCGGCAGAAGCTTGGATAAGCTAATATCTTGGTTAATATTGAGGCATTAAGGAAAAGCATATTAAACATCAAATTAGGTTATGATTTTACAAATTAAGCACCAAAACATCATGTTTTATAACAAATTTGACAAAAAAAGTAGTTCAATACACAGTAATGTTATGTTGTAATTACTGTATTTATGAATTTAGCACCAAAATATCACGATATATTGAAAACATTGACTACAAAAATGGCTTGGATGATCCAGAAACTTGGATAAGCAAGGCTTGGATGAGTGAGACTCTATTGTCTTTTGTTGCAGAGGACATTTGGAACTTCCAAAACTTTAGACAATGTGTATAAAAATAGTGCTTGCGTTGGAGATACAGTAGAGTCTCACTTACCCAAGAATTGCTTATCCAAGGTTCTGGATTATCCAATGCATTTTTATAGTCAATGTTTTCAATATATCATATTTTGGTGCTAAATTCATAAATACAGTAATTACAACATACAGTAGAATCTCGCTTAGCCAACGTAAAAGGGCCGGCAGAACGTTGGATAAGTGCATATGTTGGATAATAAGGAGAGATTAAGGAAAAGCCTATTAACCATCAAATTAGGTTATGATTTTACATATTAAGCACCAAAACATCATGTTATACAGCGAATTTGATAGAAAAAGTTGTTCAATACACAGTAATGCTATGTAGTAATTACTGTGTTTATGAATTTAGCACCAAAATATCACGATGTATTGAAAACATTGACTACAAAAAATGAGCTGGATAATCCAGAACGTTGGATAAGCGAGGCTTGGATAAGTGAGACTCTATTGTAACATTACTGCGTATTGAACTACTTTTTCTGTTCAATTTGTTGTATAACATGATGTTTTGGTGCTTAATTTGTAAAACCATAACCTAATTTTATGTTTAATAGGCTTTTCCTTAATCCCTCCTTATTATCCAAGATATTCGCTTATCCAAGGTTCTACTGGCCTGTTTAGCTTGGATAAGTGAGACTCTACTGTATACAAATAATAACTACAACAAATACAAGGCTTCTCTTCCAAACACACACCTTTTATCTTCCTCAGAGACATTTATATAGACATTTATACAGTTCTAACCTACTAACCAGAGCTCTGCCACCCTCGTCCCTTTCTTTATTCTCCTTTTTTCTTTGGGTGGAAAACACCATTTCCTTTGCAAAGCATAATAAAAGCTTAAGTTGGGGAAAGAGGACCCAGGCAGGCAGGTGAGGGGTTGGGGGGGGGGGAGCCATTGGCCCTCGTCCTGCCTCTCTCTCCTCCTGGGGACCCCTTGATGCCCTTGATGGAAGATTGGATGCCCCCCAATCCCAGGTGAGTGACAACCTTGTGGTGTGTTGTGAGGACCCCCAACCCATTGTGCACCAGGCGCCCTTTTCTCCAAGGCGCACCTGGCTCCATCTCCTTGGAAGGAGGAGAGCTTCCAGAGTTGCTGTTGCTTCCAATGTTCCCAATGAGCGTGTTCGAAGACCAACCTGAGAGTGCCCAACATGAGAGTCCCTCCCTCCACGTGTTGTGGGCTTCAGCCTCTCTTCAGCCCCTTGGAGAAGGTCTGGGAATAGGACTCACCAGAAGAAGAAGGAGAAGGAGAGGCCAATGGGGCAACTCTCTCTCCCAGCCGGGCAAGGAAGGATTATGGGGAGGGAGTTGGCTTTTTAGGGGGTCAGGAAAGGCGGGTCTGGGAACCAAACCCCTCCCCTTAACCCCTAAGGTAAAGGTTTCCTTAAGTCCAGTCATGTCTGACTCTGGGGGTTGTTGCTCATCTCCATTTCTAAGCCAAAGAGCCGGTGTTGTCCATAGACCCCTCCAAGGTCATGTGGCCGGCATGACTGCATGGAGCGCCGCTGCATGGAGGCAAAAAGAGCATCTCTCAAAATCCCCAGGACTCAAGGCGATGGCATAGATATAGCCATGGAAGAAAAAATTCCGTGTTCATAGGATGCTTAGTTAGATCTATTCTCTCCCAGTCCAACCACTGCTCTCCAACCCCAATGAACATTAAAGAGAACCAGTCAGTCCAGAGCAGAGCAGGACATCCATCCACAACAGAAAGAGAATGTCTCAGCCCTGGGTCAAGTCCCACAGCTCCCTTTTCCCAAGGAGGAGGAACACAGACTTGGGTGGGAGAAACAACAAAAGGACCCATCACAAGCAGGCTCTTCCTTGAGAAATCCCCTGCTGCCATAGCTTCTCTCCAAAGCAGCCTTCTGCTAAGGAAAGGGAATCTGAATTCAGAGTTTTGTTAGAAGGGTGTCCCTGATTTTCTCATTTCAGTCTTGCACATGACTGCTACAAAGGAGGGGCAAATACAGTGGAGTAAGCAGATATACCCAGCTTGGCCTCAGTAGAAGTCACTGGAACTCAGAGGTGCAGATTTTCATCCATTTTGTTAGAATAATCATTACTATAATTACTTGGACCTTGTTGCATGACCATCTGTGCAGACAGGTTTCATGGTGTACTTGTGACATGGAAAACAGAATGGGTTGGCTGGTTTTACATACGGTTCCTCATTGGGTGTATGCTGACAACATGTGTACAGTTTATTAAATGGCAAAAACTTAGTCCTGACTGTTGGGACATGGATGCACTGGAGAGGAATGTAAATACTGAATTCTCTGATTGCTCACAAGTAATGAACTCTGAGCAGCATTTTTGAGGGCAGCATTTTTTTTCCAACATATCAGGAAGAGGTGAGGAAATGGATTTTTCTCTGAACTCTGGATGTTTTGCCAAATTTCTAATGAAGTAGCACTCGTTCCTCTCAGGTTAGGATCACCCAATTTATGGAAAGAGAAATTGGGGAAGGAGTCAAAATAAACTTTTTGGGGGAAATTTCCTTTTGCTCCCCAAGCAGAAAGGTTTGGTTGTAAGCTACCTCATAATGCTTCTACTTTGCAAAAAACAAACAAACAAACAACCAAAATAGCCTTTTAGGGTATCTTTTTTCCTTCCTTCCATGATTGTCTGTGTCCTGTGTTGGGAGGGCTCTCTCTCTCTCTGCTGTTGGGAATTGTGGGAGTTGCAGTCCAAAACACAAAGACAGCCCCTGCTGTTGCCTTTCCAAAGGGTTTCCATTTCTCCATCCCTTCTCTCTCTCTCTCTCTCTCCCTCTCTGCTGTTGGGAATTGTGGGAGTACCAAAAGCACTGAGAGGGATGGTCGGTGGGACCAAATGTTTGCATTGTGGAAACCTCTTCATTGAAAGAGTACTCAAAACACCTGAGTGCACTGAGAAAGTAAAACAGTGTGATTTAAAGGCAGGGGAAAACTCCATTTTATTAAGAAATGGAGTTAGACTGAACTGTCTTCTTCCGAACACTTCCCAGCATAATCTGATGAAGTCCTACAATTTGATTGATAAAAGAAATAATAAAAAAATAAGAAAGTCAAACACATTATGTTGCAGGTCACCATCCTTCATTTTCCATACTCCTTTTGGCTTCAGGCATGCAGTGGTTTTCCAAGCTGCCCAAAGGCACACAGGATGCAAAACCAGGTTGCTGAAAATGTCCGCCTGAAGTCAGGAGAGGTTTGCTGAGTTGCCTTTTGAAAATCTCCCCTCCCTCTCCCCTGCGTCTCTCTCTCTCACACACACTCACAGTGAACTCAAAGGTGACCCCCGCCCCAATAGAAGATAATTTATAATCAGGGAACTTATAGTTTTGCCAAGGACGCCAAGCTGGGTAATAAGAGTTAAATCTTGGACAGTCACAAGGAACACTTCCCATGTTAAACTTGTGTACTTTTGACCAAGGGTTATATTCCATATTTTACATTTCATATATTTATTGCAGAAGGTAACAGATATTTTATTGGAGTTTGCTGTAATTTACTGAAAACCCTGGCAAAAGGGTGTTGGACCTTTTAGCCTGAGGCAAGAATTAACGACTCTCCTAATCCTTTCCTAAACCAGTCAATGACTCACAAACGAAAGGACTCCCTTTTGTCTTGAGTTGAGACATACCTAGGCTAAAGCTTAGCAAAATAATTTTTTTAAAACAATATGCTTTACAATCTTGCCCTTATTTCTCAAAAATTGAAATGTATTCTTCTGCCTATCTTTCTGCCTCTCTGTATCACCTAGACCAGGGGTCCCCAAACTAAGGCCCGGGGGCCGGATGCGGCCCATCGAAGCCATCTATCCGGCCCCCACGGTACAAGGGCAGAAGGGGGTTGGGCTAAATGACCCAAGGGATCTCTTCCAACCCTCTTTATTATTATTATTATTATTATTATTATTATTATTATTATTATTATTATTGACATTGAGGCTGGGTGGCCATCTGTCAGGGGTGCTTTGCTTGTGCTTTTGGTGCCCAAAGGCAGAAGGGGGTTGGACTCAATGGCCCAAGGGATCTCTTCCAACCCTCTTTATTATTATTATTATTATTATTATTATTATTATTATTATTATTATTGACATTGAGGCTGGGTGGCCATCTGTCAGGGGTGCTTTGCTTGTGCTTTCGGTGCACAAAGACAGAAGGGGAATGGACTCAATGGCCCAAAGGGTCTCTTTTAACTCTTTTTTATTGTTGTTGTTGTTATTCTTATTATTGCTCAGTGGCCAACTATAGTCCGGCCCTCCAACGGTCCGAAGGATCGTGAACTGGCCCCCAGTTTAAAAAGTTTGGGGACCCCTGACCTAGACTCTACTGCCCATTTGGCTCCTTTTCCCTTGCCATTCATTTCTCCCTCCTGCATGAATCCCTTGTTTCCTTGCGCCGTCTCCCAATTCTGGGGAACCCCAAATGCCTCTCGCCTGCCAAGCTGTGGGGGGACCCCCAAGACCCCTTACTTTGCCCCCCAGGGGAAGCGCAAGGGAGATTGAAGCTCCCTGTTGCCCCTTGGATAAAACTTGCGTCTGTCTCCCTCCATGATGGAGACGCTGAATACCCTTTCTCTTCCACTATGAGCCCTATATGTGTCTTCTATCAATTTTATTATTATGCTAGCTTGGGGACCCGGCAGTACCCGGGTCTTTTGAGAAACCTGTGTGGCAAGTTTGGTCCAGATCTGAAGTTGGCTGGGTTCAGTGCTGTCTGTATAAGGGTGAACTAGAACTCCCAGAGCCAAAGGAGAATCACCCCAAAATACTGTCTGTATGCTCAGTTGGGCATGATGAGGCAGTGTGCCAAGTTTGGTCCAGATCTGAAGTTGGCTGGGTTCAGTGCTGTCTGTATAAGGGTGAACTAGAACTCCCAGAGCCAAAGGAGAATCACCCCAAAATACTGTCTGTATGCTCAGTTGGGCATGATGAGGCAGTGTGCCAAGTTTGGTCCAGATCCGAAGTTGGCTGGGTTCAGTGCTGTCTGTATAAGGGTGAACTACAACTCCCAAAGCCAAAGGAGAATCACCCTGAAATCCTGTCTGTATGCTCAGTTGGGCATGATGAGGCAGTGTGCCAAGTTTGGTCCAGATCCGTAGTTGGCTGGGTTCAGTGCTGTCTGTATAAGGGTGAACTACAACTCCCAGAGCCAAAGGAGAATCACCCCAAAATACTGTCTGTATGCTCAGTTGGGCATGATGAGGCAGTGTGCCAAGTTTGGTCCAGATCCGTAGTTGGCTGGGTTCAGTGCTGTCTGTATAAGGGTGAACTACAACTCCCAGAGCCAAAGGACAATCACCCCGAAATACTGTCTGTATGCTCAGTTGGGCATGATGAGGCAGTGTGCCAAGTTTGGTCCAGATCCGTAGTTGGCTGGGTTCAGTGCTGTCTGTATAAGGGTGAACTACAACTCCCAGAGCCAAAGGACAATCACCCCGAAATACTGTCTGTATGCTCAGTTGGGCATGATGAGGCAGTGTGCCAAGTTTGGTCCAGATCCGTAGTTGGCTGGGTTCAGTGCTGTCTGTATAAGGGTGAACTACAACTCCCAGAGCCAAAGGAGAATCACCCCAAAATACTGTCTGTATGCTCAGTTGGGCATGATGAGGCAGTGTGCCAAGTTTGGTCCAGATCCGTAGTTGGCTGGGTTCAGTGCTGTCTGTTTAAGGGTAAACTACAACTCTCAGAGGAAGAAGTGAGTGAAGCTACTTGGTCCATCCTTCCCCAATCTACCCCCTGACGGAAAGGGGTTCATGGGGGTTCTGTGGGCCAAATTTGTTCCAGTTCCGTCGCTGCTGGGCGTCGCAGTGGCCTGTGGGAGTCGTAGCGATTGAAAGTACTACAAATCCCATCACCAATGGGCCATCGTCCCGCCAACGGCACCAGGCCGTAAAGTGCATCATGGGGGTTAAGTGTGCCAAGTTTGGTCCATGTCAGTGATTCCTGGCGGTCACAGTGGCCTGTGAAAGTGGCGGCCAATCAGAAAGCTGCCACATACAAACATACAAACATTCACTTTTATAGATTTTAATGATTTGTTATAAAGTGAAGCGAGTGACCCTGTTGTGACCTGGGTGCCACCAGCCACCCCAGGTCCACCTTCTTGCTTAATGATCACCATCTGAAATAACTCAATGGACTCATTCTTTAGCCTCGGAAGGCAAAGCCAGACCACTTAAGAATTGAGCATCCTTTGGATATTTTAATCATCTTCCCTGAATGGCATATCTCCTCTGAGGAGAAGCAAGGTATGCTGAAGCTGTTCCAAAACAATGCCCTCTTCCTTTCCCCGGATCCTGAATCACTTCATCCCATCATCAGCCATCGCCTCCCCATTGTTCAGAGACCTGCCAGCAGGGCCGGCCCTAAGTAATTATCAAGTGTAATCACTTGAAACCAATCACTGCATAAAAGATAGAAGGTAGGAGTGAATAGAATATATATATGTGTGTGTGTGTATGTGTTATAGATAGATAGATAGATAGATAGATAGATAGATAGATAGATAGATAGATAGATAGACAGACACACACACACACATATATATACACACACACACATATACACAAACACACATACATAATATATATGGCACATATGGTCCCTGCATTTATGTTTGTGTGTGTATCTTATATATACAGTAAAGTCTCATTTATCCAACATTCGCTTATCCAACATTCTGGAACATCCAACACAGTCTGCCTTTTAGTAGTCAGTGTTTTTGTGGTCAATGTTTTCAATACATTGTGATATTTTGGTGCTAAATTTGTAAATACGGTAATTACTATATAACATTACTGCGCATTGAACTACTTTTTCTGTCAAATTTGTTGTATAACATGTTTTGGTGCCTAATTTGTAAAATCATAACCTAATTTGATGTTTAATAGGCTTTTCCTTCATCCCTCCTTATTATCCAACATATTCGCTTATCCAACGTTCTGCCGGCCCGTTTATGTTGGATAAGTGAGACTCTATTGTACATAGACATACACACAATGTGGAGAATATGTGGTAAAGTAGATACATAGGTAGGGAGCCACAGCAGAAGAACCTTCCTGGGAGCAAGGCCTAATAATAATCATCATCATCATCATCATCATCGAAGTATGGATTGTTGATGTAGCAATCCCAGGTGACAGCAGGATTGAGGAGAAACAACTGGAAAAGCTGACACGGTATGAGGATTTAAAGATTGAATTGCAAAGACTCTGGCACAGGCCAGTCAAGGTGGTCCCAGTGGCCTAAAGACCTTGGCCTGCACTTAAACACAATCGGCACTGACAAAATCCCCACCTGCCAGCTGCAGAAGGCCACCTTACTGGGATCTGCACGCATTATTCGCCGATACATCACACAGTCCTAGACTCTTAGGAAGTGTCCGATGTGTGATCCAATACAACAGCCAGCAGAGTGTCTGCTGTGGACTCATCTTGTTGTGTTTCAAATAAATCATCCCAAGAAAGGATTCCCCCAGGCAGGAAGGAGCCAAGCTTTGAAGCTGAAAGGCTACTCAATGCTAATCAAGGTGGGCAACTGAAACATTCACACCTGCCACCAACAGACAAGAGTTCTTTCTTTCTCCCTCCCTGGACCTTCTATTTACCTGGTTGTGAGCCTTTTATTTTATCAGTTTTAAACTTATTATGCAATGCTTTTGACACGGAATTCAAAAAATGACTCTACTTCCCCCCTTTATTGTCTTTCATCCCCGTGCTCTCCTTCTCTAGATCCATTGCTTGTTCTAAAACTCTGCCAAAAGCCAGCTGCGCCCGTACCTTATTTATTTATTTACTTACAGTATTTATATTCCGCCCTTCTCACCCCGAAGGGGACTCAGGGCGGATTACAATGAACCCATATATGGCAAACATTCAATGCCAACAGACAAACAACATACAGTAAAGACAGACACAGAGGCATTTAACATTTTTCCAGCTTCACGATTCCGGCCACAGGGGGAGCTGTTGCTTCACTGTCCACTAGTGGCTGTACTTCCTCGTTCCTTTCCTTGTGTTTTGCTGGCAGTTTTTTATGGTGTTGTAAATTAGTTAAATTAGCCTCCCGCATAAAGCGTAGCTAAATCTCCCTACTTGACAGATGCAACTGTCTTTCGGAGCTGCATAGGTCAACAGCAAGCCGGGCTATTTAATTGTCGGGGGCCACCATTCAATACAATAGCAGAAATTTCTATAGTTGCTTAAAATACTTTCGCGACATAACTGAACTGCTACACAATGAAAAAGGGAGCTAGGCTTGCAACCAATATTTATTCATACATTTCAGCAAATGATCAGAAAAAGGGAAAGGACAGACTGTGGTGAAAACAAACATAGCAAATAGCGTGACTTTCCAGCCATACTACATCAAAAGTCCTTGAAGTCAGAGCAAACAGAGGTGTTCCTGGCCAGTTGGAAGTGAGATTGGGAAATAAGGATTCAGCCTGTGCTGGATGGGATTACACTCCCTTATGAAATCTTGGGTATAAAGCTTGAATATAATAATCATAGAATCATAGAGTTGGAAGAGACCATGTGGGCCATCTAGTCCAAGCCCCTGCCATGCAGGAAAAGCACAAAGTATTCCTGGACTCTGATTTAAACCTGGATGCCCAGCTTCCACTAATGTCCAGGAGTACTTTGCAGATTCCAGTCTGATGCACCAGCTATGCTCGTTCCTTGACATCCGCATTTGCTCATTTGATGCCATGTTTGCTAACCAGGGCAGTAGGAGCAAGGTGTCAAATTCTAAGTAGACCCAGGTATTTTCAGCAGCGTAATTGGACTTCTAGGAAGAAAATGCACCTGCTTAGCAGGGACCAAAAAAGCAATAATCTACTAGTTTTTCTTAAATAAATTATTTACATGGTCAAGATTAAGTATAGCTCTCAGCTTCCAATGAGATGGCAATTCGACAGGCTATTCCAGAACATCCCTTACGTCTAAATTCTTACAGGGACAGAATGGGTTATACAGTCATTGTAGAAAAATATATGCTATGGATTGTGTTTCCTGAGATATTAGTACAGTTGAGGTGTATCTGAAAGAGACTATCTAACTTCTCATTAAATCAAGAGTGAAATATTCCTGATGGCACACTCTAGAAAGCCCAGCTATAGGTCTACATCTTTCACTGCCATAAAATCATGGTTTTTAATAATGAATACACAGTGACAGCTAAGGAGGGAGAGTAGCAACACCAATCATATCATCCAAGAAACATATATGTTAAAATAAATGATTTGCATATATATTTAGGTATATAAAATCAAGTCAGAACAAAAAGAGATAGAGAGGCCAAAGCCTACGAGTTCTGTTTTGTTTCTGACTTCTCCCAAAAGGAAATACAGTAGAGTCTCACTAATCCAAGCCTCGCTTATCCAAGCTTCTGGATAATCCAAGCCATTTTTGTAGTCAATGTTTTCAATATATCATGATATTTTGGTGCTAAATTCGTAAATACAGTAATTACAACATAACATTACTGCATATTGAACTACTTTTTCTGTCAAATTTGTTGTATAACATGATGTTTTGGTGCTTAATTTGTAAAATCATAACCTAATTTGATGTTTAATAGGCTTTTCCTTAATCCCTCCTTATTATCCAAGATATTCGCTTATCCAAGCTTCTGCCGGCCCGTTTAGCTTGGATAAGTGAGACTCTACTGTAGTACTGAACTTGATCAAAACACAGTACATGATTCATCCCAAGGGTCAGAAGAACTGCATTTAAAGGTAATAAAAGATCTTCCAGAGGCGAACTCAGAGACTGCTTTGCTATTTTTGGTAGTGCTGGGGAACAGATGAGATCTGTCCACACTGGATGACAGATCATAGAATCATAGAATAGTAGAGTTGGAAGAGACCACATGGGCCATCTAGTCCAACCCCCTGCTAAGAAGCAGGAAATCGCATTCAAAGCACCCCCGACAGATGGCCATCCAGCCTCTGCTTAAAAGCCTCCAAAGAAGGAGCCTTCACCACGGCCCCGGGGAGAGAGTTCCACTGTCGAACAGCTCTCACAGTGAGGAAGTTCTTCCTGAAGTTCAGGTGGAATCTCCTTTCCTGTAGTTTGAAGCCATTGTTCCGTGTCCTAGTCTGCAGGGCAGCAGAAAACAAGCTTGCTCCCTCCTTCCTATGACTTCCCTTCACGTATTTGTACATAGCTATCATGTCTCCTCTCAGCCTTCTCTTCTGCAGGCTAAACATGCCCAGCTCTTTAAGCCGCTCCTCATAGGGCTTGTTCTGCAGACCCTTAATCATTTTAGTCGCCCTCCTCTGGACGCTTTCCAGCTTGTCAACATCTCCCTTCAACTGTGGTGCCCAAAATTGGACACAGTATTCCAGGTGTGGTCTGACCAAGGCAGAATAGAGGGGGAACATAACTTCCCTGGATCTAGACGCTATTCCCCTATTGATGCAGGCCAGAATCCCATTGGCTTTTTTAGCAGCTGCATCACATTGTTGGCTCATGTTTAACTTGATAATTTATCCCAGTCTTCAAGAGGCAGAGTAGGGAGCAGACCTGCCAATTTCATGTCTATATCAGGTCATATCAGAACAGATTATTCAAACAGTCAGACAACGAGAGCTTTTAAAAGTTAGCCAACATGGGTATCTCAATGAAAAGTTGTGTTTTTTCTTTCTCCTAATTTTGAGAGAGCTACAAGCATCAAAAACATACAAAATCTTGTAGATGTAGTGTATCTTGGTTTCAGTAATATTGTTAACAGGTTTCCACACAATACCATTTCAGACAAACTGGTAAAATGTGGGCTCAACATGATTATTTTATTTGGTTGGTAAAAAGATGTGCTAAGTACTAACTAAAGGATTCTGTTCTAGATCATCAAAGCTGTAGATAACACCAAAGTGGGAGGAATGGCTAGTAACCCCGGAAAAATAGGCATTGCAGTTTTAACAAGCTGGGACATGTGCTGAAGGGAGCAAGATTAAGGATCTATAAAGTAGTGTTTCTCAACCTGGGGTCTCTAAATGTTTTGACCTACAACTCCCAGAAATCCCAGCCAGTTTACCAGCTGTTAGGATTTCTGGAAGTTAACGGCCAAAAACATCTGGGCACCCCAGGTTGAGAACCACTGCTATAAATCATGCCCAAGGAGGAACAATTGTAGAGACTGGGAATGTCTAGATTAGAGAAGGCTGAAAGGTGATTGAATAACCATCTTGAAAAACCTGAAGTACTATCATGCAGAGATTGGGTGATTGGATTTCTGCGTTGAAGGCTTTCATGTCCAGAATCACTGGGTTGTTGTGAATCTTCTGGGCTGTATGGCCATGTTCTAGAAGCATTCTCTCCTGATGTTTCGCCTACATCTATGGCAGGCATCCTCAGAGGTTGAGGGGTCTCAACCTGAGGATACCTGTCACAGATGTGGGCAAAACATCAAGAGAGAATGTGTCTAGAACATGGCCAGACAGCCCAGAAGACTCACAATAACCCATTGTATTTTTCTGTGCTTCAGAGAACAGAATTTGAATCAACAGATGTATTCTCTGGTGCTTCATAAGATATGCTTTTCTGCACTCCTGACATTCCTAGTTTCCCCTTGTGGTTCACAAGGTGCAAAATGGAGACAAAACATTTGCCACACTCCCAAATGTATATGGTTCCTTTATGTGGGTTTTCTGGTGGTTCATAAGGCTTCTTTTTTGAACAAAACATTTCCCACATTCATAGCACTGATATGCTTTCTCTCCTGTGTGAATTCTCTGGTGGCGTAAAAGGTGTGTATTCCAAGCAAAACATTTCCCACAATCCTGGCATTTATATGTTTTCTCTCCTGTATGTATCCTCTGGTGCTTCACAAGGTCGACCTTTTGACCAAAACATTTTTCACACATCTCACATTTGTATGGTCTGTTTCCTGTGTGGTTGCTCTGATGCCGCACTAGTTGTGAATTCTGATAAAAGCATTTACCACACTGTTGACACGTGTATAGTTTCTCCCCTGTGTGGATTTTCTGATGCCTCACAAGGACTGAATTCCAAGAAAAACATTTCTTGCACTCCTGGCATTGATATGGTTTCTCTCCAGTGTGGGTTCTTCGATGGCTTATAAGGTTTGAATCCCGAGAAAAACATTTTCCACATTCCAGGCATGTGTATGGTTTTTCTCCTGTGTGAACTCTTTGGTGGATCAATAGGCCTGAAGTCTCAGTGAAACATTTGCCACACTCCTGGCATTTGTGTCGTCTCTCTCCTGTGTGGACCCGATGGTGTTTTTCAAGGTCTGCTTTTACAAGAAAACATTTGCCACACTCCTGACATTCATAGGGCTTTTCGCCTGTGTGAGTTCTCTGATGCCTCACAAGATGCAACTTGAAACCAAAACTTTTCCCACACTCCTGGCAATTGTATGGTTTCTCTCCTGTGTGGACTCTTTGATGGCCTAGAAGAGAAGAACGTTGAGGAAAACATTTTTCACATTTCTGGCACTTGTACGGCTTCTCTCCTGTGTGCACCCTCTGATGAATCACAAGCCATGCCTTCCGAGCAAAGCATTTTTCACACTCCTGGCATTTGTAAGGTTTCTCTCCTGTGTGGACTCTTTGGTGGATTAAAAGAGCTGAATTCCCACTAAAACGTTTTCCACACTCCTGGCATTTGTGTCGTTTCTCTCCTGTGTGGACTCGATGGTGCTTCACAAGGTCTGCTTTTAAAAGAAAACATTTTCCACACTCCTGACATTTGTAGGGTTTTTCACCTGTGTGGATTCTCTGATGTCTCTTAAGATGCGACCTACAACCAAAAAATTTGCCACATTCCTGGCATTGGTATGGTTTCTCTCCAGTGTGGATTCTTTGATGGCCTAGAAGTGAAGAACTCTGAGGAAAACATTTCCCACACTGTTGACATTTGTAGGGTTTTTCGCCTGTGTGGATTCTCTGATGCCTCTTAAGATGTGACTTGCAACCAAAACATCTGCCACATTCCCGGCATTTGTGAGGTTTCTCTCCTGTGTGGACTCTCTGATGGCTTAGAAGAGAAGAACTCTGAGGAAAACATTTCCCACACTCCTGGCATTTGTAGGGTTTTTCTCCTGTGTGCACTTTCAGATGTGTCATAAGTAGAGAATTGTAAGTAAAACATTTGCCACACTCCTGGCATTTGTGTGGTTTCTTTGCTGTGCGGGTTTCTGGTTGGTTCACATTGTAGAATGTATAATCAAAACCATTAAGAGATACTCCATACGTAAAATGTTTCTTTTCAGTATGGACCTTCTCCTGAGGCACAAGTGCTGGATCTTGCAGATGACATATCAGAGAGGAATCTTCTCTGATATAACGTTCCTTTTCTGTACCTTGGACTTGCGGATGGCTACTAAGTTCCAGATTATGCCTGGAACATTTTCCATACTGAGCGCAGACATATGTTTTCTGCCAGTCTTCTGCTGGGAACAAAAACGAAATAAATATTTTTCAAATGTGTGGGAAAAAGAATTTCAAGATAAAGTATTAAAGGTTAAACAATCCTAAAATCAGATGAATCCTCGGAGAAAAACAGAGATGCTTTTTCTCCTATTATAGCTTAGGTCCAGACTATCTGAAAGATATCTCCTCATCAAGCTTGACTAAATGTTATCTTTGATGAGGGCTACCTTCAACTGAACATCTTCCTAGGCTTGGCTGGTGAGAACATGGCAAGACAGTCTTACCTAGAAAGGTCATGATCTCATGGATTTCTGCCGTGATTTGCTTGTGCAGGGCTTTCTGGTTAGGATCCAACAAGGACCACTCTTCCGGGGAAAATGACACAGCAACTTCATCAAAGGTCAACGGACTCTAGAGACCAAAGAAAAAGATCATGACTCACACCAAAACGAAGCTCATGGTCTGAAAAGGATCCAAAGGCAGCCAGGGTGAGATCTATTCTTCCACAAACACCAACCTGAGCATCGTGGATGAGGTCTGACAAACACAGAAGCCTCAGCGCATGATGTATAGCTGGGGTGAAATGAGAGTAGCCTTTAAAGAACCATCACACCATAGTACACAAATAAAAATCCAAAAGTCTTTTACTTCCCCCTCCCAAAACATATCTTGCCACAAAAACCATGTGAGAGGCTTCCCACAGTATCATAAGTTGGAAAATACTGAAAAGCACACCACAACAACCCCAACAAAGGTGAAAGGAGAGAAGGCGGCCAAGCCTCATCCTTTCCAGTAGACTGGCAAAAACCTACTATGCTACATCTCTCAGTTTATATGTATTTCCTCAATCATAACTTAATCCATCATTATGACAGCCTGATATTTCTTAGCCAAATGTCCTAATTTTAATTTTCATCTGTAAAATAACATGAGGTGCTGGACATGTGAGGAGAAATAAACAACTAAATTTTGGGTGCACATTTAATCAATCTTAAAACAAATACGATATAAACTTTTTAAAAATTAAATAAAAAACAAAAACAAAATATTGCTACCAGTAGAGAGGGTTGTGAACTGGGAAAATAGGAACCCAGACTGCTCAAATCCTGTTTTTCCAGAAATCCTTCTCCTTACCTGATCTGGTTCTGCTCCATCACAAAGAAAAGGAAGAGACAACTGGGGCCTAACTCCAGGTTCTGTGAAAGAGACAAGGAGGGGGAGAAGATGGTCACATACACTTCTGTCAGAGGTTGGGGTTACAGTCTTTTCAAAATGCTATCTAGTAAGTGGAGGCATATCTCAGCAAAGACAACGAAATTCCTTTTAAAAAAATATTTTATGCCAGCCCTGCCTCATTTCTTCTTGATCTCCTGTATATTTCAGCAGCATATGCACTGGAAGGACAGTTAAAGAGAGCTGGAGAAATACAGTGTTTTCAGTGTATGGTTGCAGCAATATGTTTAAGGTAAACAACACAATAAAGCTTTAGGTGAAAAGTAACAGGATTAGACTCTAGCTCAGGCTTGGGCAAACTTCATCCCTCCAGGTGTTTTGGACTTCAACTCCCACAATTCCTAACAGCCTACCGGCTGTTAGGAATTGTGGGAGTTGAAATCCAAAACACCTGGAGGGTCGAAGTTTGCCCATGCCTGCTCTAGCTAATCCTATTGTAGCCATGTATGTCTCCCTACAACACAAAAGGAAACAGCAGCCATCTCCAGAATCCCTTACTGAGCATGATCATTAAACTAAATATGGAGATAACAACAACTTGAAGGCACACAACAAAACCAAAGAGACCTGTGGGATTCTAGACACAGAGCATTCATTCTTACCTTGCAAGTGATCCCATCCATCCTCCTCCTGTTTGATGGCCCTCCACTGGGGAATCTGCCTGGGGTCCAAGGAAGCCTTTCCTGTCTCAGGGAATTCAGAGGGATCTGCTACCAAGAAATTTCTCACCTGAAAAGAAAATTGGGAGAAGGGTGGGAAAATCTAAGGAATTTGTAGAGGTCCAACTATATTAGGAAAAAGTCAGCAGATCATTAGTCCTACTTTAAAAAGTGGCATACAAGATAAGACCTCAACAAGGTGGAAGACACTTATGTTTATACTTGTATAAATCTATCATATATACTGAAAACAAACAATCCCACTGAATCCATAACAAGAAAATATGAAGTTGGAATCACAGAATAACTGAGTTGGAAGAGACCACATGGACCATCTAGTCCAACCCCTGCCATGCAGAAAAAGCACAATCAAAGTACCCCTGACATGGCCATCCAGCCTCTGTTTTAAAAGCTTCCAAGAAAGGAGCTTTCACCAGACTCTCAGGCAAAGAGTTCTGCTGCTGAACAGCTCTTCTTACACTCAGTAAGTTCTTCCTAATGTTCAGGAGGAATCTCCTTTCCTTAATTTGAATCATTGACTCCATTGAGTCTTCAGGGCAGCAGAAAACAATCCTGCTCCCTCTTCCTTATGGCATCCTTTCACATATTTATACATGGCTATCATGTCTCCTCTCAACCTTCTTTTCTGCAGGCTAAATAGACCCAGTTCTTTAAGATGCTCTTTAATGCTCTTAAATACTTTAATGCTCTATTAAGATGTTCTTTAATAGACCCAGTTCTTTAAGATGTTCTTTAATACTTCTCTCTGTTTTAAAAGCATATGGCACTTTATCACTGTTACTTATTTCCATGATACAGCACTTTATGAAACCTGTCCCCGCTGGTTTGCTTTTAACTACTCTGATTTTATCTGCTTGGATTTTAATGTATTGTCCATTATTTTATTTTGTGTATCGTTGAAATGTTTTAAGTTCTTGTTAATTATGTTGTGTTGTTGTTTCGGGCTTGTCCCTGTTGTGAGCCGGCCCGAGTCCCTTCGGGGAGATGGGGCAGGATATAAAAATAAAGTTTATTATTATTATTATTTATGCTCCTCATAAAGATTAATTGTCTCCAGACCTTTGATCATTTTAGTCACCCTCTGGACACCTTCTAGCTTTCCAATATCTCTTTTAAACTGTGGTGCCCAGAATTGGAAACAGTATTCCAGGTGTGGTCTGAATAGAGGGGTCGTATGACTTCCCTTAATCTAGACACTAGACTCTTTTTGATGCAGCTCAAAACCCCACTGGCTTTTTTAGCTGCTGCATCACATTGTTGGCTCATGTTCAATTTGTTGCCCATTAAGACTCCAATATATTTTTCATGTAGACTGTTGTTGAGCCAAGTGGCACTCATCCTATATCTTTGCATTTCATTTTTTCTGCCTAAGTGTAGTATCTTACATTTGTCCTGGTAGTTTTGGCCAATCATCTGTCTAATCTGTTAAGGTCCTTTTGAATTCTGATCCTGTCTTCTGGAGTATTAGCTATCCCTCCTAATTTGGTGTCATCTGCATACTTGATACGCATGCCCTCTAAACCTTCATCCAAATCATTAATAAAGATGTTGAACAGAACTGGGTCCAGGATGGCTCTCCTTTAGTCACTTCTTTCCAGGATGAAGAGGAAGCATTGGTGAGCACCCACTGGGTTCGATCACTTAATCAAATACAAATCCACCTAAGAGCAGCCTTGACTAGCCCACATCTGACAAATTTGCTTGAACGAAGGTCATAGGAGACTTTGTTGAAGGCCTTACTGAAATCAAGATATGCCATAACCACAGCATTCCCTGCATCTACCAAGCTTGTAACTCTATTGAAAAAAGAGATAAGATTAGTCTGGCATGACTTGTTAGGACCGCGCTGTGGTGCAGCTGGTTAGTAGCCAGCCGCAATAAATCACTACTGATCGAGAGGCCATGAGTTCGAAGCCTGTCCGGGTCAGGGTAAGCTCCTGACCATAAATAGTCCAGCTTGCTGTTGACCTATGCAACCGAAAGACAGTTACATCTGTCAAGTAAGAATTTAGGTACCGCTTATGCGGGGAGGCTAATGTAACTGATTTACGATACCATAAAATGTCCAGCAGTATGCGGAAGAGGAGGAAGTTTCCATCAAAGGACTCGGTGTCGCAGTGGATGATGAAGCAGCAGCTCCCCCTGTGGCCAGAATCAAGCATATCCTCATGAAGCCAAAAGCTGGATTGTTAAATTGCCTCTCTGTCTCTGTTTATATGTCGTTGTCTATATATGTGTTTGTCCAATGGCATTGAACGTTTGCCATTATATGTGCATTGTGATTTTCCGAGTCCTTTTCAGGGTGAGAAGGGCGGAATATAAATACTGTAAATAATAATAATAATAATTAATTAATAAAATAAATATATAGTCAAGTTGTTTCTGCTAGGATTGCCGTTTGAGAATAGATCTCTGCCTGACATTCCTGGATCCAATAACCATCTCTGGGGGCAGGATGCTCAGAGACAGTTCCAGGATCACCAGGTCCAGCATCTCAGCCTTGCATGTTGCTCTGGCTTCAGCCACAGATGGCAGAGAGTTGACTCAGGCACAAGCCTTTTGATTATTTCATAAAAAGAGAACTGCCTGAAGTGCTGGCATTGTGTGTTTGAGTTGGGAAGACCCTCATCCAGCAATGTGTGGACTGCTTCTTAACAGAATTCCCCACTACTCACCGCATTGCCTCTTCCTGCTTTAGGCCAAGGCATGACTGACTCCTCCATCTTTGACCAGTGACCCAGCAAACTGTCAAAGGAATGTCTGCCTCTTCTCTTTCAGGGTGAAGTGTCCCTTCATCTACACAAAGGCAAAACATTGGTCTGTTAATAACTTTGGCCCTCCAGGCGTTTTGGACTACAACTCCCACAATTCCTAACAGCCGGTAGGCTGTGTTGTCAAAGGCTTTCATGGCTGGGATCACAGGGTTGTTGTAAGTTTTTCAGGCTATATGGACATGTTCCAGAAGTATTCTCTCCTGACATTTCGCCCACAGCTATGGCAGGCATCCTCAGAGGTTGAGTATGGAGAAACTAAGCAAGGAAGGTTTATATATCTGTGGAGGTTCCTGGGTGGGGGAAAGAACTCTTGTCTGTAGGAGGCCAGTGTGAATGTTGTAATTAATCGCCTTTGTTAGCATTAAATGGCCTTCCCAGGCTCACATCTTGGCCTGGGGGAATCCTTTGTTCAGAGTCGTTAGCTGCCCCTGATTGATTCCTGTCTGGAATACAGTGTTCTCAAATAATATACTATGTCCAGGCTGGTTCATCAAGTGCTCTGCTATGGCTGACTTCTCTGGTTGAGTTAGTCTGCAGTGCCTTTCATGTTCTTTGACTAGTGTTTGGGTGCTGCGTTTGGTGGTCCCTATGTAGACTTGTCCACAGCTGCATGTTATGAGAACACAGAAATGCTCGACCACTCCAACAACTATCATGTCAGACTCCCCAGAGAAGCCATTGAAATCCACAAACATGTGGACAACTTCAACAGAAAGGAGGAAACCATGAAAATGAACAAAATCTGGCTACCAGTATTTAAAAAAACCAAAATCAGAACAGTAAATAAGGGGCAGCACTCTGAAAACAGAAGAATTCCAGACAGGAATCAATCAGGGGCAGCTAACGACTCTGAACAAAGGATTCCCTTAGGCCAGGATGTCAGCCTGGGAAGGACATTTAATGCTAACAAAGGCGATTAATTACAGCATTCACACTGGCCTCCAACAGACAAGAGTTCTTCCCCCCACCCATACACCAGTCCTGTGATGTCTTACTGGGTTCCTATCCCCTGCTTATTTTCTGCTTTGCTGTTCTTGGGTGGAATGTTCCATTGGCTGCTGTTTTGGGGGTGGAGCTTGGGACTCCCCTGTAGGTTTGGATGAGATGGTTCAGCCTGTGAGCTAGGCTCTAGAGCAGGGGTCCCCAAACTAAGGGCCAGGGGCCGGATGCGGCCCATCGAAGCCATTTATCCGGCCCCCATGGCACAAGGGCATAAGGTGGTTGGGCTAAATGACCCAAGGGGTCTCTTCTTCTCTAACAACCATTATTATTATTATTATTATTATTATTATTATTATTATTATTATTATTATCATTAAGGCTGTGTGACCATCTGTCAGGGGTGCTTTGCTTTTGCTTTTGGTGCACAGAGGCAGAAAGGGATTGGACTCAATGGCCCAGGGGTCTCTTCCAACCCTCATTATTATTATTATTATTATTATTATTATTATTATTATTATTATTATTATTATTATAAACATTGAGGCTGGGTGGCCTTCTGTCAGGGGTGCTTTGCTTGTGCTTTTGGTGCACAGAGGCAGAAGGGGATTGGACTCAATGGCCCAAAGGGTTGCTTCCAAACCTCTTTATTATTATTATTATTATTATTATTATTATTATTATTATTATTATTATTAACATTGAGGCTGGGTGGCCATCTGTCAGGGGTGCTTTGCTTGTGCTTTTGGTGCACAGAGGCAGAAGGGGATTGGACTCAATGGCCCAAAGGGTCTCTTCCAACCCTCTTTTTTATTATTGCTATTATTATTATTATTATTATTATTATTATTAATTATTGCTCGGTGGCCAACTATAGTCCAGCCCTCCAATGGTCCGAAGAATCGTGAACTGGCCCCCTGTTTAAAAAGTTTGGGGACCCCTGGTTCAGCCTGTGAGCTAGGCTTTAGAGGCTTTTTCCTCTCATTTGGCATTCCAGAGAAAAACCTCTTAGAGATAGGTCTTAGAATTTGGTCTGGGTTCTTTGACCTGGCAAATTCAAACAGGCAACATAAATCACGTACTTACCACCTCATAGTTATTATAGATAGTTTACCATAGCTTGTACTTACCTGATAGTGAAGTACTTACCTCATGTACTTACCATATAGTTATTATACCTCATAGTTTACCTCATAGCTTATGTACTTACCTTATAGTTCACCTCATAGTCATTATTATAGATAGTGCTTATCATAGCCTTGTACGTACCCTACAGTCCTTACCTTATAGTTTCCTCATAGCTTGTGTGTTTATCCTTTATAGCAGGGGTCCCCAAACTTTTTAAGCAGAGGGCCGGTCCACAATCCTTCAGACTGTTGAGGGGCCGAATTATCATTTGAAAAAAAATACAAACAAATTCCTATGCATACTGCACATGTCTTATTTATAGTGCAACAACAACAACCAAAGAATACAATATTTAAAAATGAAAACAATTTTAACCAACATAAACCTATTAGGATTTCAATGGAAAGTGTGGGCCTGCTACTGGCCAATGAGATAGTCAAGTTAATTAGGATTGTTGTTGTTGTTGTTGTGTGCCTTCAAGTCATATCAGACTTTGGCCAAGCCTAAGTCTAAAATTAATTATTTATTTACTGCATTTATTTACTACATTTATATCCCACCCTTCTCACCCCGAAGGGGACTCAGAGCAGCTGTATGTACATACAATATATTATATGATTAGCATAACACAATATTAGCATTATATATTACTATATTGAACTATACCATTATACTATTATATAATATGTAATATATAACATATAATTAATATTATTATATGGTATTACTATTAGTATTATATTGTATAATATAAGATTATTATCAATATTATATGTATCTACAATATATTATATTATTAAAACTGATATAAAAATATTATATTATAAAACTGAGGGTGGGGGCCAGGTAAATGACCTTGGAGGGCCACATCCGGCCCCCGGGCCTTAGTTTGGGGACCCCTGCTCTAGAGGCTTTTTCCTCTCATTTGGCATTCCAGAGAAAAACCTCTTAGAGATAGGTCTTAGAATTTGGTCTGGGTTCTTTGACCTGGCAAATTCAAACAGGCAACATAAATCACGTACTTACCACCTCATAGTTATTATAGATAGTTTACCATAGCTTGTACTTACCTGATAGTGAAGTACTTACCTCATGTACTTACCATATAGTTATTATACCTCATAGTTTACCTCATAGTTTATGTACTTACCTTATAGTTCACCTCATAGTCATTATAGTCATTACAGATAGTGCTTATCATAGCCTTGTACGTACCCTGTAGTCCTTACCTTATAGTTTCCTCATAGCTTGTATGTTTATCTTTTATAGTCTTTATAGCCTTCATTCTCTATCAATATAGTTTTATTTCTGTATAATTTCACCAATTTTACCTCATATTATTTCTAATACAATAAATTACCATTATCTGTGTTCCAATAAAAGTATTTTTGGTTATCTTTAACCAGCTTCTAGAGTGTTTACTTTGGGGTTTGAGGTTTAATTAAAGGGTAAACCGAACGCCGCTTGGGTAGCCAGACCTAGAGATAGCCATTTCCCCCAGCGTGCCTTCACACACCCCATAGATCAGGGGTCCCCAAACTAAGGCCCGGGGGCCGGATGCGGCCCATCGAACCCATTTATCTGGCCCCCACGGCACAAGGGCAGAAGGGGGTTGGGCTAAATGACCCAGGGGGTCTCTTATTCTCTTACAACTTTTATTATTATTATTATTATTATTATTATTATCATTATTATTATTGAGGCTGGGTGGCCATCTGTCAGGGGTGCTTTGCTTGTGCTTTTGGTGCACAAAAGCAGAAGGGGTTTGGACTAAATGGCCCAAAGGGTCTCTTCCAACCCTCTTTATTATTATTATTAACATTGAGGCTGGGTGGCCATCTGTCAGGGGTGCTTTGCTCATGCTTTTGATGCACAAAACAGAAGGGAATTGGACTAAATGGCCCAAGGGGTCTCTTCCAACCCTCTTTATTATTATTATTATTATTATCATTAGCATTATTATTATTGAGGCTGGGTGGCCATCTGTCAGGGGTGCTTTGCTTGTGCTTTTGGTGCACAAAAGCAGAAGGGGTTTGGACTAAATGGCCCAAGGGGTCTCTTCCAACCCTCTTTATTATTATTATTAACATTGAGGTTGGGTGGCCATCTGCCAGAGGTGCTTTTGATGCACAAAGGCAGAAGGGGATTGGACTAAATGGCCCATGGGGTCTCTTCCAACCCTCTTTATTATTATTATTATTAATAATAATATTAACATTGAGGCTGAGTGGCCATCTGTCAGGGGTGCTTTTGATGCACAAAGGCAGAAGGGGATTGGACTAAATGGCCCATGGGGTCTCTTCCAACCCTCTTTATTTTTATTATTATTATTATTATTAACATTGAGGCTGGGTGGCCATCTGTCAGGGGTGCTTTTGATGCACAAAGGCAGAAGGGGGTTGAACTAAATGGCCCATGGGGTCTCTTCCAACCCTCTTTATTATTATTATTATTATTATTATTATTATTATTATTATTAACATTGAGGCTGGGTGGCCATCTGTCAGGGGTGCTTTTGATGCACAAAGGCAGAAGGGGATTGGACTAAATGGCCCATGGGGTCTCTTCCAACCCTCTTTATTATTATTATTATTATTATTATTAACATTGAGGCTGGGTGGCCATCTGTCAGGGGTGCTTTTGATGCACAAAGGCAGAAGGGGGTTGAACTAAATGGCCCATGGGGTCTCTTCCAACCCTCTTTATTATTATTATTATTATTATTATTATTAACATTGAGGCTGGGTGGCCATCTGTCAGGGGTGCTTTTGATGCACAAAGGCAGAAGGGGATTGGACTAAATGGCCCATGGGGTCTCTTCCAACCCTCTTTATTATTATTATTATTATTATTATTATTATTATTATTATTATTAACATTGAGGCTGGGTGGCCATCTGTCAGGGGTGCTTTGCTCGTGCTTTTGATGCACAAAACAGAAGGGAATTGGACTAAATGGCCCAAGGGGTCTCTTCCAACCCTCTTTATTATTATTATTATTATTAATATTAACATTGAGGCTGAGTGGCCATCTATCAGGGGTGCTTTGATTGTACTATCGGTGCACAAAGGCAGAAGGGGATTGGACTCAATGGCTCAAAGGATCTCTTCCAACCCTCTTTTTTATTATTATTGTTGTTGTTGTTGTTAATAATAATAATTATTATTATTGCTCAGTGGCCAACTATAGTCCGGCCTTCCAACTGTCCGAAGGATCGTGAACTGGCCCCCTGTTTAAAAAGTTTGGGGACCCCTGCCACAGATACATATCAAGTGAAACAACCAGATGAAGGAAGCCTTGGGCCTCAAAGGGGGTGGCCTTTTCCTTCCTCCCCTCCCCATAGGATTTCCATTTTGCAGGACACACTTAGACTTGATCTTAAACAGAATAGGACAGGGCTCTCTGTGATTCCCCCCCCCCCCCCCACCTCCTCCTCCTCCTCCTCCTCCTCCTCCTCCTCCTCCTCCCAGGCCCTTCTTACCAGGACTCTTCCTCCTCCTCCTCGCTTTGCTCTCCCTAATTTGAAGGGGGAAATTCCTTTATCCGGAACCAATGGAAATGGTGGCTGTTTCCGGGGGGATCCCTTTCAGAGTGGCACCGCTCCTCTGCCTTGGCTTTGGTGGCCCCGCCCCTTCCTCCAGGCACGTGACTGACTGAACCCAGTGCCATAGAGTCGTGGGACTGGTGGTTGTCCAGCAGGCTGGTTCTTAATACATGGCCTGGTTAGCTGAAAGCAATGCTGGCAGGAGGAATTGAGGTAGAAGACAGGTTTGTTGAGCCCATTCTGGAAGAAGGGAGGGAGAGGAGAAGTCCAAGTACAGTAGAGTCTCACTTATCCAACATTCTGGATTATCCAACGCATTTTTGTAGTCAGTGTTTTTAATATATCGTGATATTTCGGTGCTAAATTCGTAAATACAGTAATTACAACATAACTTTACTGTGTATTGAACTACTTTTTCTGTCAAATGTGTTGTCTAACATGGTGTTTTGGTGCTTAATTTGTAAAATCATAACCTAATTTGATGTTTAATAGGCTTTTCCTTAATGCCTCCTTATTATCCAACATTCTGCTGGCCCGTTTATGTTGGATAAGTGAGACTCTACTGCAATCAAATAAATAGAGAGAATTGATGCCTGCTTTCCAATTTCAACCCTGCAGGCCATGGATTTCAACTGTCCCTTATTTTGGAAACCCAGCTCCATACACACACATACACACATATGTATGTGTGTGTATATACTGTATATATATGTGTGTGTATATATGTATGTATGTGTATGTGTATGGAAGAAAGGCAGCAATGCCTCATGTTCCTCTCTTAATAGAGGGACAGCAATCTTGTTTCCTACTTTCCATCATCATCATGGCTCGAGCGGGGCTACAGAATAATTAAAAATGCATAAACATTGTAAAAATGCCACAAATACACATATTAATTCCTGCCAACCTAGCAGTTCAAAAACATGCCAATGTGAGTAGATCAATAGGTACCGCTCCGGCGGGAAGGTAACAGCGCTCCATGTATTCATGCCGGCTACATGACCTTGGAGGGGTCTACGGACAACGCCAGCTCTTCAGCTTAGAAATGGAGATGAACACCAACCCCCAGAGTTAGTCACGACTGGACTTAACGTCAGGGGAAAACCTTTACCTAACCTACACATATTAATATGTATTTATAAAAGATATATAATAATAATAATAATAATAATAATAATAATAATAATTTTAATAATTTCTTATCTTTGATTGAAGTCAAAAATCAGAAACTCCTCAAAGCACAGGAGACAAAAAACCAGTACAAGAAAACCACACTACAAACTAGAGCTGACAGCTGGCACAACAAAACATTGCATGGAAAGTTCCTTGACAAAATTGAAGGAAAAGCTGATAAGGAGAAGACCTGGCTCTGGCTCACGAATGGGACCCTGAAGAAGGAGACAGAAGGCCTGATCCTTGCAGCCCAGGAGCAAGCCATCAGAACAAATGCAATTAAGGCCAAGATCAAAAAATCATCTGATGACCCAAAATGCAGACTGTGCAAGGAAACTGATGAAACC
Organism: Anolis carolinensis; assembly: GCF_035594765.1. NCBI lineage: Eukaryota > Metazoa > Chordata > Lepidosauria > Squamata > Anolidae > Anolis > Anolis carolinensis. The sequence goes on from NC_085842.1 coordinate 17,984,826, forward strand.
ATTTATCATATTCTCAGCTGCTGTAAGAAAATCGCACAGACAGACTACAAACAGAGGCGCAAATGATTCATTGGAACTTATGCCTCAAATACCACCTCCCAGCAGCAAAGAACTGGTGGGATCACAAACTTGTAAAAGTATTGGAAAATGAGCACGCAAAGCTACTGTGGGACTTCCGAATCCAGACTGACAAAGTTCTGGAACACAACACACCAGACATCACAGTTGTGGAAAAGAAAAAGGTTTGGATCATTGATGTCGCCATCCCAGGTGACAGTCACATTGACGAAAAACAACAGGAAAAACTCAGCCGCTATCAGGACCTCAAGATTGAACTTCAAAGACTCTGGGAGAAACCAGTGCAGGTGGTCCCAGTGGTGATGGGCACACGGTGCCGTGCCAAAAGATCTCAGCCGGCATTTAGAAACAATAGACACTGACAAAATTACGATCTGCCAGCTGCAAAAGGCCACCGTGCTGGGATCTGCACGCATCATCCTAAAATACATCACACAGTCCTAGACACTTGGGAAGTGTTCGACTTGTGATTTTGTGATACGAAATCCTGCATGACTATCTTGTTTGCTATGTCGTACAATAAAATAATAATAATGTTTCTTGACCTTTGCTTGAGTCGGGAGGAATCCTCCAGACTGGACTACCACCTCCAAAATGCTCCCAGTGCACTGCTTCCAGCACAGATCTTAGAATTGTGGAACCATTATTTATTATTTATTATTTACAGTATTTATATTTCACCCTTCTCACCCCGAAGGGGACTCAGGGTGGATTACAATGAACACATATATGGCAAACATTCGATGCCAACAGACAAACAACATTCAGTTTTAGACACAGAGGCATTTAACATCTTTCCAGCTTCACGATTCCGGCCACAGGGGGAGCTGTTGCTTCACCGTCCACTGGTAGCTGTTCTTCATTCTTTTCCTCGTGTTTTGCTGGCAGTTTTATGGTGTTGTAAATTAGTTAAATTAGCCTCCCCGCATAAAGTGTCCCTAAATTTTCCCTACTTGACAGATGCAACTGTCTTTCGGGGCTGCTAGGTCAACAGCAAGCCAGGGCTATTAATGGTCGGAGGCTTAACCTGACCCGGGCTTCGAACTCATGACCTCTCGGTCAGTAGTGATTTATAGCAGCTGGTTACTAGCCAGCTGCGCCACAGCCCAGCCCCAACCATAGAATCCCAGAGTTGGGAGAGACCCTAAGAAACATCCAGTCCAACCCCCTGCCATGCAGCAACACAAAATCAAAGGACCCCTGACAGATGGCCAACCAGCCTCTGCTTAAAAACCCCCACAGAGGACGAGACTCTGTTGTGGAATTTCGTTTGGACGCGGGTGAAGAAAGCAGACTGACAGCAGAAGTTGTCTTCAAGATAGTTTACTTTTGGCCAAGAGCAGGTGACAATGTTAGCTAATGCCCAGAAAACGCAATGCCACACCTTGCCTGTAGTGGCTTTCCAATTTATACAATTTTACAGAGCATGCGCAGAAAGCTAACTGACAATGGAATTTGCTGACTATTACAATCCTTTTGGACATGCGTAGTTGCCTTGTAACTTATATAACTCATTACTCATCACATCAGGTGAAGTGTCCATAGTTTGCTCCACGTATGCACTATCCTCAGGTGACATGTTCATAGTTCATCCCACGTATACATCCGGGCAGCCAAATCATTACTGCAGTTTGCATGACCTTATATTGTGAGCAAAGAGCAAATGTCAGGCAGAACATGTCCTGTCAACACTTTCATGGAAAAACAAGATTTTTGAGTAAGGGTCATCTAGGTAAGGGATTATTAAGGTCTTTAAATAAAATATTCAAGAGCTGCTACATTAACTCCACTGGACTCCCAGGCAACAGCATTATTCTACAGCCAAACATTTCTTACCACCAGGACATTCTTCCTAATGTTTAGATGGAATCTTTCCTGCAAGATGCTATCAAGGCACCTTCTGTCTTCAGGATCAGCTACGTCTGGCTCATCCATCACTGTTGTTGTTGTTGTTGTTTTCTACACCAATGAAACCACAACTAGGATCAATGCTGTCTGTCCCCTTTTCTTCTCAGAGTAAAGATGTCTCCAAGGTCCTCTGTAGCAACATCCTGTAAATCCAATACGTTGGTGTGTAAATCTGCTGTCCTTTCAGCACCAGCCAGATTTTTAAACCCTTTCCAAACCCATCCATCCTTCCTTCACTTTCTCTCAGTTCCAGATGGGTTAGGACAGGCATGGGCAAACTTCAGCCCTCCAGGTGTTTTGGATTTCAACTCCCACAATTGCTAACAAGCCAAGCAGGAAAGAGAAAATACAAGCTCAGGACAAAAGAGCAAAGGAGGTGGGGCTTGAGGACCGACCCGACATGCCTCTGGGGGACTGGCATCTCTTCTCTATGCTTTTAACCCTTCCTTATGCCACCCTGCTCTCTCTGGCTCCCTTTTGGGGGCTGGAAGGGGCCCCTTCTTGTCAGACATTTCTCCCCATAGAGGACAAGAAAACCTTCTTTTCCATAGTGGCTGGATGCACAAATGTGGAGGGACAGTGAAATAAAAGGAACAAACACTAAATAAGAGTATATGTAGACTCTACAGGAATAGTAAAGGTAAAGGTTTTCCCCTGATGTTAAGTCCAGTCATGACCGACTCTGGGGGTTGGTGCTCATCTCCATTTCTAAGCCGAAGAGCCGGCGTTGTCCATAGACACCTCCAAGGTCATGTGGCTGGCATGACTGCATGGAGCGCCGTTACCTTCCTGCCGGAGCGGTACCTATTAATCTACTCACATTAGCATGTTTTCCAACTGCTAGGTTGGCAGAAGCTGGAGCTGACAGCGGGCGCTTACTCCGCTCCCGGGATTTGAACCTGGGACCTTTCGGTCTGCAAGTTCAGCAGCTCAGCGCTTTAACCTACTTCGCCACTGCGGCTCCCTACAGGGATAAAGGAGGGCATATATAGTGAATAAATAAAATATATAAAAATAAATAAATCTGCTGGACAATGGTTTTTGATACACACCCACCCAGATCCCTTTCCTTCTCATTTAGCTCGGGCTGTGGCGCAGGCTGGAGAGCAACTGCAATCAATCACTGCAGTGAATCACTCTGACCGGGAGGTCATGAGTTCGAGGCCCGCTCGGAGCCTATGTTTGTTTGTCTTTGTTCTATGTTAAAAGGCATTGAATGTTTGCCTATATGTGTAATGTGATCCGCCCTGAGTCCCCTTCGGGGTGAGAAGGGCGGAATATAAATGCTGTAAATAAATAAATAAATAAATTTATGCATCTGGATGTTTTTAAGCAACATCAGTATTGTGGGACCAACAAAGAACTGGAGAAGAGGAACTTCATTGACCCTACGTATTTGTGAGTTTGACTCCTGCAGATTTCATAAAAATCTTCTCTCTAGGAAACTCCAGGTCCTCCAGTACGACACTCTGATGATTTTTCACAGGATGTTGCTTATAGAGTTGAAATAGAGCAATTTGAACTGGCCGTGGATATTGAGATCTGGACGGCAGATAGCGAAACCATGAGCGTGGATACTGAGACCTGTTAAGCGGATACCTATAGAGTTGTGTGCCTGGCAAGATGAAGAAGCTAATCCAATATTCCTCAATCAAGAAATCTCACCAAGTTGAAGAAGAAGCCAGTGAGGTAGTTTATTCAAGGCAGCTCCACGCTGATTGGAGGAGCCTTGCTGATGTCATCGCCAGCTGGGAAGGATTCACTGGGCAAGGCGGGGCTGCAGCACCTGCCAGCCAATCAAAGAGTGTTCCCCTCTTCTGATGCAGATTTCTGCTCTCCAATGGCTGACGGGGGGCAGGATGGTCCAGGAGACAAAGAAATGCAGAGTGTTCTCAATGGGTTACCATTGTCCTATTAATGTGGGATTTGTGTATTGGTAGTGTTTAAATGAAATTTGTGTCTGGCATGTATTGCATACTGATTGCATCATCCAGAGTATGCTATAGTCTGTAAAGAGTTAATTACGGAGAAGCTGTGTTGACCTTGATGTGTGGCTGGAACCTGGGGAGTGTCCAGGCACAAGTGTGTTTGTACATTACTGATTGCATCAGTTGAGATCTTGCTCTGTTCTGAGTTGTGTCTGCCTAGAGTGAAAGCCAAGTCCTGTATTTGTCTGCACGTCCCAGCAAAGGGACACAACAAAGAGGGCCATCAGGTCCCATGTGTTTTAATTGTCCTTTGTGTCAATTATGGACCCATCAAGGTGTGTTTCCTACAGATCATTGTCCAAGGTGATGGGATTAGCAAATCGAGTCCTGGGAAGGGGGGGAAAAGTCCATTTGGAAAACAGGACAGGATCTCTCGGCATATATGTGATGTTCCATGGTCCCCTGGGTCGTGACACTGGCGCCATTATGGACCAAAGTGATGAGGAAATGGGATTTCTACCGATTCAGCAAGATGCTGTTCCTTTCCAGATGCCTTTTGTTGACAATTCTAGCCCGGAGCTCATTAAAAAGGACCTTGAACAGGCGCCTATTCCCAGCAATTCTGCCCCCTTTGCGAGAAGGGAGTTTTGGGAAGCTAGCCGCTCGGAGAAAGCGCAACACGAAGAAGCTCCCGATTAGCAGCCAGAGAGAGCGCTAATTAGCTCGTTTCCCCTGAGAGTTCTCAGGGAGGATCGCATCTGGCCGAAGATGTTATTTCAGTTCTTTCCCTTGGGAAAAGGAGCATTGGACACCTGTTTTGTGAAAGATTTGAAGTTCTTTAAAAGTTCCCCGCACTGGCTAGTCCTCGCGGAGTCAACGTGTCAGTTGAAGGATCAACTTCGTTCTGAGTTTTCTTGTGGCGCGCAACTCGAGAGTAGACCGGACGTTGCGCCTCGCCTTCCAGCTAAGTTTGGACCGAGTCTGGATCCACTGCTTTGGACCTTGCCTTGCCTTGATTCCTTGTTGTATTGATTCCTCGTTTGCCTTGTACTCTTTGCCTTGGACTATTCTCTGGAACTCCTGCTAAAGATTATTCCCCACTTGGAATAAGTGGAAGTTTGAGTGTGTTTCGGTTTGGATTTAATCTTTAAACTTTAATATCAAACACTTGACTTTATATTACTGGACTATTTTTGACCTTTCCTGAAAGGTCTATTGCTGGACTGTTTATTCTGCTTATTTTTATTCCACTCCTTTAATGCTATAATAAAGATATTAGATTGTTTATTGGTCTCGGTGTGTTGGTTTCCAGTGCTCTCGCAGCCTAGGGCGTCACAATATATAAGATACTGCTGGAATGGTTAACAGAAACAGAAAAGATTAAGGAATGTATAGTGAAATGGGCAGCCAACGTTGGCCACACAATTGGACTTGAGGAATGGGAAAAGGTCTGGAATACCAAATTGGGATATACAGTGTTCCCTCACTTTTCGCGGGAGTTAGGTTCCAGGACCACCCGCAATAAGTGAAAATCCGCGAAGTAGGGACACTATATTTATTTTAATATTTATACATTATTTTAGTAGTTATACACTATTTTAAGTCTTTATCAACCAATCGTGTTTTGATAAATCGCCTCCTCCTCCTCCCGTTGCCGCTTGGGCTCCTTTTCTCTCCCTTTGGCTTCTCCTTCCTCCCTTCTTTAAGCTGTAAATTGTAATTTTTTATTATTTATAATATTCTTTTAGCGTTTATTGAAAAACTGCGAAACAGCGAATCCACAAAAAGTGAACCGCGAAGTAGTGAGGGAACACTGTACATATGCATATGATATCAAAGGAAATTTGTATAAAATGATGTACCAATGGTACATTACCCCAGGTAAACTAGCGAAAACCAGCAAGGATATGAATGCAAAATGCTGGAAATGTGTCAAGGAAATTGCTATTTTTTTCCACATGTGGTGGAGCTGCAAGAGGGTGAAAGGTTACTGAAAAGAAATCCACGAAAGAAAAAAAATTCAAAAGATCCTACAGATACAATTTCAAAGAAAACCAAAATATGTTCTCTTAGGTATTATGGATACAAAACTAGAGAAAAATAAAGATATTCCATTCAACTGCAGTAGAGTCTCACTTATCCAAGCTAAACGGGCCAGCAGAACCTTGGATAAGCGAATATGTTGGATAATAAGGAGAGATTAAGGAAAAGCCTATTAAACATCAAATTAGGTTATGGTTTTACAAATTAAGCACCAAAACATCATGTTATACAACAAATTTGACATAAAAAGTAGTTCAATACACAGTAATGTTATGTTTTAATTACTGTATTTATGAATTTAGCACCAAAATATCATGATATATTGAAAACTTTGACTACAAAAATGCCTTGGATAATCCAGAACCTTGGATAAGCGAGTCTTGGATAAGTGAGACTCTATTAGTAAAAATGAAAATACATCCAAGGATAAACTTCATATTTAGAATGCTACCATTTCAGATTACAAAAGAAGAGCTGAATAAATGTCAGCAAATGATAAATATATACTGTAATGGCAGTAAAAGAAATAGATTAAATAAACACTTTTGATACAGATCTCAAAAAGAAGGATGATTAGCACTTCTCAGCATTAAAAAATACTATGAAGCAAATAGACTGAGATTGGTTATAGAAGGAACAATAAATAAGGAGGATACAGAATGGCTAAAATAGATTTTAAAAAGCAGAGGAAGAATATCTTTTTAAAAGAGTTTAGGAGAAAAGAAATTAGGGAAATTGATAACCCAGTGTTGAGTAATGTATTAGATATATGGAACAAATACAAGAGAAAGTTAATAGTGGATGCTTCATTAATAACCCCAATTATAATGGAAAGAAAAATTCCAAAAATTCTAAGAAATATAATTGATAAAAATTTAAGGGGAAATAATATGGATAAAATAGGGGAATGGATAAAAGATGGAATGAAGAAGGAAAGGATTACGGAAGAATTTAGGGAAATAAAATTGTCATGGTTCCATTGTATACAACTAGAAAATGGATCAAAAATTGAAAAAAAACCCCATAAAAATGGAAGTAAGCTTAATCAATTTGAACAATTGATACAAAATAGAAGAGATAAAGAAGAACATAAAAATTTGAAAGGAATAACCAGTAAAATACATAAGATATTAAACGAAATAAGTAAAGGAAAAACAAAAAACAACAATCTCAAGGAGATTTGGGAGAAGGATTTAGGGATGAAAATAAATGAAATGGAGTGGTCACAGTTATTTTTTTATTTATTACAGTATTTCTACCCCGCCCTTCTCACCCAATAAGGGGACTCAGGGTGGCTTACAAATATGAAACACACATATAAAAATTACAATAACATTTCATTTCAATTTAAAATTAAGTTACATTAAAACATTCATTGAACTAATTGAAGCTTCCGAACAGTCTTCAAAGGCAGCCCCACGTAGAGTGTGTTGCAGTAGTCTAATCGGGATGTAACAAGAGCAATGACCACCGTGGCCACGTCCGGCTTCCCAAGGTACGGGCGCAGCTGGCTTTTGGCTTTAGTTTTTGGTTTTTGGTTTGAGTTTTAGAACAAGCAATGGATCTGGAGAAGGAGAGCACGGGGGTGAAAGACAATAAAGGGGGGATGTGGAGTCATTTTTTAAATTCCGTGTCAAAAGCATTGCATAATAAGTTTAAAACTGATCAAATAAAAGGCTCACAACCAGCTAAATAGAAAGTCCAGGGAGGGAGAAAGAAAGAACTCTTGTCTGTTGGCGGCAGGTGTGAATGTTTCAGTTGCCCACCTTGATTAGCATTGAATAGCCTTTCAGCTTCAAAGCTTGGCTGCTTCCTGCCTGGGGCAATACTTTCTTGGGATTTATTATTATTATTCTATTGTATGACACAGCAAACAAGATAGATATGCTGGATTCCATATCACAAAATCCCAAGTCGAACACTTCCCAAGTGTCTAGGACTGTGTGATGTATTTTCAGATGATGTGCACAGATCCCAGTAGGGTGGCCTTTTACAGTTCTTGTTGTTGTTGTTGTTGTTGTTGTTGTTGTTGTTGTTGTTATTTGAAACACAACAAGATGAGTCCACAGCAGACACTCTGCTGCCTGTTGTATTGGATCACACGTCGGACACTTCCCAAGTGTCTAGGGCAGTGTGATGTATCGGCGAATAATACGTGCAGATTCGGTAAGGTGGCCTTCTGCAGCTGGCAGGTGGGGATTTTGTCAGCGCTGATTGTGTTCAAGTGCAGGCCAAGGCACTGCACCCAGTGTGCCCATCACCACTGGGACCACCTTGACTGCCAGAGTCTTTGTAATTCGATCTTTAAATCCTCATATCATGTCAGCTTTTCCAGTTGTTTCTCCTCAATCTTGCTGTCACCTGGGATTATTATTTTATTATGACACAGCAAACAAGATAGATATGCTGGATTTTGTATCTTTTATTCGTATTGATTATTATTATTATTATTATTATTGACACAACGACGTTGTATGACACAGCAAACAAGATAGATATGCTGGATTTCGTTTCACAAAATCACAAGTCGAACACTTCCCAAGTGTGATGTATTTTCGGATGATGCGCCCAGATTCCAGCAGGGTGGCCTTTTGCAGTTGGCAGATCGTGATTTTGTCATTGTCTATTGTTTCCAAATGCCGGCTGAGATCTTTTGGCACGGCACCCAGTGTGCCCATCACCACCGGGACCACCTGCACTGGTTTCTGCCAGAGTCTCTGAAGTTCAATCTTGAGGTCCTGATAGCGGCTGAGTTTTTCCTGTTGTTTTTCGTCAATGCGACTGTCACCTGGGATGGCAACATCAATTATCCAAACCTTGTTCTTTTCCACAACTGTGATGTCTGGTGTGTTGTGTTCCAGAACTTTGTCAGTCTGGATTCGGAAGTCCCACAGTATCTTTGCGTGCTCATTTTCCACGACCTTTGCTGGTTTGTGATCCCACCAGTTCTTTGCTGTTGGCAGGTGGTTATTATTATTATTATTATTATTATTATTATTATTATTATTATTATTATTATTATTATTATTATTATGCCTTACTCCTGGGAAGGTTCCTCTGCTGTGGCTCCCTACCTATGTATCTACCTTGCCACATATTCTCCACATTGTGTGTATGTCTATGTACAGTGGAGTCTCACTTATCCAACATAAATGGGCTGGCAGAACGTTGGATAAGCGAATATGTTGGATAATAAGGAGGGATTAAGGAAAAGCCTAGTAAACATCAAATTAGGTTATGATTTTACAAATTAAGCACCAAAACATCATGTTATACAACAAATTTGACAGAAAAAGTAGTTCAATACACAGTAATGCTATGTAGTAATTACTGTATTTATGAATTTAGCACCAAAACATTACAATGTATTTAAAACATTGACTACAAAAACATTGACTACTAAAAGGCAGAGTGCATTGGATAATCCAGAACGTGGGATAAGCGAATGTTGGATAAATGAGACTCGACTGTATATATATACACACACACAGTGGAGTCTCACTTATCCAACATTCGCTTATCCAACGTTCAATATACTGGGCTGTGGCGCAGGCTGGTGAGCAGCCAGCTGCAGCCAGCTGCAACAAATTATTCTGACCAAGAGGTCATGAGTTCGAGGCCAGCTCGGAGCCTGCGTTTGTCTCTGCCTTTGTTCTATGTTAAGGCATTGAATGTTTGCCTTATATGTGTAATGTGATTCACCCTGAGTCCCCTTCAGGGTGAGAAGGACGGAATATAAATACTGTAAACAAATACATAATAAATAAATAAATAAATAAATAATTTTTGTGCTAAATTCGTAAATACAGTAATTACTACGTAGCATTACTGCGTATTGAACTACTTTTTCTGTCAAATTTGTTTTATAACAGGATGTTTTGGTGCTTAATTTGTAAAATCATAACCTAATTTGATGTTTAATAGGCTTGTCCTTAATCTCCTTAATGAGGCGATGGCTGAGGATGGGATGAAGTGATTCAGGATCCGGGGAAAGGAAGAGGGTATTGTCTTGGAACAGCTGCAGCATACCTTGCTTCTCCTCAGAGGAGATATGCCATTCAGGAAAGAGGATTAAAATATCCAAAGGATGCTCAATTCTTAAGTGGTCTGGCTTTGCCCTCCCAGGCTAAAGAATGAGTCCATTGAGTTATTTCAGATGGTGATCATTAAGCAAGAAGGTGGACCTGGGGTGGCTGGTGGCACCCAGGTCACAACAGGGTCACTCGCTTCACTTTATAAGGAATCATTAAAGTATAATAATAAAAATATAATAAAATTGATAGAAGACACATATAGAGCTCATAATGGAACAGAAAGGGGATTCAGCATCTCCATCATGGAGGGAGACAGACGCAAGTTTCATCCAAAGGGCAACAGGGGCTTTGATCTTCTCCTGGGGGGCAAAGTAAAGGGTCTTGGGGGTCCCCCCACAGCTTGACAGGCGAGAGGCATTTGGGGTTCCCCAGAACTGGGAGATGGCACAAGGAAACAAGGGGTTCATGCAAGAGGGGGAAATGAATGGCAAGGGGAAAGGAGCCAAATGGGCAGGAGAGTCTAGTCCAAAGGAACAGAAAAATGTGGGTCAAGGTGATACAGAGAGGCAGAAAGATAGGCAGAAGAATACATATCAATTTTTGAAAAATAAGGGCAAGATTGTAAAGCATATTGCTTTAAAAAAAATTCTTTTGCTAACACTTAGCCTAGATATGTCTCAACTCCAGACAAAAGGGAGTCCTTTTGTTTGTGAGTCATTGATCGGCTTAGGAAAGGATTAGGAGAGTCGTTAATTCTTGCCTCAGGGTAAAAAGTCCAACACCCATTTTGCCAGGGTTTTCAGTAAATTGCAGCAAACTCCAATAAAATATCTCAGTTACTTTCTGCAATAAATGTATGAAATGTAAAATATAGAATATAACCCTTGGTCAAAAGTACACAGTTTTAACATGGGAAGTGTTCCTTGTGATTGTCCAAGATTTAACTCTTATTACCCAGCTTGGCGTCCTTGGCAAAACTATAAGTTCCCTGATTATAAACTATCTTCTATTGGGTGTGTGTGTGAGTGTGTTTGAGAGAGAAAGGCAGGGGAGGATGGGGGAGCAGATTTTCAAAAGTTAGCAAACCTCTCCTGACTTCAGGCAAACATTTTCAGCAACCTGGTTTTGCATCCTGTGTACCTTTGGGCAGTTTGGAAAACCACTGCATGCCTGAAGCCAAAAGGAGTATGGAAAATGATTGAAAAGAGTTGTTTGGCAAAAGCTGACTCGCTCTTAATACTTTATAATAATACTTTATTTTTCTATCTCACCACCATCTCCCCGAAGGGACTCGGGACGGCTAACATGGGGCCAAGCTCAAACAATTATAATAAAACAAAATAGAATACATACAAGACACACAACAATATCCAATAAAAATTGGCCCGTGAGTCCCTCTATTACATGAATGGGCAAACTTCGGCCCTCCAAGCGTTTTAGACTTCAACTCCCACAATTCCTGTTGCGAATTGTGGGAGCTGAAGTCCAAAACACCCGGAGGGCCGAAGTTTTCCCATGCCAGCTCTATTCGGAGAAAGGCGGGATAATCACCTTCTGCCTAGGGCTATGTCGGGCCATTTGGAGTAACTTTGCAACATAAAAAGGCTTTTTAAAAAAGGGCGGGGAAAAGCCCAAGAGGATGTGTGCCAAGTAATAATAATAGCTGCTTGCATTTCCCTTCTAAAGCTGTAGCAACCCTTCACAAGACATTACACTGCTCACTGTGCCCCCAAAAGTCCTAAATATCAATAAATAATGAAGGCTAAAAAAGGACTTATGTTCTAATTTATAAGAAGCAGAAGATGGGTTTTATTTAGGGAGGGAAAGAAAGAAAATACGCATATGCGGGAGGAAGTTGCCATCCCAAGCTGCAAAAGGAAGGGAAAGAGACTCAAAAACCACCGCAAAAGGCAAACCTAAGATACAAACCGGCCTTAAAACACACACAATTCACATGAGATTTCAGCCATGCGGCCAGAGAGGATGAAGAGGCCATACACCAACAACATGTAAGGAAACACTAACTTCACTCAGTCCATTCTTGACATAAAACAACGACTAAACAATGTAAGCGAAGCACATGTGGACAAATTGCATAGTGAAACTGAATTTTAAAAAATACAGTCATCATGGCCCCCACACAACCCACGTTCCCCATTGAAGGCCATCAAGATGGAGGGAAACAATTCAGTACTTTATGGCCATAAGTGTCTGGTTTTTAAATACCTGCACATAGGTCCATAATGAGTTCTCTTAAAGATGGGACACAAGACTAACTAAACATGGAATTTGTTTAGGGGTATTTTTTGTATTTAAATCCAATTTATAGAGAGATATTTGAATTCAAATCACATTTATTAGCATCAGCATCATTTATGGCAGAGAACAAGAATGTTGCAAGGCAATGAATATTATTTAGGGGCGTATTTATTTTGTATTTAAATCGAATGTACAATGCCTTAGACAAAGGAGTATGTCATATTGTATACAATCCGACAGTAAAACAATAATAAAAACCAAACACATCTTTAAACATATCTCTTATCGGTTTTAACATTTCCATTACAACTTGTACTACAGATCTTTCTACTACAGACCTTTTATCTACTTATACATGTTTTATTTATTATAATAAATAACAAATAACAAAATAAATAACATAGAACAAAAGACTGCACACAGGAGAGAAGCCATTCCAATGCCAGGAGTGTGGGGAATGTCTTGCTTCCAGTTCAGCCCTGGTGAGCCACAAAAGACTGCAAACAAAAGAGAAGCCATACCAATGCCAGGAGATGTTTTGCTTCCAGTTCAGCCCTAGTGAGCCACAAAAGACTGCACACAGGAGGGAAGCCATACCAATGCCAGGAGTGTGGGAAATGTTTTGCTTCCAGTTCAGCCCTGGTGAGCCACAAAAGACTGCACACAGGAGGGAAGCCATACCAATGCCAGGAGTGTGGGAAATGTTTTGCTTCCAGTTCAGCCCTGGTGAGCCACAAAAGACTGCACACAGGAGAGAAGCCATACCGATGCCAGGAGTGTGGGAAATGTTTTGCTTCCAGTTCAGCCCTGGTGAGCCACAAAAGACTGCACACAGGAGAGAAGCCATACCGATGCCAGGAGTGTGGGAAATGTTTTGCTTCCAGTTCAGCCCTGGTGAGCCACAAAAGACTGCACACAGGAGAGAAGCCATACCGATGCCAGGAGTGTGGGAAATGTTTTGCTTCCAGTTCAGCCCTGGTGAGCCACAAAAGACTGCACACAGGAGAGAAGCCATACCGATGCCAGGAGTGTGGGAAATGTTTTGCTTCCAGTTCAGCCCTGGTGAGCCACAAAAGACTGCACACAGGAGAGAAGCCATACCGATGCCAGGAGTGTGGGAAATGTTTTGCTTCCAGTTCAGCCCTGGTGAGCCACAAAAGACTGCACACAGGAGAGAAGCCATACCAATGCCAGGAGTGTGGAGAATGTTTTGCTTCCAGTTCAACCCTGGTGAGCCACAAAAGACTCCACACAGGAGAGAAACCATACCAGTGCCTGGCTGTCTGGCCATCTGTCCAGACAGATTTGGTTGTGTACTTGTGGCATCGAACAACAGGGTTCTCTTCCTTGGTTATACATGGTTTTTCTTATTAAGCCACCTGCATGACGTTGGCTCTCAATATTTACATTCCTCTCCAGCACCTCCATGTCCCAACAGCCAGTACAGTAGAGTCTCACTTATCCAACATAAACAGGCCGGCAGAATGTTGGATAAGCGAATATGTTGGATAATAAGGAGGCATTAAGGAAAAGTCTATTAAACATCAAATTAGGTTATGATTTTACAAATGAAGCACCAAAACATCATGTTAGACAACAAATTTGGCAGAAAAAGTAGTTCAATATGCAATAATGCTATGTGGTAATTACTGTATTTATGAATTTAGCACAAAAATATCACGATATATTTAAAACATTGACGACAAAAATGCGTTGGATAATCCAGAACGTTGGATAAGTGAGCCTCTACTGTACTAGGTTTTTGCCATTTAATAAACTGTACGCATGTCAGCATACACCCAATGAGGAACCGTATGTAAAACCAGCCAACCCATTCTGTTTTCCACATCACAAGTACACCACGAAACCTGTCTGCACAGATGGTCATGCAACAAGGTCCGAGTAATTATAGTAATGATTATTCTAACAAGGTGGATGAAAATCTGTACCTCTGAGTTCCAGTGACTTCTAATGGGGCCAAGCTGGGTATATCTACGTATTCCACTGTATTTGCCCCTCCTTTGTAGCAGTCATGTGCAAGACTCGAATGTGAAAATCAGGGACACCCTTCTAACAAAACTCTGAATTCAGATTCCCTTTCCTTAACAGAAAGTGCTTTGGAGAGAAGCTATGGCAGGAGGTGATTTTCTCAAGGAAGAGCCTGCTTGTGATGGGTCCTTTTGTTGTGTCTCCCTCCCAAGTTTGTGTTCCTCCTCCTTGGGAAAAGGGAGCCATGGGACTTACTCAGGGCTGATAAATTCTCTTTCTGTTGTGGATGAAGGCCCTGCTCTGCTCTGGACTGACTGGTTCCCTTTAATGTTCATTGGGGTTGGGGAGCAGTGGTTGGACTGGGAGAGAATAGATCTAACTAAGCACCCTATGAACACGGAATTTTTTCTTCCATGGCTATATCTATGCCATCGCCTTGAGTCCTGGGGATTTTGAGAGATGCTCTTTTTGCCTCCATGCAGCGGCGCTCCATGCAGTCATGCCGGCCACATGACCTTGGAGGGGTCTATGGACAACACCGGCTCTTTGGCTTAGAAATGGAGATGAGCAACAACCCCCAGAGTCAGACATGACTGGACTTAAGGAAACCTTTACCTTAGGGGTTAAGGGGAGGGGTTTGGTTCCCAGACCCGCCTTTCCTGACCCCCTAAAAAGCAAACTCCCTCCCCTTAGTCCTTCCTTGCCCGGCTGGGAGAGAGAGTTGCCCCATTTGGACTCTGCTTCTTCTTCTGGTGAGTCCTATTCCCAGACCTTCTCCAAGGGGCTGAAGAGAGGCTGAAGCCCACAACACGTGGAGGGAGGGACGAAGTGGGGCACTCTCAGGTTGGTCTTCGAACACGCTCATTGGGAACATTGGAAGCAACAACAACTCTGGAAGCTCTCCTCCTTCCAAGGAGATGGAGCCAGGTGCGCCTTGGAGAAAAGGGCGCCTGGTGCACAATGGGTTGGGGGTCCTCACAACACACCACAAGGTTGTCACTCACCTGGGATTGGGGGGCATCCAGTCCTCCATCAAGGGGTCCTTCGGAGGAGAGAGAGGCAGGACGAGGGCCAATGGCTCCCCCCCCCCAACCCCTCACCTGCCTCCCTGGGTCCTCTTTCCCCAACTTAAGCTTTTATTATGCTTTGCAAAGGAAATGGTGTTTTCCACCCAAAGAAAAAAGGAGAATAAAGAAAGGGACGAGGGTGGCAGAGCTCTGGTTAGTAGGTTAGAACTGTATAAATGTCTATATAAATGTCTCTGAAGAAGATAAAAGGTGTGTGTGTGGAAGAGAAGCCTTGTATTTGTTGGGTTGTTGTGTGTCTTTCGGGCTGTGTGGCCATGTTCCAGAAGCATTCTCTCCTGACGTTTCGCCCACATCTATGGCAGGCATTCTCAGAGGTTGTGATAATAATCATCACAACCTCTGAGGATGCCTGCCATAGATGTGGGCGAAACGTCAGGAGAGAATGCTTCTGGAACATGGCCACACAGCCCGAAAGACACACAACAACCCTGTGATCCTGGCCATGAAAGCCTTCAACAACACTTGTATTTGTTGTAGTTATTACAGTAGAGTCTCACTTATCCAATGTTCTGGATTATCCAACGCATTTTTGTAGTCAATGTTTTCAATATATCATGATATTTTGGTGCTAAATTTGTAATACAGTAATTGCTACATAGCATTAATGTGTAATGAACTACTTTTTCTGTCAAATTTGTTGTATAACTTGAAGTTTTGGTGCTTAATTTGTAAAATTGTAATCTAATTTGATGTTTAATAGGCTTTTTCTTAATCTCTCCTTATTATCCAACATATTCACTTATCCAACATATTCTGCCAGCCCGTTTATGTTGGATAAGTGAGACTCTACTGTATATATATATGGCACATATGGTCCCTGCATATGTGTTTGTTTGTGTATGTGTATGTATATACATATACAGTAGAGCAGGGGTCCCCAAACTTTTTAAACAGGGGGCCAGTTCATGGTCTCTCAGACCATTGGAGGGCCGGACTATAGTTGAAAAAAAAACCCCTATAAACAAATTCCAATGCAGACTGCACATCTCTTATTGTGAAGTAAAAAAACAAAACAAATGGGAACAAATACAGCCTCAATGATGATGATAATAATAATAATAATAATAATAATAATAAGAAGAAGAAGAAGAAGAAGAAGAAGAAGAAGAAGAAGGGTTGGAAGAGACCCCTTGGGCCATTGAGTCCAACCCCCTTCTACCTTTGTCCACCAAAAGCACTAGCAAAGCACTCTTGACAGATGGGCATCTAGCCTCAATGTTAATAATAATAATCATCATCATCATATACATCGCACAGTCCTAAACACTGGGAAAGTGTTCAACTTGTGATTTTGTGATACAAAATCCAGCATATATATATATATAGTAGAGTCTCACTTATCCAAGCTAAACAGGCCGGCAGAACCTTGGATAAGTGAATATCTTGGATAATAAGGAGGGATTAAGGAAAAGCCTCTTAAACATCAAATTAGGTTACGGTTTTAAGCACCAAAACATCATGTTATACAACAAATTTGACAGAAAAAGTAGTTCAATAAGCAGTAATGTTAATTACTGTATTTACGACTTCAGCACCAAAATATCAAGATATATTGAAAACATTGACTACAAAAATGCCTTGGATAATCCAGGTCCTTGGATAAGCGAGGCTTGGATAAGTGAGACTCTACTGTATCTTCAACACAAGGACTATTTTTATGCACATTGGAAGTTCCAAATGTCCTCTGCAACAGAAGACAATACTTAATTGCAACATTCACACTTCCTCCAGCAGACAAGAGTTCTTTCTCCCACCCTCGACATTACGCCACAGGTATATAAAACCTCCCTTGTGCAAAATTCCCCTCAACCTCTGAGGATGCCTGCCATAGATGTGGGCAAAACGTCAGGAGAGAATGCTTCTGGAACATGGCCAGACAGCCCAGAAAACACAGAACAACCCTGAAAGAGAACACACTCTTGTTGGTAAAACTAGTCATGCCTTCCCATTTCTATCTGATCTTCTTGTCTTCTTTTCCAGTCGGTTACATGTATTTTATCTAATTACAACTACAGTAGAGTCTCACTTATCCAACGTTCTGGATTATCCAACGCCTCCCACCCGGATCCACAGCTGTTTCTTTAGGCAGCAAGGACTGAACTTTTTACGCATTTAATTTCCGACAATGTTGTTATTGTAATTTCATTTTATGCAATTCTATCATTGCTTGTAGTCAATTTGTTAGTAGCCAATGTTTTTGTAGTCAATGTTTTCAATACATTGTGATGTTTTGGTGCTAAATTCGTAAATACAGTAATTACTACATAACATTACCCGGTATTGAACTGCTTTTTCTATCAATTTGTTGTAAAACATGATGTTTTGGTTCTTAATTTGTAAAATCATAATGTAATTTGATGCTTTTGCATATGTGTATATGGGCTTTTCCTTCATTCCTCCTTATTATCCACCATTTTCACTTATCCAACATTCTGCCAGCCTGTTTATGTTGGATAAGTGAGACCCTACTGTATTGCCATATAGATCTAAAATCAGTTCCATTTGTTAGTAAATGAGCATTGTGTGGGTGAGAATTCACTATATTGTACTATATTTTCTTCTTGTATTCAAACAATACAGAAACCTGTATTTGTACATATATGTGCATTGTTCTAAAATGGATAAATAATAATAAGACTTGCCACCTTTTTATATTCTAACTAACTTGGGGACCCGGCAGTGCCTAGGTTATTAGAAGAAGAAATCTTGGTTGGCCAGGTTGAATAGCACTGAATAGCCTTATTGCTTGCAAGCCTGGCTGCTTTCAACCTTGTGGAATGCTTGGTTGGCCAGTTTGAGTAGCAATTAATGGTCTTGGCGTGGCAGGTAAGAATGCTGCAATTAGGCACCATGATTAACATTTAATGGCCTTGCAGCTTCAAAGCCTGGCTGCTTTCTGCCTGGGGGAATCCTTTACTGGGAGGTGTTAGCTGGCCCTGATTGTTTCCTTTTTGGAATTCCCAATTTCCCTGCTTTCAGAGTGTTGCTCTTTATTTACTGTCCTGGTTTTGGAGATTATATTGTTCTGTATTATTATACCACAGTAATTATTTCATATTATATTTATAATCTTATATTATCTGCTTAGAAGTGGATTATATCAGGCCCCTTCTACACAGCTGTATAAAATCCGCACTGAACTGGATTATATGGCAGTGTGGACTCAAGATAATCCAGTTCAAAGCAGACAATATAAGATTATAAATGGGTCATATAGCTGTGTGGAAGGGCCTTGAGTCTACACTGCCATATAATCTAGTTCAAATCAGATAATCTGAATTTTATAGGCAGTGTGGATGAGGCCTAAGTGCCTACCCCTGGGCGCCACCTTGGTTGAGGAAGTTGCTAGGATATGAAGGGGGCGGGACCTTAAGGCAGCGGGGGAGGGGGGGGGGCTAAAGGCAGCAAAACCTACCCTTCTGACTGGCAGTTACGGGAAGAAAAGCTCTTCCTCATCCTCTGTAATTTGGACTATTTTTCTAGGGTTTTTTGATTGAAAGACATAGATTGGATGACTATGTCCTTTGTGGCCAAATTTGGTGTGATTTGGTTCAGTGGTTTTGTTGTTTACTCAGTCCTACACACAAACAAACAAACACACACACACACATATATACATATATATATTTACAGCATTTTTACCCCGCCTTTTTCACCCGAGGGGACTCAAGGCAGCTTACATAAATTTGCACAATTCAATGCCCAAAACAATACACGAAAAACAACAGCCCATACAAATCAAATAACAATACATGTATAAATTATAAATCCATTCATCCAAGATCCTCATACATAAATCTTAGTTCAGACCATGTGAAATCATTGTACTTATTCATTAAATGCTTGCACACATAACCATGTCTTTAGGGTTTCTCTAAAGCCCAGGAGAGTTGGGGCCTGCTGAATGTTGCTGGGGAGGGTGTTCCACAGCCGAGGAGCCACCACGGAGAAGGCCCTGTCCCTTGTTCCCACCAGCCGTGCCTCCAGAGACTATCTAGGCAACAGATCCTTCTGTGGTCATCTTCCTTTGGTTCTTTATAAATTCAGTGAAGGGTTTCCATTCTTCTTGAAGTTTCCGTGTATTTTGTTTGTTGTGTAGCTATAGTTAATTTCTCCATTTTGGCCATTTCAAAACCTTTTGTAATCCAAATTTCTGGTGTTGGCATGTTTTGTTGTTTCGTTTTGCGTATTCAGTTCTTGCTTCTGTAGTCATATAAAGAAAGACTCTTGATGTTTCAATGTCTGTTTGCCTAATAATCCCAGTAGAAAAAGTTCTAGTTTTAATGAGATTTTGTGCTCTAGTGTAGTTTCCATGTCTCTATGGATTTTTATCCAGAATTCTTTAGTTTTTGGACAAGTCCACCACAAATGATAGAAAGTTTGAGTTATTTGTTTGCATTCCCAACATATGTTGGATCTTTTCTATATCTTTGAGGGTTTTTCTGGAGTTCTGTACCATCTATATATCATTTTGTTAAAATTTTATTTGATGGTTTAACTCCTTGTAAATTATAAAGGACTTTTTTTTTAACTCCCAAGAAAAAGCCTCCCGAAGCCTGTTGTCTAATTCTAGCTTTCTTTCACAGAGGAAATGTGATTATTGGCTGAGAATTTTGAAGCAGAGCCTGTTCAGGGATTTCTTTTGCTTGAAAGAAGAGGTAGGAAAAGCATCTTGGATACGGTTTGGTTCTTCATCAAAAGTGGTTCCAACATGGAGAAATCCAACTCACCTGGACCTGAGGGTGGTTCTAACATGGGGAGACCCAACTCACCTGGACCTGAGAGTGGTTCCAACTTGGAGAGACCCAATTTGCCTGGACTTGGTGGTTCCAACATGGAGAGACCCAACTCACCTGGACTTGAGGGTGGTTCCAACTTGGAGAGACCCAATTCGCCTGGACTTGTGGGTGGTTCCAACATGGAGAGACCCAACTCACCTGGACCTAAAACAGGCAGGGCCCCTGAGAGCAGTGGGGAATCCGGGGAAAGAACTACGCACACATTCCTAAATGCGCACATACAGCACCAGCTCTTCAGGCAGTCCTCCTACCGAGAGGGTGAGGGACCCAGAGAGGTTTGCAGCCGCCTCCACGATCTCTGCCGCCAGTGGCTGAAGCCAGAGCAACACACCAAGACTGAGATGCTGGACCTGGTGATCCTGGAGCAGTTCCTGAGCATCCTGCCCCCAGAAATGGGGAGCTGGGTCCGAGAGTGTGGGGCAGAGACCTCTTCCCAGGCGGTGGCCCTGGCGGAAGGCTTCCTCCTGAGTCGGGCAGAGGACAAGAGGCGGGAAGAGCAGGTGAGAGCATTTCCTCCTGGTTTCACTAACCTTAGGACTGATGGATAGATTAAACCTAAATCCTGCTTTTCTTCCAAGATCCGACCAAAATGGGAGATAAGCCCAAGCCAAACCCTGTTCCCTCTGCCTCTTTTCTTACCTTCTCTGCTCCTCCTGGTGTCACCTCCATATCCACTGTCAGCTCAGTTGCTGCTCAACTCAAAATTGTTGACTCCAGATATTACATTGAAAATGATGGGAGTTGCAATACGGCTAGTCTCAGAATGCAGTTTCTGCACATTTGGAAAAAAAATCATTTTCTAATCTTTCTCCATACTACCTCTGAATTTCTCTGTGTTCTTTTAGGCCCAAAACAATTTTATTGAAGTCCAGCGTGATGTCCATACATCAGAGAAATCTTCAGACATCACCCAGAGGCTCCAGCAGAAAGAGCTAAAGCAGAAAGGAGATGGAGCTGCAGCCTTGCAGGGTAAGAAGGAACTCTTCTGGCAGTTTTGTTGTTTTAGGCTAGTGTAAATTCCCCTTTGCGGGGATTGTAGCACATCCACAATCAGTTTGAGCTTAAGAAGGTGCACATGCAGGATCATTTGTCCATGAGATGAGTATATAGGTATAGAATGGATAAAAGTGGAGACGCCAATGCAAATATTGTACAGAGATAGGAAAAGCTGAGGTCATGGATGAAGGAAAAGTTATAAAGGAAATTGTGGTATGGCTATGGGGTGGGGGAGAAAGAAAAGAATGAATAGAACTAAGATATATTAGAAAAATAAGTGGATAATATAGAAAGGAGGAAGAGTGACAAATAGGAAGAGGGTGGGGAAATGTCATAGATAAGTGGCCTGTATGAAATAAATGTACAAAATCTACTGATATAACAACAACAACAATGACAAACAACAAAATTAATGATCAGATAATCCATTGGAACTTGGGCCACAAATACTGGGCTGGAGAATGCTCCCTGTGTTCTTAGGGTCATTTTTTCATAGGTTTCTTTATAGACCATCATTGTCACCCCTGAGACATGTTTATGTGATCAGCTTTCCACACCTTGCTCTCTCCTCCAGGGACTGGAATGATGTTGTCGACAAATGGAGTGGAACTGAATCAGGTAAGCAGAGGGATTCCTGGGAAAGGAGAACTGGAGCTCCCTAGGTGTCATTTATTCCAGGCACAGTCATCGAAAATCTCTTGCAACAGAAAAGATTGAATGGGAGTTTCTTAAAAGTGAGATACTGAAGGCATAATTGTAAATAGTGCCAACAAGAGGGGAAAATAAGAGATATCTAAAGAAACCAGAATAAATATCCAAAGATCTTTCAGGTGAGCTAGGACTTAACAGGGATATGTAGAAGAAATGGAAAAAGGGGGGAGGATGGGCTGCAATCTCTGAAGCAGAATTCAAACAACTAACCAGCATAAGCAGAGAAAAGGTCTGACAAGCTAAAGCAGAAGATGATCTCAGGCTTTCCAGAGAAATTTAAAACTGTAAAAGGGAGTTATTTGGTTGTGTCAGTAGAAGAAGAAAAAAAGAGCAAACAGTAGGGTTTGCTCAACAGTCTCCCTTCCTGAGCTAGCCGGGGTGGTCTTGGGATTGGAGTTGGAGTCTCAGTGGCTAATAGTGCTGGGAGATCTCAACATCCATGCTGAGACCGCCCTGTCAGGAGTGGCTCATGACTTCATGGTCTCCATGGCAACCGTGGGTCTGTCCCATGTGGTGTCTTGCCCTACCCATGCTGCTGGACACACTTTGGACCTTGTTTTCTGTGCAGGATGGGGTGGTGATTGTGTGGAGGAACATGATTATACTTCCGTTGTCATGGACCCATCACTACATGGTCAGGCTTAGACTCTCTGGGAAACCAAACCTCTGCAGGGGTGGGGGACCAATTAAGATGGTCCATCTCAAGAGGTTTAGTCTGGTTTTAGGCTTGGCCATGGAACCTCTGTCCCAAGAGGTTTATGGATCCGGATGGATTCCTGATGGCTTGTCACCTTGGCAAGCAATTCTGTTGAAGCTCTGGCTGACCTCTGGAATGGGGAAATAGCCAGGACAGTGGACAATTTAATGGACACTTATTGGCCAGTGTCCAACCTCCCCTTTTTGAGCAACGTCTTGGAGCATGTAGTGTCCTCCCCACTCCAGGGATTTCTGGATGAGACGGATGATCTAGATCCATTCAGTCTGGTTTCAGGCCTGGCCATGGAACCGAGACAGCTTTGGTCTCCTTGGTGGAGGACCTATGCAGTGTGCTAGACAGGGGGAGTGTGTCCCTGTTGGTTCTTCTGGATCTCTCAGCAGCTTTCGATACTATTAACCATGGACTCCTTTTGGTTGTCCCATTGGGATGGGACTGGGAGGCACTGTTTTACAGTGGCTCCAGTCCTTTCTGGAGGGCTGTAGCCAGAAGATGGTGCTGGGGGACTCCTGTTCGAACCCCTGGCGGTTAATTTGTGGGGTTCCATGGGCTCGGTTTTATCCCACATGCTGTTCAACATATACATGAAACTACTGGGAACAGTCATCTGGAGTTCTGGCGTGCGGTGTCACCTACATGCAGATGACACCCAACTCTACTACTCCTTTCCACTTAAAGCCAAGGAAGCTATCCTGAACCTAAACCAGTTTCCTTTCATCAGTAATTTACTGGATGAAGGAAAACAATTTGAAACTTATTCCAGATAAGACACTGGTATTCCTGGTCAGTTAGAAGGCAGATTAGCGAATAGGAATCCAGCCTGTGCTGTATGGGGTCAAATTCCCCCCTGAAGACACAGGTTCACAGTTTGGGAGTTCTCCTGGACTCAGCACTGAACCTGGAGATCCAGGTGTCGGAGGTGGCAAGGAGGGCCTTTGTACACTTAAAACTTATGCGCCAACTGCGCCCTTTCCTTGAGAAGCCAGATCTGGCAGTGGTGCCTTAACATCACGTCTGGATTACTGTAATGCACTCTATGTGGGACTGCCTCTGAAGAGTGCTCAGAAACTTCAGCTGGTCCAAAGAGCTTCTGCCAGGTTGCTCACTGGGGCTGGAGACAAGGAGCAGACAATCCCCCTGTTGCAGCAGCTCCAGCTGATGAAGATGAGGGATTTGGTATTCCAGAGCCCGGGAGACTGGATGGGTTTTTCAATGTGGGAAATGAGGGGAGTTTAGATCCTGTCTCTGAGAATGGGCTTGAAAGTGAAACTGCCTTGGAGCCTATGCACTGGCTGGCAAAAGCCATTCACCTGCTTGTCTCATAGCAACCCCAGATAAGGATGGGCGAGAAAGTTTACCTGAAAATATACCTGCAGTCAGCAGGAATCTTAGAAGCCACAGAGATTCGGTGACAAACAACAGTGTGAAAAATCACAGAGGCAAGGGAGTCAAGGTCACAGGTATGACTTCATGGTTTGCAGACCTTAAATCAAGGAATTGTTTCCTTGAGTCAGATCAGGCAACACGGCATAACAGTGAGGATCTTGAATTTTGCTTCAAGTTCATGTTTTAGTTTAAGATCTTGGGAATTTGGATTCATGTTTTTAAGACATTTCTATGATCTTGGTTTTGGATTCATGTTCATGTTGGGATTGTTTTACTGGATTCATCCCCATGTTCTGATGATGGTAGTTCCTGTACCTTCTTTATAGAATAGATTTGTACTGTTTGGAATATTGCCTTTGGAATGTTTTTTCCTATTTCTAGTTTGATTTTGGGCTGCATCCAAAGGAATATAGTGCCTAGATTAAGGGAAGTCATAGTGTTCTTTCTACTTTGGTGCGACGTCACCTAGAATAACACTGTGTCCAGTTCTGGGCACCACAATAAAAGTTGTATATTTTAATAATCAGATCCCATTTCTGATTCTAAATATCAATTAAGAAATGGATGTTATGGTGGCATTGTCTCTACAAAGCTTAAACTATGGCATGGAAGCCATAGCCCTTTCTCTTTCAAACAACAAGAATGTAAATCTACTTTAAAGATTTTCTTGTTATTATTTTTCTTGATAGCCCTTATGTGAAAAGGATTCTTTTTCTTTTTCCACCAGGGCCCAATTGCCTTTAAGGACGTGGCTGTCAATTTCTCCCTGGAGGAGTGGGTTCTCTTGAATCCTGATCAGAGAGTCTTGCACACACAGATCATGGAGGAGATTCGTGGGATTTTAGACTCTCTTGGTAAGGCCCCCTCACTGATGGAGATTTCTATTTCGAAATGCAGTATCTCAGTCAGCAGCTCCCTAGTGGGAGCAGGATCCTAAATCATCACAATCACTGAGAGTTCGCATGGCAGGGCTTATGTTAAAAATACGAGGGCTATTCAGAAAGTACATTACGTTTTGGAATTAAAAATGAACAAAGTATAGGAGAAAACATTTACCATATGCAGTTGAAAGCCACAACCAAATACCACATCTCACGTAGTCGCCATTCAAATCTAGGCACTTATCATAGCGATAAATGAGCTTGGAAACTCCTTCCCCACTAAGTTCTGCCGCCTCCGTCGTCAACCCTTCCCCCTACCCACAGCTGCGCAGCATCGCCAAAACGCTGTATTGCCAACCATGCCACCATTGTTGGAAATAAGTGGTTGAGGCGGTAGAACTATGTTGAGAAGTGGTATTTGGGTTTGGCTTTCAACTGCAAATGGTAAATATTTTCTCCTATACTTTGTTCATTTCTAATTCCAAAACTTAATGTATTTTCTGGATTGCCCTCATATATGACATGAGAATAATATTGACTTGGTGCCTGAGCAACAGCAATCTTAGCACCAATTCGGACTCCAGTGGGAAGAGTCCAAGAGTTCCACACTCCCTCGCAGCATCTGGAAAACCTCTCAAGAATGATCACCCCAGATCAGTCACACTGTTTGTGAAGTTCTTCCTAAGATTTTGTGGATTTCCCTTTCTTGTTATTTGATTCCCTAAGTTGAGATCCTCTTCTCTGGAGCAGCAAGAAGCAACTTTTCTGTGACAATCCTTCAGAGAGTTCAATACAATTGACATGTCCCTTATTTGAAAAAAAAAGTAATTCCATCAATTGTTCCTCTGGGTTTAGTTTTCAACTCCTTTACCACCTTGGTTGCAAATTTCCAGTTTGTGTATGTTGTTTTTCTGCTGGGATTCCAGAATTGTTAACAGTGCTTCTGAGGAGGCCAAGTCAAAGGAAAAGATGCTTGCACTATTGTTTCCCTTGATGTGCAAATCCTATCTCTGGCTAGCATTTACTGGCTCTTAACCTGTTCCTGGCACACACACTTTTAATCCACATTAAATTGAAAAACACAAGCTTTGTTATTATTTTAGAATTAACAATGTTATATATCATTTGTTTTTTGTAGACGATGAGAATTTGATCTATTTTACATCATTTATGCCCCTGGATCTTATATTAAGGAAACAACAGCTTTTAATTGAACTGCACAGAAGCCTAGGATATATAATGTTTTATAGTTGATCTCCATATGGGAAGTTTTAGATTGTTTTCACTGATTTTAACTGATTATTTTAAGGTCCTACAAAGAAGGACTTATGTTCCAGTTTGGACTATTTATAATGATTGTATTTTATATTGTGTGTTTTAATGCTACTGGAAACTGCCTTGAGTCTGTTGGAGAAAGGTGATATAGAAATTTCCCAAAATTGGGGTGCGCATTAAGGTAAAGGTTTCCCCTGACGTTAAGTCCAGTCATGTCTGACTCTGGGGGTTGGTGCTCATCTCCATTTCTAAGCCGATGAGCCAGCGTTGTCTGCAGACACCTCCAAGGTCATGTGGCCAGCATGACTGCATGGAGCGCCGTTACCTTCCCACCGGAGCGGTACCTATTGATCTACTCACACTGGCATGTTTTCAAACTGCTAGGTTGGCAGAAGCTGGAGCTAACAGAGGCCACTCATGCCGCTCCCGGGATTTGAACCTGGGACCTTTTGGTCTGCAAGGTCAGCAGCTCAACGCTTTAACACACATCGCCACCAGGGCTCCTGGGGTGTGCATTACTTTTGTGTAATATAGTAAAATTGTGCAGATAGGTGTGTTCACACAGGAGAGCATGCACTAGCCTCCCTGCCTGGCCCAAGACGCCTTTGCCTCCTCCGCTCCAGGGCCCATCCGCTTCACCTCTGCTCCCGGGGTCCGCAAGACTCACGGCCAGCTCCTGCTGCCGCTGGTGAGGCCTCCGTCTGCCACACACACCTAGGGACTGAGCAAATGATCTTGGAAAATATTTCAGTGCTTTTTCTAGTAGCAGGTTATCAGGGATACTATTGTTGCTGGGTATATTTTGTGGTGGTGCCTCTGGGTCTTGTTTTCAAAGTAATTTCTGTGTTTCACATTGTGCAGGAGCCAGTATTGCTATTTTCTATCCTCAACCAGGTAAATGGATTGAGGAGCAAAAGCATAAGTTGGATATCAAGTGTGCCATCTAAACCTCAAGCATACCAAATGTATTTTGGGCTCTGTTTCTGCTTTACTTATCACTCGGTGGATGTAAATCTGTACCTCACTGAGTTCCAGTCAGTTGTACTGGGAACGGGTTGGGTACAGGGGCGGCTGAAACTATAAACCGGGTAAGCAACTCTGGGTTGCACAAAATCCGCTAGGGCTTTGAGTGCCCAGGGAGGGTTACGAGGGTGCCTCCTAGCATCCCGGTTCAGCGCCGAGGTCTACCTCTCAGCGCTCGGCTGAGAGCTCTCAGCCTCAGCCTGGAAAGAAAGATGGTTCTGCCCCCTTCCCGGCTGAGTGCTGGCTATGGGCAGGCCTCGGCACTGAACCAGGATGTGTGTGTGTGTGTGGGGGGGGGGGGGGAGATGCTCAGCTGGCCCAGGTAGGGACAGCCATCCTGGTTCAGCGCTGAGACCTGGCCGTCGCCGCTAGGCTCAGAGTGCTCAGCTTGGAAGGGAAGGGGGCAGAGCCACTTGAATGACGGACAGCCGGGGATATTATTATTTCTTGATCATCTGAAAAAAATAGACTGTTTTGTTGAAGGCTTTCATGGCCAGAGTCACTAGATTGCTGTAGGGTTTTTAGGCTGTATGGCCATATTCCAGAGGCATTCTCTCCTGGTGTTTTGCCCACATCTATGGCAGGCATCCTCAGAGGTTGAGGTCTGTTGGAGACTGGGGAAGAACCTACAGCTCAAAAAACCTACAGTAATCCAAAAAATACACTGTTTTCTCAAAATGTTAATTGTCTCCCCGCCCCCACCCCCATTAGTGCTTCTTTGTATTGACTCTTGTTTTCCAAAGTTTTAATTTGTATTTCTTTTACTCTTGGTAATGGGGGCTTGATATATACATCTTAGGACCTAAATACCCTAAAAGTACCAACTCCCATCAGATTTTGGAAGCTATGCAGAGTCAGCCATAGTTAGTACTTGGATGGAGCTGCAGGTTATATTTCTGCTGTGTTGTCGTAAGCTGAAAGCTGTTCTGTGTCATTTCCCTTATATGATGATTTGTTTTTTGTTAACAGAAAATGTCCAGCAAGAAAAGCCATCAGGAGCATTTCATCGTAAAAGGAAGTTGCAGCATTGCAAAGAAGATGAAAATCAATCTAAAGCATTGCAAATGACCTCACCATCATGTGCAACAAGAAACACAGAGCCAACTAAATTGACTGAATCAGATCATGACGATAACGACAAGATACCAATATCTGAGCTTCCACCTGGACCATCAGCAAGTCAAGACCATCTTACAGTGACCACAGCAACACCATTAGCACCTTCAATTATTGACCTAACTGGGACCGACACCGAAGATGTGGATGATGATTTATTAGGAGATGCAGTCCTGCCATCTAGTCCGCAAACCATTGAAACTGTAAGTAGATAAAATTTTAACTTATTAGTACACATATTAGAAAAATATCATTGGCCTAGGCCTGTCCAGTTTGTTTAGCTCTTGTTGAAAGGAGGGAGGAATGGAGGTGGAGGATGAAAAGGGCACTTTTCCAGAATTCTGTATTATAAAATATCTCAGAGCTATTTTTAGGTAGATTTTATTAACATATACATTCAGTAAATCTGTTCAGAACTGCCACCATAATTTTATATAACAATTTGTGTTTATCATCATTTACATTTATAATTAATATGCAACATCTCCCTTTCTGATTGGCCATTGCCACAAGGTTTATTTTATTTCCATTTTTTATTAAAGATTTCATAATAAGGTATTCTAGGTATTGATACTGCATTGCAATAAATCTTTGAAAATCTTTAAAAAGTTAACATACACTACATATTATTTTTTTTCCAGGAATTAAGCATAGACCCATTATCGATTTCAGATGATTGTGGAGAGTGGCCATCTAAAATAAATGATGTGGTACGGAAAATACTTGTGAAACGAGGACCTCAGCAAGTCACTGACAAAGATTTTCCTCGGGACGCTAAGCGTAGGAGATTTACCTCAAAACATTATACAAGGGAGCTGCGCAACGGAAAGAAAGTCAACAGGATTTGGCTACTATATTCTAAATTGAAAAATGCAGTTTTTTGTTTTGCTTGCAGAGTTTTTGGAAACGCGAATTGTCATCTTGCTAGTAGCCAAGGCTATTCTGACTGGCAGAACTTGTCCAGGTTTTTGATTAGTCATGAGAAATCCCATACTCATATTACAAACTGTACATCTTGGCATGAACTCTCTGCACGTTTACGTTTAAACGAAACTATTGATGCTGAACATGAAAGGCTTATTCATGCTGAAACTGAACATTGGCATCAAGTTCTGAAACGCTTACTATGTGTAGTACAGTTTTTGGGGACTCAAGGATTGGCATTTCGGGGGGAAAAAGATGCTCTATTTGAACGTAATAATGGCAACTTTTTAAAAATGGTAGAACATATAGCAAAGTTTGATGCTTTTATGGCTGAACATCTGAGAAGAATCACTTCCAAAGAAACACGCGTTCACTATTTGAGCCAAAATGTCCAGAACGAGTTTGTTAGTTTCTTGTCAGCCAAGATCCAAGGTAATATTTTACAACAATTACATCAGGCAAAATATTATTCTATTAGATTAGACTGCATTCCCGATGTTAGCCACACCGAACAAATGACGTTGGTGGTAAAATTCGTAAAAATTGAAGCAAATGAAGATGTCTCAATTAAGGAACATTTTTTAGGCTTTGTTCCTATTACCCATTCTTCAGGTGAAGGTCTCACAGAAATTTTACTCAAAGAGTTAGAGGCACGAGGCATTCCTTTAAAAACCATGAGAGGCCAGGGCTATGACAATGCTTCTGCAATGAAGGGAAAGCATGTTGGAGTCCAGAAGAGGATCCTTGAGTTAAATCCTAGAGCCTTTTATGTACCATGTGGAAACCACTCCCTGAACCTGGTCTTAAATGATGCAGCTCTGTCTTGCAGCGTTGCAGTAGACTGTTTCAGCACCATACAAGAAATCTTTAACTTTTTTTCAAGTTCTACTGAAAGATGGAGTATTTTGTCAAAGCATGTTTCAATTCTCAAAGTCAAACCACTCTGCAATACTAGGTGGGAAAGTAAAATCGAGGCATTGTTACCTTTGAGGTTCCACATTGAAGAAGTATATGATGCCTTATATGAAGCTTCTCAAGAGCAGAAATTTGGTGCATTTGGTAGGAACACTGCTATCACGCTTCTAAAGAAACTGAAAAGCTTCAAGTTTCTATGCTGTTTAGTGACATGGCATGAGATCCTACATAAGATAAATATGGTGAGTAAACGGTTGCAAAAAGTCACAAATAATCTTCAAAGTTCTATGGATCTTATTAAGAGTGTACAATCATTTCTAGAAAAGATGAGATCTGATGAAGGTCTAAATAGTGTCATTAAAGATGCAAAGGAACTTGCAGAAAAAATTGATGTTGCTGCTGACTTTGAAAAAGAAACGCTAGTTCAACCAAGAAAAGTAAACGAGAGTGAAGATGAAGCTGCACATTCCAATGAGAGTGAAGATGAAGCTGCACATTCCAGTAAGAGTGAAGATGAAGCTGCACATTCCAGTGAGAGTGAAGATGAAGCTGCACATTCCAGTGAGAGTGAAGATGAAGCTGCACATTCCAATGAGAGTGAAGATGAAGCCGTGCATTCTGATAAAGATTTTTTTAAAGTCAACTTCTTCTTTGTTGTGCTTGACACAGCAATATCCTTATTAAAGGAGAGATGTGAGCTAATGGAAAACCATAGTGAAAGTTTCAAATTTCTGTTTGACATTTCAAGGCTTGGGAAAAGTTTGAATGAAACAGAATTGAAGAATGACTGTCAACATCTTCAAACTGCTTTGAGCGACGGAGAAGACTGCGATGTGAATGGTGATGATCTGTTTGATGAGCTACAAATATTTGCACCTATGCTGCCCCCTGGAAGCAACCCAGCTGAAGCCTTGTCTTTCCTAACCAAACGTGGTTATGTGGATACTTTCCCAAATGTTTATATTGCATTGAGAATTCTGTTAACACTTCCAGTATCCATGGCTAGCGATGAAATGAGTTTTTCAAAATTAAAACATATAAAAACATATTTAAAATCCTCTTCGGGCCAAGAGTGCGTGAGTGAACTAGCAACCTTGGCCATTGAAAAAGACTTGTTGGATGAAATGGAAACAGACTTACTAGTACGCGAGTTTTCAAAATGGAAAGCTAGAAAAATCTTTTTTTAATTTTAAAGGTGTTCAAGTTAATTTGTGTTAAGGCAAACGGGATGTTAAAATATCCACTCAAGTGAAGGGGCCAGAGGCTAGCTATGTTGCCACACTTATTGCCCTGGGCCAGGCTGGCGTGGCACTTCTGAAGGACAAGAGTTTGCTTCCTTCAAAAGGAGGTGTCTATTCTCATGGGGCTGCATTCTCCAAAACAAAACTGATTGACAGACGCAACAAGCATGCGATTGAGTTGTCTGTTATTAGCAAGCCCAAAGTCTGAAAAATTTTCTGAAGACACAGCATGATCAGGAAACCTTTGTGTAGTACTTGTAGACCAAAAATAAAAACAAAACTTAAAATTGTTGCTAAGTTTAAAAAAATGTTTGCACTCTTAAAAAAAAGTTAATGTTGTTAATTCTATGTAATGTAACTATATGAACATAATGATGTAAATAAACTTCTGGTTTGTAAGGTAACTCTTTTGTCTATTCTGGTCACCTCGACCTTCTACGTTTTATTTTTCAGTGATTGGTTTGGGGGGGTACTGTTTGCTTACACTTGAAAATTACCTAGGGCTGGCTCCACTATATTTGCTCCTCCTTTGTAGTAGTGATCTGCAAGACTGAAATGTGAAAATCAGTGACACCCTTCTAACAAAACTCTGAATTCAGATTCCCCTGCCTTAGCAGAATGGTGCTCTTGAGAGCAGCTATTGCAGCAGGGGATTTCTCAACAAAGAGCCTGCTTGTGGTGGGTGCTTTTGTTGTATTTCCCACCCAAGTATGTGTTCCTCCTCCTTGGGAAAAGGGAGCAGTGGAACTTGGCCCAGGTATGATACATTCTTCTATTGTAAATGGAGGTTCTGCTCTGCTCCCTGAACTCTGATTGGTTACCTTTATCCAAGCAGTGGATACAACCCAAGAAATGATAGAATGATCTCAATTCAAGTTCAAGGTAAGCCGTTTAACATCACAGTGATCCAAACATACGCCCCAACCACAGCTGCTGAAGAAGCAGAATTAGATCAGTTCTATGAGGATCTGCAGCACCTACTGGATAACGAGACATTATTGGAATGCTAAGGTGGGCAGTCAAATGGCAACCAGGATCACAGGCAAGCATGGTTTGAGACAACAAAATGAAGCAGGGCGTAGGCTGATACAATATTGCCAGGAAAACTCACTGTGCATAACAGACATCGTGAGGAGTGATAATGATAATAAATGATAATAGGCACTGCCAGTCTCATAAATATTTTGATAATATTTGACAAATAGCTTCAGTGGTCGAAGGTTATTGATATCTTTAAATGGTGCTTGCTATAAGTTTTTAAATTGTTTTATTTGATATCTTAATTGGGTTTTTATATCAGGATATGATGTTTTAGCGTTGTGAGTTTTACGGGCTGTATGATCATGTTCCAGAAGCATTCTCTCCTGACGTTTCGCCCACATCTATGGCAGGCATCCTCAGAGGTTGAGACCCCTCATCCTCTGAGGATGCCTGCCATAGATGTAGGCAAAACGTCAGGAGAGAATGCTTCTGGAACATGGCCATACAGCCTGGAAGACTCACAACAACCTAGTGATTCCGGACATGAAAGCCTTTGACAACACAGAAATACAATGACCCAGTCTCTGCGTGACAGTACTTCAGGTGTTCCAAGACGGTTATTCTATCAGGTTGTGAGGTATATTGGAAAAACTAAGATAACTAGTTAACTAAGATAATTATATTGGAAAAACTAGATATCTGTGGAAGGTCCAGGGTTGGAGAAAGAACTCTAGTGTCTTGGAGGCCAGTGTGAATGTTGTAATTAATCACCTTGATTAACATTAATAGCCTTGCCAGCTTCATGACCTGGCTTCTTCCTGCCTGGGGGAATCCTTGGTTCAGATGTGTTAGCTGCCTCTGATTGATTCATGTCTGGAATTCCTCTGTTTTCAGAGTGTTGTTTATTTACTCTTCTGATTTTAGAGTTTTTAATACTGGTAGCCAGATTTTGTTCATTTTCATTGTTTCCTCCTTTCTGTTGAAATTGTCCACATGCTTGTGGATTTCAATGTTTTAACTGATTATGTATTGTGGCTGGATGTATATGTATGAATTGTATATGTTGTATGCCGGTTTGAATCTCACCCACGGGAGAAAAGCAGTATAGAAATGAAGAAATGATAATAATTTTATATAGCAGGGTAGGTGCCCTTCCACACAGCCATATACCCCAGAATATCAAGGCAGATATTCCACAAGATTATCTGTTTTGAACTGGATTATTTGAGTTCACACTGCCATCATCCTGCCATGTCTCCTGTGTCATCAGATGGGAGCCCCTCCCACGCAGGGACTAACTGCCACTCTGGGGCCAGAGTAAAAAAGGGGGGCCAGGAAGACATCATTCCAACATGTCTCCTGGGTCAATGTAAAAATATAATAATATATTGTGAAGAAGTGTATAATTATATTTTGTTTATAGATGATATGTGTATTTGATTTTGTTTAAACAGCCAGGTTTGGCTAAGTTTAAAATGGTGAGTATTTCAGTTGACCATATGTATGGGGGAAGGTAGCCATCTTAGAATGCTAGAACAGGTTACCATAGCAACAGGGGCGGAGCCAACCGCCGCTTGGAAAGGAAAAGGGGAATGTTTTAAAACCCAGCAGTTGGTGATTCTCTAGTCACAGAGAAGGATCTGATTCTTGTGTGGAGAATCAGACTGGCTTAAATAGAAAGATTTGAGTCAGATTTAGGTTAGACCAGACTAGGCAAGTTAGGTGATTTGTCTAGGGTCTTTTATAGAGCCTGTGGATTAGGGAGAATTAATCCCAGGGGATCCAGTAGGATCAGGGTTTAGTGTAACTTAAAGAAAGAAGTATTTTGAAAGTTTAACCACCTCATAACCGTTGTAACCATTAAGCGAAGTGCCTTTACCAAGTTATCTGAAACCATCAAGCTCTGTACCTGCAATAAACTTGTTTTGATTTTATTCTAAATAAGCCTCTGTCATACTCTCATATTAAGTTAAGTAACATCAACGCCTGAAGTGGAACAAATAGAGAAAGCTTATAAGAACCAGCACCATCTGCCTGACGTCTCCATTGGTGGCAGCGAAGAAGATAATCAAACAAAACATTAATTAACATCATCTCTCACAAAACATCTTTATTAAGTGGTGGTATCTGTGTGTGTGTGTGTGTGGGATCAAAAAAGGGTTCCATCACTGACACACACTCCTGTCAGACACCTCACCTCTGTACAGTATTGGTGGCAAAGCTGAGGGACTCTAAAAGGGATTCCATTCCCTGTCACCTCAGCTCCTTACATAAATTGGTGGCAGCGGTGGGATTCAAGGGGATTCCATCATCTGCCACATCAAGTCTCCACATTAAAAATACTAATATTATGCTATACTAATAATATAATATACTGTATACACATATAATATTGATAATAATATTATAATGTAATACAATATAATAATAATACACTATTATAATTGTATATTATATATTACATGTAATATTGCAAATATTACAATATAGTGGTATAGTACAATATGGTAATATATCATGCTTATATTGTGCTATGCTAATAATATAATGTATTATAATGTAATACAATATAATAATAATACACTATTATACTTGTATATTATATATTACATGTAATATTACAAATAATATTACAGTATAGTGGTATAGTACAATATAGTAATATATAATGCTTATATTGTGCTTTTTTTTCATTTCAGGAGCGACTTGAGAAACCATAAGTCGCTTCTGGTGTGAGAGAATTGGCCGTCTGCAAGGACGTTGCCCAGGGGACGCCCAGATGTTTTGATGGTTTTACCATCCTTCTGGAAGGCTTCTCATGTCCTCGCATGGCGCTGGAGCTGATAGAGGGAGCTCATCCATGCTCTCCCCAGGTTGGATTTGGACCTGGCAGCCTTCAGGTCAGCTACCCAACCTTCACGTCACAAGGCTTTAACCCACTACACTACCGGGGGCTCAATTTATATTGTGCTATAATAATATAATATAATATAATGTACAGTAGAGTCTCACTTATCTAAGACTCGCTTATCCAAGGTTCTGGATTATCCGATGCATTTTTGTAGTCAATGTTTTCAATATATCATGATATTTTGGTGCTAAATTTGTAAATACTGTGCAGTAATTACAACATAACATTACTGCGTATTGAACTGCTTTTTCTGTCAAATTTGTTTATAACAAGATGATTTGGTGCTTAATTTGTAAAATCATAACCTAATTTGATGTTTAATAGGCTTTTCCTTAATCCCTCCTTATTATCCAAGATATTCGCTTATCCAAGGTTCTGCCGGCCTGTTTAGCTTGGATAAGTGAGACTCTACTGTAATACAATATAACAATATATTATTATTATTATTATTGTAATTAATATTGCACCTTCCCCAGAGATATATGGCAAGCCCCAATCCTTTTGAGTTTTAGAAAAGCCTTCATCAGTTTGTGCAACCTGATGATGTGGGCAAGATTCTTGGAGCGGTGAGGGCGACTACCTGTGCCCTAGATCCCTGCCCATCTTGGCTTTTAAAACAGGCCAGTGGTGGGTTAGTTGATTGGTTTGTGGCAATAATTAATGCCTCTTTGGGGCACGGCAAATTTCCATCCAGCCTAAAACAAGCCGTGGTAAGGCCTATTTTGAAGGCCTCATTAGATCCGACCAATCCTTGTAACTACAGGCCAATCTCTAACCTACCATTCTTGGGCAAGGTCTTGGAGCGGGTGGTTGCCTCTCAGCTCCAGGGATTCTTGGAAGATACGGATTTTCTGGACCAATCACAGTCTGGCTTCAGGCCTGGGTTCAGTACCGAGACGGCTTTGGTCGCCTTGGTGGATGACCTCCGCAGGGAGCTGGACAGGGGGAGTGTGACCCTGCTGGTTCTCTTGGACATCTCAGCGGCTTTCGATACCATCGACCATGGTATCCTTCTGGGGCGGCTCTCTGGGATGGGCCTTGGGGGTACTGCACTCCAGTGGCTCCAGTCCTTTCTGGAGGGTCGTTCCCAGTTGGTGAAGCTGGGGGACACCTGCTCGGACCCCTGGCCATTGACCTGTGGGGTCCCGCAAGGTTCTATTTTGTCCCCCATGCTTTTTAACATCTACATGAAACCGCTGGGAGAGGTCATCCGGAGTTTTGGAATACGGTGCCATCTCTACGCGGATGACACCCAACTCTATTACTCTTTTCCACCTAAATCCAAGGAAGCCCCTCGGATTCTGGACCAGTGTCTGGCCGCTGTGTTGGCCTGGATGAGGGTGAACAAACTGAGACTTAATCCCGACAAGACAGAGGTCCTCCAGGTCAGTCGTACGTCTGATCGGGGTATTGGGTGGCAACCTGTGCTTGACGGGGTCGCACTCCCCCTGAAGGCGCAGGTCCGCAGCTTGGGGGTCCTCCTGGATTCGGGGCTGACACTTGAGGCTCAGGTGTCGGCCGTGGCCGGGAAGGCCTTTGCACAACTAAAACTTGTGTGCCAGCTGCGACCGTACCTCGAGAAGTCTGATCTGATCAGGGTGGTCCATGCCTTAGTTACCTCTAGACTGGACTATTGCAATGCGCTCTACATGGGGCTGCCTTTGAAGACA
Source organism: Anolis carolinensis (assembly GCF_035594765.1). Taxonomy (NCBI): domain Eukaryota; kingdom Metazoa; phylum Chordata; class Lepidosauria; order Squamata; family Anolidae; genus Anolis; species Anolis carolinensis. Next base: position 18,021,697 of record NC_085842.1, read on the forward strand.
GCCCGGAAATTACAACTAGTACAGCGTTCGGCAGCCAGGCTTCTAACCGGAGCGAATTATAGGGCGCGTTCAACGCCTCTGTTTAAATAGCTTCACTGGCTGCCATTTACTTTCCGGGCCCAATTCAAGGTGCAGGTTATCACCTACAAAGCCCTAAACGGTTTGAGACCCACCTACCTTAGAGACCGCATCTCCCTCTATGAACCCACACGTTCTCTTCGCTCGTTGGGGGAGGCCCTTCTCTCGCTCCCACCACCCTCACAGTCACGGTTGGTGGGGACGAGAGAGAGGGCCTTCTCCGTCGTGGCCCCCCGGCTTTGGAACTCTACCTAGAGAGATCAGGCAGGCCCCTACCCTCCTCTCCTTCCGGAAGAGCTTAAAAACCTGGCTCTTCCAAAAGGCCTTCGATGTTTAGTTGTTGCTGGATTGATCTATCTGTCCATTCCATAATAGTCCCATTGTTGTTGTCTTGCCATTTTATACTGCACTTTATTGTCCAACTGTGAAATTTCCTTTTCCCATTTCGTATCACTCTGCATTTCGCTTGGGATCTACGAATTAGTCTCTTGTTTTTAACACTGTATCCTGCTTGTTGATTTTAATGATTGTTTTTATTGATGTTGATGTTTTTTACTGGGATAATTGTTTTATTGCTTTGTTACTGTTTTGTTTGTTTTATTGGGCCTGGCCCCATGTAAGCCGCCCCGAGTCCCTTCGGGGAGATGGGGCGGGGTATAAAAATAAAGTTATTATTATTATTATTATTAAAAACATGGCTATGTGCTCAGGCTTTTAACGAATAAACGGCAAAGACGACTCAAACTGATGTATGGATAAAGTACGAGGATATTGGATGAACGGATTTTAAGCATATGTTTTATATTTTATACTGTACTAGCTGTGCCCGGCCACGCGTTGCTGTGGCAAAGTATGGTGGTATAGGAAATAAAGTATTGAGGAATTGGTGGTAGTTAAGGTAAAGGGTAAAGGTGTGGAGTCCAGATAATCCAGTTCAAAGCAGATAATATAAGATTATAAATGGGTTATATAGCTGTGTGGAAGGGCCTTGAATCTACACTGCCATAAAATCCAGTTAAAATCTGATAATTTGTATTTTATAGGCAGTGTGGAAGAGGCCTAAGTGAGGCCTAACTCTGCCTGTCCCCTGGGTGAGTGGGTAGCTAGGAGACCAAGTGGGCGGAGCTTAGCCTTCTAACTGGCAGCAATTGGATAAAAACAATTATTCCTCTCCCTTTAATTAGGACTTTTTCTTTTCTTTTTGTTGTATCAACCTAGAGGCGTGGATGATGGGTTGTGTTGTCAATGTTCAAGGTTGTGGGGTGTTTAGTTTTGTTGTTTTGGCGGTCACCGTGATGCCATCACTCTTTTATATATATATATATATATAGATTTAACTGTTTGTAATAGATTTTATATGCTGTTTGTTTTTAATGATGTGTTGGCATCGAATTGCTGCCAATTGTACGCCGCCCTGAGTCCCTTCAGGTGAGAAGGTCGGGATAGAAATATTGGAAATAAATAAATAAATGTAATATTATTAATAATATTGCAATATAGTGTTAGTACTATACCGTAATATATAATGCTTATATTGTGCTATGCTAATAATATAATATAGAGCAGGGGTCTCCAAACTAAGGCCCGGGGGCCGAATGCGGCCCTCCAAGGCCATTGACCTGGCCCCCACCCTCAGTTTTAGACTTGGGCTCACCCAAAGTCTGAAAATAACAAAGGCACACAATAACAACAATCCTACTTGATTATGTCATTGGCCAGAAGCAGGCCCACACTTCCCACTGAAATCCTGATAAGTTTACAGTATGTTGGTTAAAATTATTTTTATTTTTAAATATTGTATTGTTCTTTCATTTACCAATATTGTAAATGAATGATATGGTAATAATATAATATATTGTGTATACATATAATATTGATAATAATATTATAATGTAATACAATATAATATTTATTTATTTATTTATTACAGTATTTCTACCCCGCCCTTCTCACCCAATAATAATATTAATTATATATTATATATTAAATGTAATATTACTAATAATATTACAGTATAATGGTATAGTAAAATATAGTAATATATAATGCTAATATTGTGCTATGCTAATAATATAATATATTGTATGTACATACAACTTGTAAGCAGCTCTGAGTCCCCTTCGGGGTGAGAGATGGTGGGGTATAAATGTAGTAAATAAATAAGTAATTGTTGCTGGGGGGGGGGTTGCACTACAAATAAGACATGTGCAGTGAGCATTGCCAAAAGAGATCAGGGAATCCCCTACATTATCCAATTTCCGTAAGGAACTGAAGACCTGGTGGTGTCGGCAGGTTTTTGAGTAATTATATTGGACTACCGCCGATTTCTGAGCCTGAATATATTGCACAAGATTTCCCTAGCCTAAAATGATACATTTTAATATATTGGTTTTATGGTTCCCGTCCCCTTGATCTGGTCATGTGTGATTTATTGTTTATAATTGTATTATTTTACTTTGTTTAATAATGTGTATTATGTTGTTATGTAATGTTTGTGTTGCTTTTATGACTGTAAACCGCCCTGAGTCCCATCCGGGAGATAGGGCGGTATATAAATAAAGTTTTATTATTATTATTATAGTCTCGTTTTTAACACTGTATCCTGCGTGTTGATTTTAATGATTGTTTTTATTGATGTTGATGTTTTTTACTGGTATAATTGTTTTATCGCTTTGTTACTGTTATTTGTTTGTTTTATCGGGCCTGGCCCCATGTAAGCCGCCCCGGGTCCCTTCGGGGAGATGGGGCGGGGTATAAAAATAAAGTTATTAATATTATAGGAATTGGTTCAGGGTTTTTTTTCAAATGATAATTTGGCCCCTCAACAATCTGAGGGACCATGAATCGGCCCTCCACTTAAAAAGTTTGAGGACCCCTGATATAGAGTATGTACAGATAACTTGTAAGCCGCCCTGAGTCTCCTTCGGGGTGAGAAGGGCGGGATATGAATGTCGCAAATAAATAAATTGGAGTCCACACTGCCATATAATCCAGTTCAATGTGGATTTTATGGCTGTGTATAAGGGATTTTGCCATCTGTGAATCCTACACAAAAGGTAAAGCTTGACTGTCTCTAAATAAAGGCCCACCTAACAAGGAAGGCTGTCTTCGAAGGGAAGGCCTCAAACCAGGAGCAGGCCTTGAATCTGCAAGGCCTGAGCAAGTCTCTCATAGCAAGGAACTCCTGCCAGTCCTAAACAGGATCACAATAAAGGTAAAAAAGAGCCATAATAACAAGCCTCTGCCTCCTCAAAGCAAGACAAGGCCTCCAACTACCTCAGAATGAAGTCTGGCTTGGCCTGCGCTGTTCTTAGCCTGGGCTTTAGACACGTGACGAGGGAGCGCCAATCAAAGCCAAGAGAGGCGCTGAGGGAAGACGGAAGAGTAGCGGTGCAACGCTAAAAAAGGAACCCAAATAGCAGCGATGCAACAATAAAAAGGAACCCCAACTCCCGGAAACAGCTACCGCTGACATTGGTTCCGGAGAAAGGCCTCAACCGCAAATCAAGGAGTCCAGGTAAGAAAGGCCTTTGTTGGATGACAGACGGGGAAAAGGAAGGGGAGAGGCTCTTAAATTAAAAAAGGGGAAATGTTTCCCTTCAAGCAGGAGGCAAGAAAGCAATGAATTCAAAGGAGAAGGGAAGGGATTCCTCCCAGAGGATCAGCAGCAAAACAGAGAGGAAAGGGAGAATCACAAAGAAACCCACCCTTTTTAGGGTCAATAATAGCCCTATAAGTAGGTAAAAAGGGTAAAGATGTGTTGTCGAAGGCTTTCATGGCCGGGATCACAGGGTTGTTGTATGTCTTTCGGGCTGTGTGGCCATGTTCCAGAAGTATTCTCTCCTGACGTTTCGCCCACATCTATGGCAGGCATCCTCAGAGGTTGTGAGGTATGGATAAAAAGGGCAAAGGTTTCCCCTGACATTGTCCAGTCGTGTCCGACTCTGGGGGTTGGTGCTCATCTCCATTTCTAAGCCAAAGAGCCGGTGTTGTCCGTAGACACCTCCAAGGTCATGTGGCTGGTATGACTGCATGGAGCGCTGTTACCTTCCGACCAGAGCGGTACCTATTGATCTACTCACATTGGCATGTTTTCGAACTGCTAGGTTAGCAGGAGCTGGGGCTAACAGCGGGCGCTCACTCCGCTCCCAGGATTTGAACCTGGGACCTTTTGGTTCGCAAGTTCAGCAGCTTAGTGCTTTAACACACTGTGCCACCAGCCCTATAAGTGTGCCCCCCAAAATGGAAATCCTATGGAGCAGGCCTGGGCCAACTTAGACCCTCCAGGGGTTTTGGACTGAGGATGCCTGCCATAGATGTGGGCGAAACGTCAGGAGGTGGAACATACAGCCCGGAAAACAGACAACCACCCAATTGGACTAGACTAGCCTTACGGCTTAACAGACTGAACAATAAAGGAATTGTATGACTGTTCCCGGAGGGAGGGGGAAAGTAGTGGAAAATTGATGGAAACAAGCAGGGGACAAGCGTGATTACTTAAGATTTTTTTCTCTTTTGTAAAATTGTTAAAATATATGTATCATGTAAGTTGCCTATGTTATCTTAACTTCCTCAACTGCAGAGTACGCCTGTCCTGTTTGGCACAAGTCTGCCCATGCAAAGCAGGTGGACATAGCACTGAACGAAACATGCAGAATAATCACAGGATGCCTTAAACCTACACCTGTTGATAAACTCTATAAGCTAGCTGGCATTGCCCCCCCTGATGTGCGACGAGAAGTTGCTGATAACTGTGAGAGAAAAAAGGTTGAGCATTGTGAAAGCCATCCACTGCATGGCTATCAGCCTCCTCCCACCAGACTCAAATCAAGGAAGGGCTTCATGAGAACCACCACTCCTCTTGATGTCCCACCAGCAACAGCAAGAATGTCCCTCAGGGCAGCTAAACCAGGCAATTCTAACTGGATGGCCCCTCATGAGGGTCTGCCTCCAAGGGCAAACCAAGAATGGGCAACTTGGAAGTCCCTCAACAGACTGAGAAGCTGAGTGGGCAGATCTAAAGACAACTTGGCAAGGTGGCACTACCTGGAGGAATCCTCCACCTTGTGTGACTGTGGAGCAGAACAAACAACTCCTCATATGTATGCTTGCCCACAATGCCCTGCCTCGTGCACAGAGGAGAAGTTGTTTAAAGCTACGGACAATGCGATTGCTGTTGCCCGCTTTTGGTCTAAAACTATTTAGCTGTTTGTGATTCCTTTATTTTATCACTTTTAAACTTATTTATTATGCAATGCTTTTGACACAAAATAAATAATTAATCTTAACTTCCTCATGAGGGAAATTGTTATGTTATACTCTACTTGTTTGAACCAAATAAATAAACAAAAAATGACTGGTGTTTATTATATTTATTAACAGATTAATGTTTTGCCTTTGTGTAGGTTTCCTTACACAGCCTGTTCAGGGACTCTTTACCCTGAAAGAGAAGAGGGAGAAACTCTTCTTAAAGGCAGCTTTGCTGGGTCACAGGCCAATGATGGAGGAGCCAGTCGCATGTTGGCCTGAAGCAGGAAGAGGTCCTGATGCCTGCAATACAGTGAGTAATGGGGAATACTGGGAAGGAGCAATTCAGATATTGCTGGGTGAGGGCTTTCCCAGCTCAGATGAAAAGGACAATTCTTCCATGAAGAAACCAAGGCCCCCTGAGAGGTTTGTAGCTGAGTCCACACTCTGCTGTCTGTGGCCAAAGCCAGAGCAACAAAGGCTCAGATCCTGGACCTGGTGATCCTGGTCCCTGAGCATCCTGCCCCCAGAGATGGAGAATTGAGCTCGGAAATGTCAGGCAGAGATCTATTCTCGGGTGGTAGCCCTGGGTGCTTTTCTTTTAAATCATCCAAAAGTATTTTTAATGGTCTTTTGTTCTGTTGTAAAGTATTTTTGTGCCATGCAGATCAGGTCGAGGTAGGGGGAAAGACTATGGGGTGGGTCACAGTGGACATTTTTATTTGGAGTCTATGTGTGGTGGGTTTGTTGTTGTTGTTGTTGTTATGCCACCAAAAGGCTCTCTCTTACTGCCCTTCCCCTTTAAGAATCTGAGGGGGCAGAGCTTAGGCTCAGCTCATGCTAGCTTTGAAATGGCAGTTATTTTTGTCAGTTTAAGATTTTTCAGTTAATGTTTATGTTAAGACTTAACTTTATACGTGCAGAGTCTCAGCGCCTTCCAGTAGCTTACACCTGCTCAGTACTTAATAATAATAATAATAATAATAATAATAATAATAATAATAATAAGTTTATTTGTATCCCGCCTCCATCTCCCCCGAAGGGGACTCGGGGCGGCTTACAGCAAAATCAAAATACAAACAATGATAAAATATAAAACATCAGGACAAAAACAAAACCAATAAAAAATATACACAATAAATTAAAAAACACAACGCAGAATTAAAACATCAGGTTAAAAACAATGAGGTTGCAATAGTGGACTTTCAGTCTTCCAGTCTGCTTCCATAGTAGACACTTGAGCACATGCCCGGCCATTGTCAGTTTTTACTACTGTCTTTCCCCTAGTCTAGGTGATATTACAGACTCATCACAGTTCTCAGTATCTTGTCCTAGTAGACAGGTTTAATTGCATATAGACTTCATAACATCAAAAGGAAAGGGAGAGGGGGAAAATACACTGAACATGGTTCCTTATATACAATACAATTACACATAGTAATCATTGATTGGTTACCAACTAATTGACCCAACCCAAACTCAGGATTGCATCATTGACAATCATCTGGAGTAGGCCCAAACACATTCCCCAAATGATTCCCCATATACAATCAGCATTCCCAATAGAAGCCCATTAGCAGTGCATGACTCAATACATTGTAAAACCTAACAGTTTATTATTAGAAGGAAGCATAGGAAAGTAGAAGGTGTCATATCAGAACTATATTAACTGAAGTCACGTTGGAACTGTATTAAGTTAAATTAAAGAGCCATATAATACAGTGATATATAAAGTCATTTTGACATTGTATTAAAGTTAGTTTAAAAATACATAGAATCCAGTCACTTCAGGACTTTATACCATATAGCAATAACCATCTAGAAACAAAGAAGATTTGAGAACCAGAACTGCATAGACTTCAAAGGTTTCTTTTCCTCACAGAGACTCTATAGTGGCAACCGGGGGAAAGGAAGTTCAATCTGTCTGTTAATAAAATGTTGTTTAATTGGCCAAATACAATCTCTAATCTGTCCCTTGTGCTACAGCGCCTTCCAGTTCACGTAGTTAAGCACGGAGGCAGAACACTTGTTATTGCCTTTTAGTGAAATTAAAAAAACGAATCAGGCAAATGCGAAGAAGCAGAAAGAGCAGTAGTTTTATTTCTCCATGATGCAAGGGCAAACAAGTTGGGGCTCCATTGCTCCCTGTTTTGCACCCTCTGATGACTTCCGGGTGCAAAGGTGCCCCCAGAATCAGCTTTGAAAAGGAGAGAGATGGTGTTGGGGAGTGAACATGTGATAAAATTGAATCATTGTCCCAGAAGCCTCTTAAAAACATGATTCGGCTGTCATAGAATCATAGAGCTGGAAAGAGACCCCAAGGTCCATCCAGCCCAACTCTCTTCTGCCTGCAGAAAAAGCACAATCCGACAGATTGTTATCCAGTCTCTGTTTAAAAGCTTCCAAAGAAGGAGCCTCCACCACACTCTTAGGCAGAAAGTTCCACAGCTAATGTTCAGGTGGAATTTCCTTTCCTGTAATTTGAACCTTGGTTCCGAGTCTTAGTCTCCAGGGCAGCGGAAAACAAACCTGCTCCCTGTGTTGTCGAAGGCTTTCATGGCCGGAATTACTGGGTTGTTGTGCATTTTGCCTCCAACAGACAAAAGTTCTTTCTCCCACCCTGGACCTTCCACAGATATATAAACCTCCTTTGCTTAGTTTTCCAATATACCTCAGAACCTCTGAGGATGCCTGCCATAGATGTGGGTGAAACGTCAGGAGAGAATGCTTCTGGAACATGGCCACACAGCCTGGAAAATGCACAGCAACCCAAACCTGCTCTCTCTTCCTTCTGACAGCCTCTTAAATATTTAAACGTGGGTATCATGTCTCCTCTCAACTTTCTCTTCTGCAGATTAACCATATCCAGCTCTTAGAGCTGCTCTTCATAAGGATTCATATTTCCTGACATTTGCTCATTTTGGTCGCCCTCCTCTGGATATCTTCCAGTTTGTCAATATCCCTCTTGAACTTTGGTGCCCAGAATTGGACACTGTATTCCAGATGAGGTCTAACCAAAGCAGAATAGATTGGCACTAGACCAGGAGTCCTCAAACGTTTTAAGTGGAGGGCCGGTTTATAGTTCCAGACTGTTGGGGGGCCGGGCAGTGATGAAATAGTTCAGAATTAGGACTGTTGTTGTTGTGTGCCTTCAAGTTGTTTCAGACTTAGGTCAACCCTTAGGTCAACCCCATAATTGGCTTTTTTAAATGCTGCATCACATTGTTGGTTCATGTTCAACTTGTTGTCTACTAAGACCCCAGGATCTCTTTCATGTGATACTTGGTGAGCCAGGCATCACCCATCCTATATCTCTGCATTTCATTTTTTCTGCCTAAGTGAAGGATCCTATATTTTTCCTTTTTCTTACAATGCATTGACAAAAGTTTTTTCTGTTTTACTGAAGTTATTTTTTGTATTTTATTGTTTTTAAGCAGGCCTAACTATCTGATGACTTTGCCCAGACATTGTTGTGGGTGGATATCTGAAACCACACATACATCTAAACCCCCTCCACAAAGTCACTGGCCATTCTCTCCTCTTTCTCCCAGTTACATGTTTTGATTGTTCATTATTGTTTCAGGAGAGGCATCGCTTGGTAGCAGATCCCTCAGCATTCCCTGTGGCAGGGAAGGCTTCCTTGGACACCAGGCAGATTCCCCAAAGGAGGGCCATCAAGCAGGAGGAGGATACATGGGCCCCTTTGCAAGGTAAGGATGAACACTCTGTGTCTAGAATCTTGCAGATCTCTTTGATCTTGTTGTGTGGCTTCACATCATTTCCGTATTTAGCTGATTGATCGTGCTTAGTAAGGGATTCTGGAAACAGCTGCTCTTTCCTTTGTGTGGAGACACAAATGGCTACAGTAGGATTAAAGATAAAGGTAAAGGTTTCCCCTGATGTTACATCCAGTCTTGTCCGACTCTGGGGGTTGGTGCTCATCTCCATTTCTAAGCTGAAGAGCCGGCATTGTCCGTAGACACCTCCAAGGTCATGTGGCCAGCATGATTGCATGGAGCGCCATTACCTTTCCACTGGAGCAGTACCTATTGATCTACTCACATTTGCATGTTTTAAAACTGCTAGATTAGCAGAAGCTGGGGCTAACAGCTGGCGCTCAATCTGCTCCCCGGATTCAAACCTGCAATCTTTCGGTCTGCAAGTTCAGCAGATCAGCGCTTTAACACACTACGCCACTGGGGGATCCTTACAGTAGGATTAGCTAGAGCCAAATCCTGTTGCTCTTCACCTAAAGCTTTACAGTATTCCCTCACTTATCGCGGGGGGTTACATTCCAGAACCACCTGCGAAAAGTGAAAATCCTTGAAGTAGGGACACTATATTTGTGGTGTTTACAGTCTCACTGGCAAGTAGTATCTCTGTCCCCTCCTCACCTCTCAAGCACACACATGCCTTGTAAGGCAAAAACAAAGCTGCTTCAGCCTCCTTTTCTCTCCCTTTGGCTTCTCCTTCCTTCCTTCCTTAGACTTCTCCTTAGGAAGGAAGTAGAAAGAGGGATTTATAATATTTTATGATTTATACTATTATTTTCGTGTTTATTAAAAAAAACCACGAAACAGCGAGGCCACGAAAAGCAAACGGCGAAGTAGTCAGGGAACACAGTATTGTGTTGTTTATTTTAGACATATTGCTGCAACCATACACTGAAAACTTTGTATTCTTCCAACCCTTTTTCACCGTCCTTCCAGTGCATATGCTGCTGAAATAGTTTCAGGTATACAGAGGATCAAGAGGAAATTGGTCTGGACTAATGTAAAATGACGTTGGAAAAAGGACTTCCTTTGTCAAAGGCTTTCCTAACAGAGGCATCTCTGGCCTCACTAATGAACATCTGTTTAACACTGTAACCCCAACCTCTGACAAAAGCCTATATGACTGAGTCCCCCTCCTTGGTCTCTCCCACAGAGCCTGGAATGAGGCCCCAGTTGTCTCTTCCTCTTCTTTGCGATGGAGCAGATCAAGATCAGGTAAGGAGGAGGATTCCTGGAAAAACATTTCTTGAAAATTCTGAATTACAGTAGAGTCTCACTTATCCAAGCTAAACGGGCCAGCAGAAGCTTGGATAAGCGAATATCTTGGATAATAAGGAGGGATTAAGGAAAAGCCTATTAAACATCCAATTAGGTAATGATTTTACAAATTAAGCACCAAAACATCATGTTATACAACAAATTTGACAGAAAAAGTAGTTCAATACGCAGTAATGTTATGTTGTAATTACTGTATTTACGAATTTAGCACCAAAATATCACGATATATTGAAAACATTGACTACAAAAATGGCTTGGATTATCCAGAGGCTTGGATAAGCGAGGCTTGGATTAGTGAGACTCTACTGTACCTTTTTTCTTAGATGGCATCCCACACAGCGATGTGGAAATATTTTGTTTCAGTGCATTTGGATTTTTTAAAAGTTTTTTTATCTTAATTCTGTTTTCTCTTTTCAAAGTGGTTTAAAATCACCAAAATTTAATAGTTTAATCCTTCCTACACCTCATATAATTTCACAGAGGGAAATTGGGAGATGTAGCGAAGCAACATCAGATTATGCTCATGATGATGAAAGTTATTATAGAGAAAGTACATATAAACTAAAAGATGTAGCACAGTAGGCTTTTCTTAAAGTTTACTGGAAGGATGAGATTTGGTCCCCTTTACCTCCCACACCTTTAGCAGGGGTGTTCTTGTGGTTTTTTCCAACTTATGACACTGTGGTAAAACTCTCAAATATATTTCAGCAGAGGTATGTGTGTTGCCCTTGATTTCTTCTGCGCTTGAAAGAGCATGACCTGCATAGGTTCACCCAGTGGGTATCCATGGCCAAGTCAGGATTTGAACCAGAGTCATATTCCACACTCAGACCACTACACCACGTTGGTTGAGCTCATGGAGTGCAAACTCTTTTTGTCCTTTGAACTCGGTTTGCAGCAACTGAAGTGAGCTGAAAGCAAATGGGGAAAGTGGAAGAAGAAAATAAACCCAAACATCTAAAAAGTGGCAGAACCCCAAATCTGAAAAAAAAAAACCAAACAAAAACACCATCCAAAAGAAAGTCAAGGTGGCAGTTGGAAGTGACATTACATTTCTTCTGGCATGCTGTAATGCACCTGTTTGGCCCACCCACCCCACCAGGAGTGGCCTCCCCTTTGGTTCAAATCCTGCAGTGTAAGACCTCTGGCATTTTATTTGTTAGCTGAGGTGTAATGGCTCTTTACAATCCAATCTCTTTTTACTACAGCTGTAGAGTACAACATGAGCTGAGGCTTCTGTGTTTGTCAGAGCTTATCCACGATGCTCATGCTTGTGTTTGTGGAAGAATAGATTTCACTCAGCTGCTTTTATATCCTTATCAGCCAGTGAATCTGCTTTTGGTGAGAGTCGGGACCTTTCTCTTTTGTCCCCAGAGTTTGTTCATTATTGATGAGGTCGCTGTGTCTTTCTCCCCGGAAGAGTGGGCCCTGCTGGAACCTGACCAGAGAGCCCTGCACAAGCAAATCATGGCAGAGATCCACGAGATCATGGCCTTTCTTGGTAAGACTCCTGCTTTCCTTGGATGAATATATCTTCTCTGGTAAAATGCATTTGTACTAATGATATAATGGTAACTATAGTTCTTTGAATGTGATCCTGCTCCAACCCAAATGAGAAAAGGGAAGTGTTCTATCGATCTAAATCATGGAAAAATCCTATGGGTGATGGACTGTCCCAATATGGCTCCCTTGTTCCTTTGTGAATTATTGTTTTTGTTCTGATGCTTAGTAGTGGGATTATGAGATTACGTAAAACCAGATGTTAGAATGATGTTAGTGTGCTGCTAGTAAGTATCCCAAGACAGGCAGGCTTTGCTGAGGAACCAGACTAAATTTTCATTATGGGGAGGTGAGTGTCTCAAAGAAAGTAGTCCTGTGGGCCCTTCCACACAGCCATATAACCCAGAATATCAAGGAAGATCAGGGCAGCTGATGACTGGGGCTCTTGAAGGTCTTCAATTCATAGAGTCACTAGAAGCTGAAGTCAAATTGCTGGCAAATAAAGAAATAAAATATAAGGATAATAGCATTAACATTGCTTCTCATTGGGAGTAGCATCTCAATTTTGACAGTCCCAAGACTCTTTAATTTGAACTACTGCAGAAAGATAATAGTATTAATTCTGACATGTCAAGGGAACTGTTCAAGAAGTCTGAAGACAAGACCTTGGGGTAATCTCTTCCTCAATTTTAAGGCAAAGTTGGGGATAAGTGTCTCTCTAAATGCCCTCTGCCCCACACACCACTTTCTCCTCCAATCACATACTTGCTGGGTGAAGTTGGCGGGATGGTGTTGTGTAAGAAGGTGTTTCCTACTTCCTTGAATAAGGAGTTCAATAGACATTTGCATTACTCCAAGTGGTTGCCATGCACACCACCAGCCAGGTTCCAGCCATTGTCTTTTTGAGGCAAGCAGTAATGGGGTAATAATGCCTCAGCACATGGAAGGCCACTTTTGCTCACCTCTGATCATGAATAAGGTTTTGATGCTGGCTTTGTATCAGTGTAGGTGTTCTTGAGCTAGCTAGTAGCTACAGGACCACAGAGAGGGATGGGCTGCTAAAGCATAAATGTGCCTCCACTCTGATTTGTATACCACTTTTCCATTGCAAGACAAAGTAGTTTACTGTAACATCAAAAGAGGGACAATTTTTTTCAACTCTGTATCAGTCAAGACTTTATTAAGGTCCATGACCAACACAGAGAAACTCAGTAGCAATTGCCCTTCAAAATAAGAAAGTGAAACATCACACAGCAAAAAAAAAAAAGTTTCAACCACAGGATAAGGCTGGTTTATACTGCAGATTCTGGGAGAGACTTTCATGCAGCAATTTGGATATCTTGAATATACAATGGGCCCTTGATATTCATTGGTGTTAGAGTCCAGGACCCTTATGGGTACCAAATTTAGTGGATTCTCCAATTATGTTATAAGCAATGGTAGAAGTAGAATGTGATTTGTTATATGAATTAAAGGGAAAGGTTTTCCCCTGACATTAAGTCTAGTCGTGTCCTACTCGGGGGTTGGTGCTCATCTCCATTTCTAAGCAAAAGAGCCGGCGTTGTCCGTAGACACCTCCATGTGGCCGGCATGACTGCATGGAGCGCCGTTACCTTCCCGCCAGATCTACTCACATTTGCATGTTTTTGAACTGCTAGGTTGGCAGAAGATGGGCTAACAGCAGGTGCTCACCCCACTCCCTAGTTTCGAACTGCTTACCTTTCGGTCAGCAAGTTTAGCAGCTCAGCAGTTTAATCCGCTGTGCCACCAGGGGCTCCTGTTATACAACTTATTTGCCCTTTATAAATTGGCAAAAAGCCCTCAAAAGACAGGGAAAGCAACTCTTCTGGCAACCAAGAGCTTACCCTTTGGGGCCGGGCTGTGGCGCAGCTGTTGAGCAGCTGCCTTAAATCACTCTGACCATGAGGTCATGAGTTCGAGGCCAGCCTGTGGCGGGGTGAGCACCCGTCAATTAAAAATAAAAAATAGCCCCTGCTCGTTGCTGACCTAGCAACCCGAAAGATAGTTGCATCTATCAAGTAGGAGATAAGGTACCACTTATAAAGTGGGAGGCAAGATTAACTAATTTACGACCTGGAATGAGGAAGTGCCGTCAGTGTGGATGATGAAGCAGCTGCTCCCCCCTGTGGCCAGAATCGAACATCCCCTCAGAAGAACGTTAACTTGCCTCTGCGTGTGTCTCTCAGTCTCTGTTTGATGTGTTTATGGGCATTGAATGTTTGCCCTATGTGTGTTATAATGTGATCCGCCCTGAGTCCCCTTCGGGGTGAGAAGGGCGGAATATAAATACTGTAAATAAAATAAAAAATAAATAATACCCCAAGGTCTTGCCTTTAGACATCTCGAACAGCTTCCTTGACCTGTTAGGATGAATACTTTTATCTTTATTGTAGTTCAAGTCAAATTAGTCTAGCAAGTAAAACAAAATGAAAATTAGTAGCATGATATATGGCTGTTAGCAGGCTTTTGCCTACTGAGGCAAGAAAGTGAAAAGCATGCAGATTTAACCTTCCTCAGAAGGGAGTTCCAATGCCTAGGAGCAATCTCCAAAGATAAATGCTTGGGAGTAATTACCAGCTGAACTTGGGACTGTGGTGGGATGGAGGAAGCTCTCCTCGAAGATTGTTAGACTCAGATTCTGATTGACAGTTTTCAGATAGCTTGAAGCTAAGCCATTAAAGACATAGTATCTCTTTTGTTCTGAAGATTGCGTATATTTTTATTGCTTTAATCCCTTCTCCATACTTTGAAATTGTTTTTCATACAAATTTGGAAAAACGTTGTTTTTCTTTTTTGCAGCAGAAAATTGGAGGAAAACATATGCCTGTGCCAAGTATGGGATGTGTTCTAGGCAGATCTTGGATCTTAGCAGCCACCAGCAAGCCCAAGAATCAGAAAACAAAAGTGATATCAAAGTGGAGCCCTACAATTGCCACGAATATGGGAAATGTTTGGCGCAAGATATAGCACTGGTGCCTCACACAACACTCCAAGCTGGAAAAAAACACTATTCATGTGAAGTGTCTATGAAGGGTTTTGATGATGAATGGCACAATATGAACCCCGATGAAGGCCAAACAGTAAAGAAACAGCATAAATGCCAGCAGTGTGGGAAATGTTTTGCTTACAGTTCATTCCTTAAGGCACATTTCAGAGTGCACACAGGAGAGAAACCCTTCAAATGCCAGGTGTGTGGCAAATGTTTTGCGCGAAAGACATGTCTTATGATTCATCAGTGGGTGCATACAGGAGAGAAGCCATACAAGTGCCAGGAGTGTGAGAAAGGCTTTGCTCAAAAGTCGTGGCTTGTGGCTCATCAGAGGGTGCATACGGGAGAGAAGCCAAACAAATGCCAACAGTGTGGGAAATGTTTTTCTCAGAGGTCCTCCCTTTTATGCCATCAGAGAGTCCACACAGGAGAGAAACCCTACAAATGTCACAAGTGTGGGAAATATTTTGGACACAAGTTGCATCTCATGAAGCATCAGGTAATGCACACAGGAGAAAAACCCTACAAATGTCAGGACTGTGGAAAACGTTTTCTTGTAAAAGCATACCTTGTGAATCACCAGCGAATCCACACAGGAGAGAAACGACACAAATGCTCAGAGTGTGGAAAGTGTTTTATTGGTAATTCAGCCCTTTTAATCCATTGGAGAGTCCACACAGGAGAAAAACCATACAAATGCCAGGAGTGTGGGAAATCTTTCGCTCACCGTTCAGGCCTTACAAGTCACCGGAGAACCCACACCGGAGAGAAACCCTACCAATGCCAAGTATGTGGGAAAGAGTTTTCTTGGAATTCAGACTTTGTGAAGCATCAGAAAATTCACACAGGACAGAAACTATACACCTGTCGGGAGTGTGGAAAAGGTTTTTATACCAAATCACAACTTGTGCAGCATCAGAAAACCCACACAGGAAACAAACCGTACAAATGTGAGATGTGTGGAAAAGGTTTTGGTCAGAAGGCCAATCTTGCAAAACATGAGAGGACACACACAGGAGAGAAACCATATATATGCCAGGATTGTGGGAAATGTTTTGCTCAGAACGCTAACCTTGCGAGTCACCAGAGAGTTCACACGGGAGAGAAACCATACCAATGCCAAGAATGTGGGAAAGGGTTTTCTTGGATTTCAGAGTTTGCGAGACATCAGAACATCCACACAGGAAACAAACCATACCAATGTGAAATGTGTGAAAAAGGGTTTTTTCAAAAGTCTGACCTTGTGAAGCACCGGAGGATACATACAGGTGAAAAACCATACAAATGCCAGGAGTGTGGGAAATGTTTTGCTCGGAATGCACACCTTCGAGGCCACCAGACTGTCCATACAGGAAAGAAACCATACCAGTGCCAGGTGTGCGGGAAAGGGTTTTCTTGGAATTCAGACCTTGTGAGACATCAGAGCAGCCACACAGGAAACAAACCATACAAATGTGAAATGTGTGAAAAACGTTTTCTTCAGAAGTCTGAGCTTGTGAAGCATCAGAGAGTACACACAGGTGAGAAACCATACAAATGCCAGGAGTGTGGGAAAGCTTTTGCTCAGAAACCTCACCTTCAAGTCCACCAGGCTGTCCATACAGGACACAAACCATACCAGTGCCAGGAGTGCGGGAAAGGGTTTTCTTGGAATTCAGACCTTGTGAGACATCAGAAAATCCACACAGGGGAGAAACTACACACATGTCAACAATGTGGGAAACGCTTTTATCACAATTCGCAACTTGTGCAGCATCAGAAAATCCACACCGGAAATAAACCGCACAAATGCGAGGTGTGTGAAAAATGTTTTGGTCGAAAGTCCGACCTTGTGAAGCACAAGAGGATACACACAGGAGAGAAACGGCACAAGTGTCAGGAGTGTGGGAAATGCTTTACTGAAAGTTCAGGCCTTGTGAAGCACCAGCGAATCCACACAGGAGAAAAACCATATAAATGCCAGGACTGTGGGAAATGTTTTGCTCACAATGTGCAGGTTTTACGCCACCAGACAGTCCACACAGGGGAGAAACGATATGAATGCCAGCAGTGTGGGAATTGTTATACGCAATACTCAAGCCTTCAGCGCCATCAGAAAACCCACTCAGACAATAAACCATACCAGTGTTACGAGTGTGGAAAATCTTTTGTTAATAAAAGAAGCCTTGTAAAGCACCAAAAAAAGCACACAAGGGGAGAAACCATATAAATGTGTGGGGTGTAGGAAATGTTTTAGATGCTGTTTGCATCTTGTGAATCAGCAGAGATTAGACAGGAGAAAACCCTGCAAGAGCCAGGAATTTGGGAAATGTTTCACTTTGAAATCACACTTCTGAAGCACCTGTAAATCCATGCAGGAGAAATTACACATGCTGGGAGTGTGGAAAATGTTTTGCTCAAAATGCACATCTTTTACACCACCAAAGAGTACACACAGGAAAGAAACCAAACAAAAAAATAAAATAAAATTAGTCTGGCATGATTTTGTTTTTGATGCTAACTTTTAGCGAACATGGCATTACTTTGAAAGTACTTGTCTGCTTAATGATCTGCTTCAGAATATTTCCTGCTTTTGAAGTCAGTCTGACTGGGCACCACAATCTCTCGATCCTCTCTCTTCCATTTTCTGACCATCTGCTGAAATGTGTATGTAAAAGCCGTAAGCCCTGTTCCCCGTTTCATTCTGTAATAGTACAGATATTCAAACTGTAGGCATATGATTTAAACGATTAAATTGAATGAATGTGGACTATTAGTATTTTAAATACATGTACAATAACTAGAAATATGTGTTGTCCTTTCCTAAATTTTGTTATTGTGTTTATTTGAGCATAGCCCCTGAAGAAAGGTATTTAATACGAAATCTGAAGCACTTTGGGCTTTTAATAATATAGGATAATTTTTAAAAAACCTGTTTAAAAATAAAATATAAATAAAACCCATAAGCAACGAAGACCTGGCTGTTGGACTTTCAGAGCTAAATGCAGATGGGGAAGATGGAAAGTTTGGGATCACCTTATCTTGCTCTGTATCATGAAGCAGCCGACTACTATGCTAAAGCCCAGTAGGCTGAAGTAAATCTTACAAATTAAAAAGGTTGACAGTTCAAAGCTTGGGTCTAGGTGAGCTCCTGGCCTTTAGCCCAGCTTCTGCCTACCTAGCAGTTTGAAAGCAAAATGTGAGAAGATAAATAGGTACCACTTAAAAGTGGGGAGGTATTAAGGCACTCATAAGGAAATGCCAGAAAAATCCGGACGATTCAACGAGGAGGTTTACGAACAAAGTTCTTCGGCAGGGAGTTGGAGCAACAGCACCCCTCCATGGCCAGAACAAAGTCTCCAAGATGCTGAAGATGGGAAAAGCCTATATATACCTCTATCTATGTACAATTGTCTGTCTTGTCAGTGTATAAATGGCATTGAATGTTTGCTGCATATGTATGTTCTGTGATCTGCCCTGAGTCCCTTTCAGGGTGAGAAGGGCAGAATATAATTTCTGTAAATAAAATAAATACTTTGCATATGTATAAACCTTCTAAGTTGTCTGCCGTCCTATGGTGACCCCAGGGATTTTACAGGATTTTCTCAGGCAAGTTATCTTCAGAGGAAGCTTTGCAAGTTGCTCCCTCTGAAATATTGCCCACAGCTCCTGATATTCTGTGTAACTTCCAAGATCTGGTGTCTTTGGGGTATTTAAGCTGTAGTTGCCTGCTGTACAGTAGGAGTAAGTGAGCAACATTGGAGTTGCCTCTTTTCTGACAAAACAGGTGAATTCCAGCTCCTCGAGGCCTCCAGAATTGGCAATTCGTCCCTTCAATGGGTCATGATTCCCCAAAGATTTTAAAAATAAAAATCTTTTTTTTCAAATTCCGAAATTTACTTCTGAAAATCGTTTTTTTCCAAATTCCAAAATTTACTTCTGGATATTTGTGTTTTTTATTTTTGTTTGGTCTGGGTTTTGTAGTTCATGAGGGTCCAAGATTCAACGAGGGACTTCATTGGATGTGTTGTAATAGCAGATTCCCATATTAGCTTAACGTTTACACCTTATTTTATTATTTTGGTTATTTAGTATTTAATGTTTATTTTACTTAAGTGATATTTGCCTTTACTGTTCTAATGTAGCACAAATCCTATGTAAAATCATACTACGTATTTTAGACATTACTATTGAAATCTGAAATACATGCAGGAAGCCTTTACTTTGCAAGGGGCTGCTGGAAGTCTTCAAAGGGACCTCTTCCAATACCCCGAAAATAAGACATCCCCAGAAAATAAGACCTAGTAGAGCTTTTGCTGAATACCTAAATATAAGGCCTCCCGCAAAAGTAAGACCTAGTAAAGTTTTTGTTTGGAAGCATGCAGGATCGGTAAATGTACATACCATAGATTGTTGTACCTGGAAATAAAAGTAGTAACAAGAAATAATAATAATAATAACAATAATAATATAATAACTTTATTCTTGTATCCCACCTCCATCTCCCAGAAGGGACACAGGGCAGCTTACACAGGGATAAGCCCAACAACAACATAAATTTGCATATGAACAGAAATTTAAAACAGTGATTGTAAAACAGTATAGCAATAAAATATAATATAGAAATTCTTGAAAGGATTCGCAGTTTGGTTATGCTGTTTTGTGATGACAACTACTGTACAGTAGATAATAACTTTTCATTTTTAAAAATTCAACCATAAATGTGAATTCGTATTTGTGGAAAAATAAGACATCACCTGAAAATAAGACCTAGCGCATCTTTGGGAGCAAAAATTAATATAAGACACTCTTATTTTCGGGGAAACAGGGTAGGTAAAGGTAAAGGTTTCCCCTCACGTTACGTCTAGTCGTGTCCGACTCTGGGGGTTGGTGCTCATCTCCATTTCTAAGCCGAAGAGCCGGCGTTGTCCGTAGACACCATCAACGTCATGTGGCCATAGGCATGACTGCATGGAGCACCGTTACCTTCCCGCCGGAGCAGTACCTATTGATCTACTCACATTTACATGTTTCCGAACTGCTAGGTTGGCAGAAGCTGGGGCTAACAGCAGGAGCTCACTCCGCTCCCCGGATTCGAACTGCCGACCTTTCGGTCAGCAAGTTCAGCAGCTCAGTAGTTTAACCTGCTATGCCACAAGAGGCTCCCCTTCCAATAAGAAGAGCCTTGTTAAACCCCTCGCTCCTTCTGAAAAGAAATAGGCCTCTGAGGCACTTTTCCCTCTTCCCTCTCCTTCTGGATTTCCGGACAAGAACCTGGCCTTAGCCGTAGTCACATGACGCGGAACTGAGTGGAACACACCAATCAAAGGCAAGGATTTGCAGAGGGAGGGCGGGACAGAGAGCGGCAGTGCAATGCTCAAAGAGCACCCCCCAGAAACAGACACCACTGCCATTGGTTCCTCATAAGTGCATCCACCCTCAAATTAAGGACACCAAAGCAAGACGGAAAAGAAGTCCTGGTAAGAAGGGCCTTTGCCTGAGGGTATCCCTCTTATTTCCATTTTATTTGTGTCTTTGGTACCGACTTCCTTGTATGCATCAGCTTTGTTTACTAATTAATGCCTGTATGTGGCCTATTGATTAATAACTTCATCCTTCTGGGATTTGAAACAGACTTGTCAGAACTGGGTTGTTGTATGTCTTTCGGGCTGTGTGGCCATGTTCCAGAAGCATTCTCTCCTGACGTTTCGCCCACACCTATGGCAGGCATCCATAGATCCATAGATGCCTGCCATAGATGTAGGTGAAACGTCAGGAGAGAATGCTTCTGGAACATGGCCACACAGCCCGAAAGACACACAACAATCCTGTGATCCCGGTCATTAAAGCCTTTGACAACACTTTGTCAGAACTGTTTTAATTTTTTCAGTCACACACCGCAAACAAAACACAGTCACAAAACAAAATACAGTAGAGTCTTACTTATCCAACATAAACGGGCCGGCAGAACGTTGGATAAGCAAATAGGTTGGATAATAAGGAGGGATTAAGGAAAAACCTACTAAACATCAAATAAGGTTATGATTTTACAAATTAAGCACCAAAACATCATGTTTTAAAACAAGTTTGACAGAATAAGTAGTTCAATACGCAATAATGCTATGTAGTAATTACTGTATTTACGAATTTAGCACCAAAATATCACAATGCATTGAAAACATTGACTACAAAAATGCGTTGGATAATCCAGAACATTGGATAAGTGAGACACTACTGTATATTAAAATCATAGAATCGTAGAGTTGGAAGAGACATCACGGGCCATCCAGTCCAACCCCCTGCAAGAAGCAGGAAAATCTCATTCAAAGCACCCCCGACAGATGGCCATCCAGCCTCTGCTTAAATCTACAACAAAAGACTACATTTCAAACTCCTCGACATATTCAGGTTTTGTTTATTTGCACCATGAGTACTATTTATTTACAGTAGAGTCTCACTTATCCAAGCCTCGCTTATCCAAGTTTCTGGATTATCCAAGCCATTTTTGTAGTCAATGTTTTCAATATATCATGATATTTTTGTGCTAACTTCGTAAATACAGTAATTACAACATAACATTACTGTGTATTGAACTGCTTTTTCTGTCAAATTTGTTGTAAAACTTTATGTTTTGGTGCTTAATTTGTAAAATCATAACCTAATTTGATGTTTAATAGGCTTTTCCTTAATCTCTCCTTCTTATCCAAGATATTCACTTATCCAAGCTTCTGCCGGCCCATTTAGCTTGGATAAGTGAGACTCTACTGTATTTATTTATTTACAACATATTTACCCCACCTTTCTCACCCGAGGGGACTCAAGGCGGCTTACAACACCCGGCAAGATTCAATGCCAAATAATCAATAAAATTAACAACACATTTAAAACCATTAACACTAATCAGTAAAAATAAATTATACAAACAGTAAAAAGCATTAAAAACATATAAATTACTTAATTCCATTCTTCCAAGAACCTTGTACATAGACCTTAATTCAGACCGTGTTAATATTTGCTTACTCATTAAATGCTTGCGCACAAAGCCATGTCTTTACGTTCTTCCTAAAGCCCAGAATGGTTGTAAAGGGTAAAGGTTTTCCCCTGACGTTAAGTCCAGTCGTGTCCGACTCTGGGGGTTGGTGCTCATCTCCATTTCTAAGCCAAAGAGCAGGCGTTGTTCATAGACACCTCCACGGTCATGTGGCCGGCATGACTGCATGGAGTGCCCTTACTCGCATCCATGAGTACTGCTAATGTCTAAAGGATTATTGAATGGGATGAAGGAGCCCCCGGTAGCACAACGGGTTAAACCACTGAGCTGCTGAACTTGCTGACTGAAAGGTGGGCAGTTTGAATCTGGGGAGCGGAGTAAGCTCCCATTGTCAGCTCCATCTTCTGCCAACCTAGCAGTTCAAAAACATGCAAATGTGAGTAGATCAATAGGTATCACTCTGGCAGGAAGGTAACAGTGCTCCATGCCATGATGCCGGCCACATGGCCTTGGAGGTGTCTACAGACAATGCCGGCTCTTCAGCTTAGAAATGGAGATGAGCACCAACCCCCAGAGTCGGACGCAACTAGACTTAATGTCAGGAGGAAACCTTTACCTTTACTGAATGGGATGAAGTCTTTATATTAAAGATATTGGGGAAGGCATTGTATACAATAGTGTCTTAAAATGATATTCATTATATAAAACTGCACAATCAAGATTTGCTTTTTTGCAGTTTTTTTTTTTGCAGTTTCTCAAGTCGCTCCTGACACAGAAAAAAAACCCTGTATCTGTGGCTAGCATTTACAGAGGATATGAAGATGCCAGCCACAATGCAGAAAAAACGTCAGGAGGAAATGCTGCTAGAACATGGCCATACAGCCTGGAAACCACACAACACTCCTATATTATTTCTATTAACAGACCAATGTGCTTTGCCTTTCTATAGGTTCACTTGTGAAGCCCGTTAAGGGACTCTTTACCCTGAAAGAGAGGAGAGAGAAGCTCTTTTGGCAGTTTTGCTAGATCACAGGCCAAAGATGGAGGAATCAGTCGCAAGTTGGCCTGAAGCAGAAAGAGATGCTGATGCCTGCCAAGCGGTGAGTAGAGGGGGCTTCTTTCTGGGAAGGAACAGTATGGAGTTTCCTAGGTGAGGACCTTGTCGGCTCAGACACACAGAGCCAGCGCTACAGGCAATTCTCTTACAAAGAAATCCAGGAACCCTGGGAGGTTTGCAGGAGAGTTTACCATCTCTGAATGAGTAGCACGCAAAGGCTCAGAGTTGGACCTGGTTGTTTTGGAGCAACTCCTGGCTGTTCTCTGCTTGGAGAGGGAGAGCTGTGGTAGTTTACCCAGGCCTGAGATATAACTATATAACTATACTAGCTGTGCCCGGCCACGCATTGCTGTGGCAAAGTATGGTGGTATGGGAAATAAAGTATTGAGAAATTGGTGGTAGTTAAGGTAAAGGGTAAAGGTTTTCCCCTGACATTAAGTCCAATCGTGTCTGGCTCCGGGGGTTGGGGCTCATCTCCATTTCTAAACTGAAGAGCCGGCGTTGTCCGTAGACTCCTCCAAGGTCATGTGGCTGGCATGACTGCATGGAGCGCCGTTACCTTCCCGCCGGAGCGGTACCTATTGATATACTCACATTTGCATGTTTTCAAACTTCAGGGTTGGCAGAAGCTAGGGCTAACAGTGGGGGCTCTCTCCACTCCCCCAATTCAACATTCTGCTGGCCTGTTTATGTTGGATAAGTGAGACTCTACTGTATATTTATAATCTTATATTATCTGCTTAGAACTGGATTATATGAGGCCCCTTCTACACAGCTGTATAAAATGCACACAGAAGTGGATTATATGGTAGTGTGGAGTCAAGATAATCCAGTTCAAAGCAGATAATATAAGATTATAAATGGTTTATATAGTTGTGTGGAAGGGCCTTGAGTCTACACTGCCATATAATCCAGTTAAAATCAGATAATCTGTATTTTATAGGCAGTGTGGAAGAGGCCTAAATGAGGCCTAACTCTGCCTGTCACCTGGGCTGAGTGGGTTGCTAGGAGACCAAGTGGGCGGAGCTTAGCCTTCTAACTGGCAGCAATTGGATAAAAACAATTATTCTTCTCCCTCTAATTAGGACTTTATTTTTCTTTTCTTTTTGTTGTATGAACGTAGAGGCATGGATGAGGGGTTGTGTTGCCAAGTTTAGTCTTTCTGGGATGTGTAGTTTTGTTGTTTTGTTCTAGGCTGAAATTTCATTACCCTTTTATATATATACTAGCTGTGCCCGGCCACGCGTTGCTGTGGCGTTGTCTGGTGGTGTTGGTGAGAACTTGTTGAGGTAGTGGTGGTATTGAATGTCTGTTGTATGGTTGTCTTTATGTTTAGTATGCATTTGGTTATTTGTGTACTGTGAAAGTGGTGAGGATAGAGGGGGTCTATGTCCCTGTGTAGTATTGTATAAGGAGCCCCGGTGGTGAAGTGTGTTAAAGCACTGAGCTGGAGACCAAAAGGTCCCTGGTTCAAACCCCGGGAGCGGCGTGAGCGGCTGCTGTTAGCTCCAGCTCCTGCCAACCTAACAGTTCAAAAACATGCAAATGTGAGTAGATTAATAGGTACCGCTCCGGCGGGAAAGTAAGGGCGCTCCATGCAGTCATGCCAGCCACATGACCTTAGAGGTGTCTACGGACAACGCCGGCTCTTCGGCTTAGAAATGGAGATGAGCACCAGGCCCCAGAGTCAGACATGACTGGACTTAACGTCAGGGGGAAACCTTTACCTTTACCTTTAGTATTGTATAGTATTTATACGTTGTCCATGTGTTGTGAAAGCTTGGGTTGTGTCCAGCTGCATAGTAGAAAGGGTTGGGCTGGATGGCCCCTAGGATTCTCTCCAAACTCTTGGATTCTATGCTATTATTATTATTATTATTATTATTATTATCATCATCATCTTCTTCTTCTTCTTCATTATTATGTAGAGGCTGGATGGCCATCTGTCAGGAGCGCTTGGATTGTGTCCTCCTGCATGGTAGAAGGAAGTTGATCTGGATGACCCTTAGGGGTAACTCCAAACCTTAGGACCGTATGATGTTGTTATTATTATTAGTAGTAGTAGTATTAGTATTGAGAGGCTGGGTGGCCATCTATTGGGAGTGCTTGGATTGTGTCTTCCATGGCAGAGTTGAGTTGGAGTGGATGGCCTTTAGGTGTGTCTCCTAACTGTCTGATGCTATGATTCGATGTGTGTTATTATTGTGCAGATATTGGATGGCCATCTGTCAGGAGTGGTTGGATTGTGTCATCCTGCGTGATATAAGGAAGTTGAACTGGATGATCCTTAGGGGTATCTGCTAACCTTAGGATTGTACAATATTCTTATTATTCTTATTATTATTATTATTATTATTATTATTATTATTATTGAGAGGCTGGGTGGCCATCTGTTGGGCGTGCTTGGATTGTGTCCTCCATGGCAGAATTGGGTTGTTCTGGATTACCACAGTAATTATTTCATATTACAGTAGAATCTCACTTATCCAACATTCGCTTATCCAAAGTTCTGGATTATCCAACGCAGTCTGCCTTTTAGTAGTCAATGTTTTGTAGTCAGTGTTTTAAATTCATTGTGATATTTTGGTGCTAAATTTGCAAATACAGTAATTACAACATAGCATTACTGAGTATTGAACTACATTTTCTGTCAGATTTGTTGTATAACATGATATTTGGTGCTTAATTTGTATAATCATTACCTAATTTGATGTTTAATAGGCTTTTTCTGAATCTCTTCTTATTATCCAACATATTCACTTATCCAACGTTCTGCCGGCCTGTTTATGTTGGATAAGTGAGACTCTACTGTATATTTATAATCTTATATCTGCTTAGAACTGGATTATATGAGGCCCCTTCTACACAGCTGTATAAAATGCACACTGAAGTGAATTATCTGGCAGTGTGGACTCAAGATAATCCAGTTCAAAGCAGATAATATAAGATTATAAATGGGTAATATAGCTGTGTGGAAGGGCCTTGAGTCTACACTGCCATTTAATCCAGTTAAAATCAGATAATCTATGGAAAATGCCTAAGTGAGGCCTAACTGTGCCTGTCCCGTGAGCTGAGTAGGTTGCTAGGAAACCAAGTGGGCGGAGCTTAGCACTCTAACTGGCAGCAATTGGATAAAAACAATTATTACTCTCTCTCTAATTAGGACTTTATTTTTCTTTTCTTTTTGTTGTATCAACCTAGTGCCGTGGATGATGGGTTTTGTTGTCAAATTTTGAGGTTGGGGGGCCTGTACTTTTGTTGTTTTGTCCACTGCCCTGATGCCATTACTCTTTTATATATATAGATAGATCATCTTGGTTTTCTTCTTCGGCTTCTCAAGTATGCCTATTATGCTATTTTCTTACTTGTATGTACGTGAAATGTGACATGTTTGGCTTGCCTGCTGCATCAGGAGTTACTTTTCCAGGTCAACATAGAATCATCGTGTAAGAAATTACCTTCAAAGGGTCCTGGCTCAGGAGGGAAATCAGGCAGAGAAACTCAGTCTCGTGAGAGATGCAAAAAGCAGTTTATTTTCAAATAGCTATGAGAAGACGAACAGCCGTACATACCCCAGAGGGCTGTATCATGAAAATGGCAGTCACAACATGTGCGTAGCAAACAAAGAATTTATACCTCTTGGCTTGTCTAGAATTAACCAATGGCTGAGGATCTTCCTCACCTTCCACACCTACGTTGGCACAAGTGATACCAATGACCTAACTTGTTTACTCTGAGTTTTCTTCTCTCTCTGGAACTTCCTGAAGAAAGGCACCAGTTCACAGGAAGGGGAGGGGCACAGGCCCTGTGTTGCACATACTACTTTGATTCATACAAAGTGCTTATATTGTCTATATAAAGGCTATATGATATATGCAGAGGCAAAGCTATATAGGCAATAGTTTACTATTTTTCTGGCTTATGGTCCCTACAATAGAAGTGAAAGACACCACAAGGGCCATTCAGTCCAATCTCATTCTGTCATCATACAGGAACACACAATCAGAGCACTCCTGACAGATGGCCATCTAGCCTCTGCTTGAAAACCATCAGAGAATGAGTTTAATCACATCTAGGGAACCAAAATTACTAGCCCCTAGGCAGTATTTTCCAACTCATCTTCTAAATACAAAATATGATCTCCTTGTATTCTCTCTCTTTTTTTAAAAAAACCCTAGTTTTCTAAATCAGATGTAGTCATTTGTTCCATTTTCCTGACCTTCTGCAGTGTAAGACCTTTGGCGTTTTGTTTCAGGTGTAGTATAATGGTTCTTTAAAGGCCATTCTTGTTTTACTACAGCTGTCGAGTATATCATGGACTGAGGCTTTAATGTTTCTCAGATCTCATCTGCAATGCTCAATCTGGTGCTTGTGGAAGAATAAATTCCAAGGGTTTTGTGTGCTTTCCGGGCTATGCGGCCTTGTTCTAGCAGGACTTTTTCCTGAGGTTTTCTCCTGAGGGTTGTTGTGTGTTTTCGGGGCTGTATTGCCATGTTCGAGAAGTATTCTCTCCTGACGTTTCGCCCACATCTGTGGCAGGCATCCTCAGAGGTTGTGAGGTATGCCTGCCATAGATGTGGGCGAAACGTCAGGAGAGAATACTTCTGGAACATGGTCATACAGCCCGGAAAACACACAACAACCCCATGATTCTAGCCATGAAAGCCTTCAACGTTTTCTCCTGAATCTATAGCTGGCATCTTCAGAGGGTCCTCTGAAGATACCAGCCACAGATTCAGGCGACACATCAGGAAAAATTGCTGCTAGAACATGGGTCATACAGCCCGGAAACCACACAACACCCCACTGATTCCAGCCATGAAAGCTATCGACAATACAACAAATCTCACTTAGCTTGAGTTTGGAGCTTTATAAGTTTGTGAACCAGATTTAAATGTGAATCAAGACCCCTTTCTTTTGTCTCCAGACTCTGTTGACTTTCGATGAGGTTGCTGTGTCTTTCTCCCCGGAAGAGTGGTCCCTGCTGGATCCTGACCAAAAAGCCCTGCACAAGCAAATCATGGCGGAGATCCATGAGATCATGGTCTCTCTAGGTAAGCTTCTCTCTTTCCTTGGATAAATATATCTCCCCTTGCAAAATGAATTTGTACAAATGACATAATGGCAGCTATAATTGGGTTGTTGTATGTCTTTCGGGCTGTATGGCCATGTTCCAGAAGTATTCTCTCCTGACGTTTCGCCCACATCTATGGCAGGCATCCTCAGAGGTTGTGAGGATAATACTTCCGCAGCACATGGAACTTCCGCAGCACTGTTCACCTCTGACTTTAATACCTGCTCTATACCCTTGAATTCTTTTTCACACAAATTTGGACATTATTTTTATTCTGTGTTTTATTTCCAGCAGAAAACTGGAGGAAAACATATGTCTGTGCTCAGTATGGGAAGTGTTCCAGTCATAAACTGGATTTTAACAGGCATCAGCAAGCTGAATATACAGAAGAGGAAAGTTATACCAGAGTATCTGGAAAATGTTTTCCACAAGATCCATCAGTTGTGCCTCAGAAGAGGGTCCTTGCATGTGAAGTTTCTGTGGATGATTTTGATTATAGATCCTACGACGTGAAACACCAAAAAACCTGCACAATAAAGAAGACACACCAATGCCAGGAGTGTGGCAAATGTTTTAACTACAATTCACTACTTATGACACATCTGAAAGTGCACACAGGAGAGAAACCCTACAAATGCCAGTGTGGGAAATGCTTTGCTCGGAAGACATGGCTTGTGATTCATCAGAGGGTGCATACAGGGGAGAAGCCGTACAAGTGCCAGGTGTGTGGGAAAGGATTTCCTCAGAGTTCTTCTCTTCTAGGCCATCAAAGAGTCCACACAGGAGAGAAACCATACAAGTGCCAGGAGTGTGTAAAATGTTTTGGCTACAAGTTGCATCTCGTGAGGCATCAGAGAACCCACACAGGCGAAAAGCCCTACAAATGTCAGGAGTGTGGCAAATGTTTTCTTGTAAAAGCAGACCTTGTAAAGCACCATCGGGTCCACACAGGAGAGAAACGACACAAATGCCAAGAGTGTGGGAAATGTTTTACTGAGACTTCAGGCCTTTTGATCCACCAAAGAGTTCACACAGGAGAAAAACCCTATAAATGTCAGGAGTGTGGCAAATGTTTTGCTCAGAATTCACACCTTATAAGCCACCAGAGAATCCACACTGGAGAGAAACCATATCAATGCCAGGAGTGTGGGAAATGCTTTTCTTGGAATTCAGTCTTTGCGAGGCATCAGAAAATCCACACAGGGGAGAAACCATATACATGTCAACAGTGTGGTAAATGCTTTTATCATAATTCACAACTTGTGCGGCATCAGAGCAACCATGCAGGAAGCAAACCACACAGATGTGAGATGTGTGAAAAATGTTTTGTTCAAAAAGCTGACCTTGTGAAGCATGAGAGGATACACACCGGAGAGAAACCATATAAATGCCGGGATTGTGTGAAGTGTTTTGCTCAGAATACACACCTTTTACGCCACCAGAGAGTTCACACAGGAGAGAAACCATATCGGTGCTGTGAGTGTGGGAAATGTTTTGCTCAAAAAAGAAGCCTTGTGAACCACCAGAAAATCCATATAGGAAAACCATATAAATTTGGGAGTGTGGCAGATGTTTTGGTTCCATTTTGCATCTTGTGAGCCACACAATTGAAAAATGCTTCCAATGCCAGATGGGAAGAAAATGTTTGACTCAGAAAAACATACCTTGTGATGCATCAAAAGAATGCACATGTGAGAGAAACCATAAAAATGTTTGCAGTATGGGAAGTCTTTTGCTATAAATGTAATTCTGGTGATACACGAGAGTCTACTCAAGAGAGAAACCACTCAAATGCTAGGGATGTAGCACTTCCCTGTCAAGTAGCTCTTCTAATGGAATCTTTTAGTACTTAGCACATCTTTTCTCTTCAGATTAAAGGAAATTTTATTTTTATAAATCTGTCTTCCTACAAAGCCATATAAAATTATGTCTCTCTCCCAATGTACCAGATTGTCTGAAATAATATTGTGTGGAAACTATTGTCTGTTTGGGAGAAGTCAGGCGCAAAATAGAATTCATAAACTTTGGCTTCCTCTCTGTCTCTCTTTTCCTTCTACCAGGCATGGGCAAACTTGGTCTCTCCAGGTGTTTTGGACTTCAACTCTCACAATTCCTAACACCTACCAGCTGTTAGGAATTGTG
This sequence comes from Anolis carolinensis, assembly GCF_035594765.1. Taxonomy (NCBI): domain Eukaryota; kingdom Metazoa; phylum Chordata; class Lepidosauria; order Squamata; family Anolidae; genus Anolis; species Anolis carolinensis. The sequence goes on from NC_085842.1 coordinate 18,051,826, forward strand.
GAATTTGACGTCCAAAACACCTAGAGGAATCAAGTTTGCCTATACCTGGTATATACGCATATTATTGAATTTAAGATATACTTTTGGTTAATTGGTGCTACTACCTCCCCCCATTACTGTTGCTGTGTACTTCAGATTGACATGAATAATAACCATAATTGTATGGGAGTGAAAAATGTATACAGTAGAGTCTCACTTATCCAAGCTAAACGGGCAGGCAGAACCTTGGATAAGCGAATATCTTGGATAATATTGAGGGATTAAGGAAAAGCCTATTAAACATCAAATTAGGTTATGATTTTACAAATTAAGCACCAAAACATCATCTTATACAACAAATTTGACAGAAAAAAGTAGTTCAATACGCAGTAATGTTATGTTGTAATTACTGTATTTACAAATTTAGCACCAAAATATCACGATACTATATTGAAAACATTGACTACAAAAATGCCTTGGATAATCCAGAACCTTGGATAATGGAGTCTTGGATAAGTGAGACTCTAGTGTACCTATACCTGTGCTTTCTAAAGTGTGCCATCAGAGATCCTTTACTCTCCCAATTTAATTTGAAGGTAGAGAGCTCCTTTCAGATATACCTCAACTGTGCTAATATCCCAGGAAATATCATCCTTAGCATATATTTAGAATAGATTACTTTTATTGTCATTGTACATTGGGCAACGAAATTAAATGCTGTTTTATACAATGACTATGAACATTTAAAGGTAAGGGTGTCCTGGAATAGCCTCTTATATTGCTGTTTCATTGGAAGCTGAGAAATACATATTCACTCTTGGCCATGGAAATAATTTAAGAAAAACAGTTGTATCTGACTATATCGAATTTTGCGGTGCATAGCATAAGCAATATGATATTTTTATTTACCAAGTCCTTATTCTTACTTTCAAATACAGAGATCAGTAGTAAAGCTCCTCTCAAGTATTGTTTCCCCCATTACTTGTTTTATCCATGATAGAACTTTATCCAAGAATCTTCTTACTTTTGGGCATCTTAGCCTCATGTGGATCCAATACCCTGTTCCTCCACACTTCCTCCATCAACTCTGTTAATAATTCTGTGTAATTTAAGTGGATAGTAGTACCATATAAATATAAATTTCCAAAGTATTTTCTCTTGGTTGTGCTGAACTTGATTTATGCATTTGAGTTTTCCAGATTAAGTCTCATTAAAGATAGTTTCAAATAATGTTAGTGCTCTCAGGTTTTTTTGTTTCCTGATTTTATTTATTTATTTACAGTATTTATATTCCGCCCTTCTCAGCCCAAAGGGGACTCAGGGTGGATTACAATGTACATATACAGTAGAGTCTCACTTATCCAACGTAAACGGGCCGGCAGAACGTTGGATAAGCGGATATGTTGGATAATAAGGAGAGATTAAGGAAAAGCCTATTAAACATCAAATTAGGTTATGATTTTACAAATTAAGCACCAAAACATCATGTTATACAACAAATTTGACAGAAAAAGTAGTTCAATACGCAGTAATACTATGTAGTAATTACTGTATTTACGAATTTAACACCAAAATATCATAATACAGTAGAGTCTCACTTATCCAACATAAACAGGCCGGCAGAACGTTGGATAAGCGAACATGTTGGATAATAAGGAGGCATTAAGGAAATGCCTATTAAACATCAAATTAGGTTATGATTTTACAAATGAAGCACCAAAACATCATGTTATACAACAAATTTAGCAGAAAAAGTAGTTCAATACGCAGTAATGCTATGTAGTAATTACTGTATTTATGAATTTAGCACCAAAATATCATGATATATTGAAAACATTGACTCCAAAAATGCGTTGGATAATCCAGAACGTTGGATAAGTGAGTGTTGGATAAGTGAGACTCTACTGTATATTGAAAACATTGACTACAAAAATGCATTGGATAATCCAGAATGTTGGATAAGCGAGTGTTGGATAAGTGAGACTCTACTGTACATGGCAAACATTAAATGCCATTAGACATATGACACACACAGACAGAGACACAGATGCTATTTAACATTTCTAGCTTCTGGCTTCATGAAGGTATGCTCAATTCCGGCCACAGGAGGAGCTGCTGCTTCATCATCCACTGTGACACCGAGTCCTTGATGGAGTACTTCCTCATCTTCCGGCACACACGCTGCTGGACATTTTTATGGTGACATAAATTAGTTAAATTAGCCTCCCCACATAAGTGATCCCTAAATTTCCTGCTTGACAGATGCAACTGTCTTTCGGGTTGTATAGGTAAACAACGAGCTAGGCTATTTAATAGTTGGGAGCTCAATCCGACCCGCACTGGTTTCGAACTCATGACTGTTGAAGACTAGCCCGGAGGGGAAGTAAAGGAGAGAATTCCAGGAGAGCAATGAAACAAGCCTTTAATTGTTATCACACCTGATGACAAGGCAAAACAGCTGTAGGTACCCACTCTAATGGGTCTGTACTATGCAAATGGCCGTCACAACATGTGCGTAGCAAACAAAGACTTTATATCTCGGCTTATCTAAAATTGACCAATGGCTGAGGGTCTTCCTCACCTTCCACAACTACTTTGACATAAATGATACCAATGACTTAACTTGTTTAGTCCGAGCTTTCTTCTCTCCTTAGGACTTCCTGCAGGAAGGCACCTGCTCACAGCAAAAGGGAGGGGCATATGCAGGGGCAAAACTACATAGGCAATAGTTTTCTACTTTCTGGCTTCACAAAACACCTGGAGGGCCCAAGTTTGCCCATGCCTGGGTTAGAATCAGACTACACAGAGAAGCCTCACTGATTGACTTTGCAGCTGCAAGGCCACTTAATGCTAATCAAGCCTCCCCTTCCTCCAAGAACCAAAACTCAGAGCGGAACTCTTCTGCCCTCGTCCAGGTTTCCGGGGGGAAACTTTTGGACTTGTCCCCGTGGCGCTGTCAAGGCTTCACTGACGTGCTGAGGAACTAGGGTCTGCTAGCCAATCACGACAGCGCTATGTGACGTCACTGTGGTCTCCTTGAAAGGAGCTCCCTGGAAACACCAACCCTGAAGCAGCTCGTGGGAAGTTACTGGTCCCCTTCGAGGCCAAAAAGCTTTTCTTCCCTGGAAATGAACACAAGGACTGGACTCTCCTTCTTAGCTCTGGTGAGGTTAATTTTCAGTTGTGGGTTTCAAAGCATGTGAGGGCTGTTCAACAGTGGAACTCTCTGCCCCGGAGTGCGGTGGAGGCTCCTTCTTCGGAGGCTTTTAAGCGGAGGCTGGATGGCCATCTGTCGGGGTGCTTCGAATGCTGTTTTCCTGCTTCTTGGCGGAATGGGGTTCGACTGGATGGCCCATGAGGTCTCTTCCAACTCTAGGATTTACTAATTAACTTTTAATACATATTGGCTTTGTATGCTCTTGTGTTGTCTGTTCTGTGTTATTAGCTTTCTATTTATTTATTTATTTATTTATTTATTTATTATTTACAGTACAGTATAGTCTCACTTATTCAACATAAACAGGCCGGCAGAATGTTGGATAAGTGAATATGTTGGATAATAAGGAGGCATTAAGAAAAAGCCTCTTAAACATCAAATTGGGTAATGATTTTACAAATTAAGCATCAAAACATCATGTTATACAACAAATTCGGCAGAAAAAGTAGTTCAATACACAGTAATGCTATGTAGTAATTACTGTATTTACGAATTTAGTACCAATCAAGAGACTTTTACTGAGGACTTTTACTGTGGGAGGATGTACCTTTCAGAAGGTTCCTGCCTCTTATGTGGTTCCCTGTCCCACATTGAAATGGTAACTGGACTGGCTGTAGCATAGTCTCCTGGATTTCATATTTAAAAACTGGGATAACTGGCCAAGCAATTGCAGAGGGTGATTAAAAACTCCAGTTAATAATGTGGTGGAGCGATACATTGAAAGATTCTGCTGTAGTTTGCTTTTGCCTGGGCCTTCGGGAAGGATAAGGCTCAGACCACTTCCACACTGCCATATAATCCAGATTCAAAGCAGATAATCAGGATTTTATATGGCCATGTAGAAGGGACCTTAGTTTGCTTTCCCTCATCCAACCTTAGATACCGCATCTCCCCCTACAAACCTGCACGTTCTCTCCGCTCGTCGGGGGAGGCCCTCCTCTCGCTTCCACCACCTTTGCAGTCGCAGCTGGTGGGGACGAGAGAGAGGGCCTTCTCCGTCGTGGCCCCCCAGCTTTGGAACTCGCTCCCTAGGGAGATCAGGCAGGCCCCTACCCTCCTCTCCTTCCGGAAGAGCCTTAAGACCTGGCTCTTCCAAAAAGCCTTTGAGGGCTAATTTATTATAGGGTTGATTTTCCTGCTCATGTGATATTAGGTTGCCTGGCCACGATTATTTAGCACTTTATTGATTTTAAATTGTGTAATTACCTCTACCACGCTGAAGTTTTTCCTCTGGGCCCAGCTCCGCGTTTTTAGCCCTGTTTTTAACCATTTTATGCCGTGTGCTGACTTTTATAACTGTTCATTGATGTTATGTTTTTATTGATATGACATTGTTTTATTGCTGACCTTGTTTTATTGTTTTATTGCTGTTATTGTATTGTTGTCGGGCATGGCCCCATGTAAGTCGCTCGGAGTCCCTTCGGAGAGATGGGGCGAGATATAAAAATAAAGTTATTATTATTATTATTATTATTATTATTATTATTATTATTATTATTACCTCCTCCAAACATTCATTCAGAGGAGACACACTATCTGTAGTTGATGCCATTACTTGAAGGCATATAATTAATAATAATAATAATAATAATAATAATAATAATAATAATAATGTTGTTTTTGTATGCCTCCACCATCTCCCCGAAGGGACTCAGAGCAGCTTACACGGGGACAAGCCCAATCAGTGACATTTACATCATAAAATATACAATTAAAACACAAGTATCAAACTAAAAACAGATTAAACAAACCATGGTTAAAATAGCATAACTATAAAACATTAAAAATTAACAATCATCCATGAACCTGGAAAATCATCCATGGATGGTTATGAGTATGGAAAAGTCTATTTGCATATCATTGGTCTAATAATAGCCCCTTGCCCCATGGTTCTTCCCACAGTTCCATGCAGAGGTTAAACAGCATTGGGGGATCAATGGAATCCAATGCTGCTTGGTGAGACAACCAACACTGGGACTGATCTATTTCTTTTTCAGAAGCTAGGGAAATACAATAAAAATGAATACATTAGTAAATGTTTCCATTTAAAATCCAAAATTAAAGCTTTGCCAAAATTGGACTTGTAAGTTACTTTCCATGCAGTCCAGATGGGAGATGGAGATCTTATGGAGATCATGGGACCACCTTGTCCTACTTTACACTATGAAGCAGCTGCCTACTTTGTGTATGTCTATAGCTTCAAGTCACCTGTCTAACAACAGCAACTCCATAAATTTCATAGGGGTTTTCTTAGGAAAGGGATATTTTTGTCAGTTCCTTCCTCTGAAATAGAGCCAACAACACCTGGTGTTCACTGCTAGTCTCATCCAGGCTGATTGTGCTTAGCTCTCAAGAGTAGATGGGATCTGGTGTCTTTAGGGTACCTGTACCAGGATAATAATTCTTAACAATGTAAAACAGAATTATTATTCTGGTATAGGTGCTCTCTATAAGCCTGATAATATAAATCATAATACAACAATGTATTGGTTTCACAGGGTGTTTTGGCAGAGTATCTTGGAGACATCTTTGCTCTGAATCAGGAGGAGGAGGAATAACAAGGAATAACATAATATGACTCTATTGGCATGAAAAACAAAGATGGATGAGCCAGAGTTACCTGGTCCTGAAGACAGAAGAGGCCCTGATGGCACTTGTGCTGAGAGCAGTGGGGAATTCTGGGAGAAGACAGTCCAGAAATTCTTGTGGAAGGACATGACCAGATCAGATCCACAGAGCCAACACTTCAGGCAGTTCTCCTTTGATAAGTTTGAGGCCCCTCGAGAGCTTTGCAGCCAACTCTATCATCTCTGTTGTCAATGGCTGAAGCCAGAGCGTCACACCAAGACCCAGATCCTGGACCTCGTGATCCTGGAGCGGTTCCTGACCATTCTTCCTCCAGAGATGGCCAACTGGGTCAGGGAATGTGGGGCAGAGACCAGTTCCCAGGCCGTGGCCCTGGCGGAAGGTTTTCTTCTGAGTCAGGCAGAGGCCAAGAAACAGAAAAAACAGCTGGTGAGAACATTTACTCCTGGTGAGCACGTTGTAGGTCTGATGATCCCTAGTTTAAACCCTCTGATGACCTCAAGAGGTCTGCTAAAATGTGGATGCCCTCCAGATTTGACTTTGATAAGGAAGGGTGTGGGGAGGATTCACCTTGTTATACAGTGGAATCGTAAAGTGGGTGTATGTCTCAATCCACACACATCCAAACCCTTTCCCAAAGACATGCCCATGTTCTCATCTTTCTCCTCAGTCCATGTCTTAAATCCTCACTGCTGTTTCAGGTCACAAATCCCTTGGTAAAAGCTACATCTGAATTCCCTGTGGCAGAGAAGGCTCTATTGGTCACCAGACAGTGTCCCCAGTGGAAGGTGATCAAGCAGGAGAGTGATGGAGGCACTCTGTTGCAAGGTAAGGATAAGAATCCAGAATCTTGTGGGTCTATTGTTGTTGTTGTGGTGTGCCCTCCAGTTGTCTTTGACTTATGGAGACCCTAAGGCGATTCCATCAAGGGGTTTCCTTGGCAAAATTTGTTTACTGAAGGTTTGCCTTTGTCATGTCTGAGAGGAGAAATTCTATTACAGTAGAGTCTCACTAATCCAAGCCTCGCTTATCCAAGCCTCTGGATAATCCAAGCCATTTTTGTAGTCAGTGTTTTCAATATATCGTGATATTTTGGTGCTAAATTCATAAATACAGTAATGAAAACATAACATTACTGTGTATTGAACTACTTTTTATGTCAAATTTGTTGTATAACATGATGTTTTGGTGCTTAATTTGTAAAATCATAACCTAATTTCATGTTTAATAGGCTTTTCCTTAATCCCTCCTTATTATCCAAGATATTCGCTTATCCAAGCTTCTGCTGGCCCATTTAGCTTGGATAAGTGAGACTCTACTGTACTTTCTATAGCAGTGGTTCTCAACCTGTGGGTCCCCAGATGTTTTGGCCTTCAACTCCCAGAAATCCTAACAGCTGGTAAACTGGCTGGGGTTTTTGGAAGTTATAGGCCAAAACACCTGGGCACCCACTGATTGAGAACCATTGTCCTATAGGATACATGGATAAGTCGGTGAAGAAACTCAGTGTGATCCTGAATATTCCTCCTTTAATGAAAAGTGGGTATCAAAGGCACAAATAACTTTGAAAAATAGGGACAGGTTTCTGAAGCACTAAAAACAGGAAATGTTTCAGCATCAGTACACATTTTATCCAATATGCACATATGAATCGAAACCATGAGATCACGAATACCTTGAAGAAATAAACAAAAATGTCTTGAATTTTCTAGCACTCATCTGAATGCTTCCTCCAATATGCATTCACCTTTTCTTTCAATAGTCCTTATTTGTCTTGGTATTTATGTTTTGTTGTTCAAACTCGTAGACTTGTACTTTTAAGAAAAATGTTGAGGCAAGTTTCTCTTCTTCCATTTTCTTTCGGTTTAACTCTTTGTTCTTGCTGAGTACAGAATTCTCAAGGCAGCTATTGTATCCTTTGTGTATTGTAGACAGGGGCCCATGGCTGCAGTAGGGGCAGCTAGAGTCAAATCCCATTGCTCCACAGCTCATTTAATTTGCTTGGCTTACTTCAGACCTATTGCAGCCAAACACTAACAGTTGTCTTCCTCCAGACCCTTTTATTTTATTTATTTGCCTTGTTTTATATCCCACCCTCTCCCTTGCGGAGGGACTCAGAGCAGCTAACAATTGGCAACAACTCAATGCCGTTCAAACATAAGACAATATCAACTCAAAATACAAAACATCACATCATGCTATCTATGTGATTACTCTGGTCAACAATTTTTTGGAAATGTTTTGTTTCTTCCACAATTGTGGGTAAACCAAGTAGATTATAACACGCTGAACACAACTATGTACAGTAGAGTCTCACTTATCCAACATAAACAGGCCGGCAGAACGTTGGATAAGCAAATATGTTGGATAATAAGGAGAGATTAAGAAAAAGCCTATTAAACATCAAAATAGGTTATGATTTTACAAATTAAGCACCAAAACATCATGTTATACAATTAATTTGACAGAAAAAGTAGTTCAATACGCAGTAATGTTATGTAGTAATTACTGTATTTACGAATTAAGCACCAAAACATCACGATGTATTGAAAACATTGACTACAAAAATGCGTTGGATAATCCAGAACGTTGGATAAGCAAGTGTTGGATAAGTAAGACTCTACTGTATGTATTATGTCTTTATCGTATACAGTTATAAGAATGTAAGATAAAACAGTATTAAAATTGACAACATTTTAACCATCCTTCCAATGCATATGGTGATAAAATAATTTCGGATACACAGAAGAGAAGAGAAAATAAGGGCAGGGTGAGCATAAAATGACTTAGCACAAAACAGCTTGTCTGTTACAAGTGTTTATGTCAAGAGTCAGTCGCCAGTTAACATACAAAACAAAGTTTATTCCGAAGATAAGCCAAAAAATAACATAAACACAGGAAATATCCTTGAAACACTTCACTTTTCAGTGTTTCGAGAGTAGATTGGACAATAATAACTCAAAAACGAGCCACGCTAATTTCCCATGCTGGCATTCAATAAAAAAACTAAATAACGCTTCAATTCAGCTTTGGAAAACAAATAGAGTTAATTGCTGGAAAATAAACAAACTAGAAAAGCAGTAAAGCTGCTTCCACGGTGCAGATAAGCCAAGAGCCTCAAAGGGATGATGAATAGCCGTCGTCAGAAGAATCCAAGGTCAGGTCAGGAGGCAGCAGAAATTCCGAAAGACAAACCAATAGTCAGAAGCCGGGAGTAGCCGTCAGTCAGAGGGCGTAGACAGAAGCCAGGTCAAATTCAATCCAAAGTCCGAAGAGGGTGCAGTCATCCAAAACAGGTCCACGATAAGACACAGCGAGAGCCAAGCCAGATGGTATCAGCAGATCCGAATCACAGTCCAAGTCCAGAAACACAGAGATCCCAATGGCGCCTCAGCAACACCTTGCCACACGCAAAGTGCAGTGGCCAAACATTCCCATTTTATTCCCCTTCCTCCTGGGTGACCAAACACTCACACCCAAACACCAGGTGTCCCAAATCTACTCAGAGTCTGAACTCCACACAGCTAGAGCTCGTGGATCTGGAGTACCTAGCAATTCGTCGGAGTCCCAATCATCCTGCCCACACTTAGCCCCATGAACACTTAAAGAACCATCCTCCCTTCTCCAAGCATCCCAATTAGGATCAGCTCCTGCAGAAACCCCAGGTTCAGAAGTATCCATAAGCCCCAAATCCCCAGACATCTCTGGTGGCTGTGCCCATTCAGTGCCTGCTTCCCCAGCCACCACCTGTTCCTCAGCATCCATCTCCCCATCTGAATCTTCCTCAGAAGATCCCCCATATAGCTCTCTAAGTCGCTTCCTGCGCAACTCCTCCAGTGAACCCTCATCACGAGGGTTTTTTCTTCCTCTCCGAATTCCATCACCATCAACCATAATCCCCGAAGGTGCAGTCACAACAGTTTAACTGAAGTATGCCTCTTTTTCCAAGTGAGTGTTTTAAGATTGTGATTGTCATCACTGACACAAGAATATATATGACCAGTTTTTTTCCCACACCTTGATATTTACCAGAGTCTGAAACGAGACCCCCAAGAAGTCCTCAGTTGTCTCTTCCTCCTTTTTGTGATGGAGCAGAACCATATCAGGTAAGGAGGATGCTTCTTAGTGAAATAGCATTTGAACCAGTCTGGATAGTTTTAATTTGAACCTTTTTACCTTTTTATATATTTTAAATGTTGTTATACATTTACACTCGACACACAGATAAAATTTATCTGAAAATTGGTCAAGGTGAACCATTGGAAATAGTATCTCTTCTAGCATACTGAAATGCAAGTTGCATTTGTCTTCCCCTGGAACAAATCCTGACGTGTAAGATGCATGATGCTTTTTTAGTTGTAGTGTGATGTTTCTTTGGAGTCAAACTCCTTTTAGTGTAGCTTATGTTGTGGGCTGAGGCTCCTTTTTTTTGTCAGACATCTTCCATGATGCTCATGCTGATGTTTGTGGAAAAATAAATGTCACCTTGGCTGACAGTCATCTTGAAGTTAGGTGTGAGCCAGGATATTTTTCTTTTATTTTCAGAGCCTGGTGGCATTTGGGGAGATGGCTGTATCTTTCTCTCCAGAGGAGTGGGTCCTGCTGGATCCAGACCAGAGAGCCCTGCACAGGCAGATCATGGTAGAGATCCATGAGATCGTGGCCTCTCTAGGTAAGGCTCTCCCTTTCTGTGGATTATTTCCTTTTCTCCTGAATTTCTAATAGAGGTATCAACATATTATCGAAGGCATTCATGGCCAGAATCACTGGAGTGTTGTGTGGTTTCCAGACTGTATGGCCGTGTTCTAGCAGCATTTTTTCCTCATGTTTCACCTGCATCTGTGGCTGGCATCTTCAGAGCCATAGATGTTAGAACATGGCCATATAGCCCGGAAACCACACAGCGCTCTGTAGTAATCAACATCTACACTTCTTTGAAGGAGGTCCTGATTCAGCCCAAATAGGAAAGTGACAATACAGTATGTGATTTATATTTTACTTGTGTCCCAATTGGGACAGAAAGCAGTTTAACATATAATTTAAATCAGAACAGCTAAACTAATGCAAACATTACAAAAAGGTAAAGCCATGCATCCAGTTAAAATCACAATTTAAGGCATTAATCTAAAAAGAAATATTTGAAATACATACTACATACAGCACCCCTAATTGTATCTCTGTCTCTACTCTGGTCAAGTAAGGCAGAAGGCCTGTTTAAACAGGAAGGTGTTTGCCTGCTGGTATAAAAACAGCAGAGAAGAGGCAAACTGAATTTTTCAGGAGTTCTAAAGCCTTAATGCAGCCACTGAGAATGCTTTTGGCCTTATCCTCACCAGCTTGGTCTCTCTCTGTGTGTAAACCACTCCCTAAATATTGTCAGGGTCTAATGGACAAACAGCATTCAGATTGTATGAACGTAAGCTGCAAAAGGAGGCTCAGTATCTCTTCTTTTGTTCTGGGGATTAATTTGTCTTTAGAATTATTTATTCCTTTCCTATATCCTGATTTATGTTTCCACTAAAATATGTTCCCCTGTTTTTGTTATTTACAGCAGAAAACTGGAGATATGACTGTGCTAAGTATGGGAAATGTTCTAGACAAAAATTGGAACTTACCTACCACCAGCAAAGCCAACATTCAGAAGAGGAAAGTTACATCCAAGAGAATCTCTGCAAATGCAGTGTTTCTGGGAAATGTTTTCCCCAAAATACAGCACTTGTTCCTCATGAGAGACTCGATGCTGGAAAAACACACTTTCAATGTGATGTTTCTATGAAAGATTTTGGTTATAAATTGCACAATGTGACCAGCCAAGAAGCCCACACAGTAAAGAAGTCATACACATGCCAGGAGTGTGGCAAATGTTTTGGTTACAAATTGCATCTTGTGACACATCAGAGAATCCACACAGGTGAGAAACCGTACAAATGCCAGGAGTGTGGGAAGTGCTTTGCTTACTATTCACTACTTATGGCACATTGGAAAGTGCACAGAGACTTTTTGAGCCATTGGAAAATCCCCACAGGAGAAAATCCCTTCAAAAACTGGGAATGTCGGAAATATTTTTCTCCAAAGATAATCCTTGTGGGGCATGAGAGCATCCACACAGGAGAAAAACCCTACAAATGTCAGGAGTGTGGCAAATATTTCGCTCAAAAAGCATGGCTTGCGATGCATCAGAGGGTGCATACAGGAGAGAAACCCTACAAATGTCAGGAGTGTGGAAAAGGTTTTGCCCGAAGAGCAAGCCTTTTGAAGCACTGGAGAGGCCACACAGGAAAGAAACCCTACAAATGTCAGGAATGTGGAAAATGTTTTGTCCTGAGGGCAGTCCTTGTGAGGCATGAGAATATCCACACAGGAGAAAAATCCTACAAATGTCAGGAGTGTGGCAAATATTTTGCTCAAAAAGCATGGCTTGCGATGCATCAGAGGGTGCATACAGGAGATAAACCCTACCAATGTCAAGAGTGTGGAAAAGGTTTTGCCCGAAGAGCAAGCCTTTTGAAGCACCGGAGAGGCCACACAGGAGAGAAACCATACAAATGTCAGGAATGTGGGAAATGTTTTGTCCTGAAGGCAGTCCTTGTGAGGCATGAGAATATCCACACAGGAGAAAAACCCTACAAATGTCAGGAGTGTGGTAAAGGTTTTACTGAGAATTCGGCCCTTTTGATCCACCAGAGAGTTCACACAGGTGAAAAACCATACAAATGCCAAGAATGCGGGAAAGGTTTTACTCAGAATTCACACCTTCAAGGCCACCAGACTGTCCATACAGGACAGAAACCGTTCCAGTGCCAAGTGTGTGGGAAAGGCTTTTCTTGGAATTCAGCTTTCGTGAGGCATCAAAAAATCCACACAGGGGAGAAACTATATAAATGTCAGCAGTGTGGGAAATGCTTTTATCGCAATTCAGAACTTCTGCTACATCAGAGCAGTCACACAGGAAGCAAACCATACAAATGTGAGAAATGTGAAAAATGTTTTGCTCAAAAGGCTGTGCTTGTGCATCACCAGAGAACACACACAGGAGAGAAACTATATCAATGCCAGGATTGTGGGAAATCATTTGCTCAGAATTCACACCTTCTAGGTCACCAGAGAATCCACACGGGAGAGAAACCATACCAATGTCAGGAGTGTGGAAAACGTTTTACTGGGAATTCGGCTCTTTCGGTCCACCAAAGGGTTCACACAGGAGAAAAACCATACAAATGCCAAGAATGCGGGAAAGGTTTTGCTCAGAATTCACACCTTCAAGGCCACCAAACAATCCACACAGGAGAGAAACCGTACCAGTGCCGGGAGTGTGGGAAAGGGTTTTCTTGGAATTCAGCCTTTGTGAGGCATCAGAAAATCCACACAGGAGAGAAACTGTATGTATGCCAGCAGTGTGGGAAATGTTTTCATCTCAGTTCACAGCTTGTGCTGCATCAGAACAGCCACACCGGAAACAAACCACACAAATGTGAGTTCTGTGAAAAATGTTTTACTCAGAAAGCAGATTTTGTGAAGCACCGGCGAATACATACAGGAGAGAAACCGTACAAATGCCAGAATTGTGGGAAATGTTTTGCTCAGAATTCACACCTTTTACGTCACCAGAGAATCCACACTGGATAGACCATACCAATGTCAGCAGTACACTGGAGAGAAACCACATAAACGCCAGGAGTGTGGGAAATGTTTTGCTCAGAAAAGACATCTTGTGACCCACCAAAGAGTTCACACCGAGGGGAAACCTATAAATGTGGCGAGTGTTTTGATTACAAGTTGCATCTTGTGAAGCATCAGGGAATCGACACATGAGAGAATCCCTACAAATGTCAGGAACATGGAAAAGCAAACTTTGTGACCCACCAGTAAGTCCGTACAAGAGAGAAACAATACAAATGAGAGGAGTTTGCACATTGTTTTGTTCTGAAGTCAGAACTTGTGAAGCATCAAATAATCCAAACATAAGAGAAGCCATATAAATGCCAGACATTTCTTACTCCAGACCAGGAGTGTCAAATTCATTGTCACCAATGCCACATCAGCCTTATAGTTGCCTTCAGAGGGCCGCTTTTAATTTTAAGACTGTTTGATATAAATGTTTCCAGTTATTGAAAGCCTCACGGACCATATAAAATGATATGAGGAGCCAGATTTGGCCCACAGCCTTGCGTTTGACATGTGTCTTCCAGACCATAGAATTACAGCAAGCCTTCACTTTCACAGGTGCAAGACCTCTATGATAATGGGAAAACCACAAATAAAAGATAATAATAATAATAATTTTATTTCTTACCTTCCTCTCCTCATGGCTCGAGAGACTACCTCTCTATTGCCAGAAAACTGATCACATAGTTGCACTGGTGAACCTAGAGATTCTTGGATAGAAATTATCTCAAGTAAAAAAAATAATCAAATTTGCAGCTAATTAAGTCCACCAATTTTTTGGCAAATGTGGAAGGATAGCTTTCTTTGCTTCTCTTAAATTTATTTATGTATGTATTTATTTATTTATTTATTTATTTATTTACAGTATTTATATTCTGCCCTTCTCACCCCGAAGGTGACTCAGGGTGGATCACAATGCACATATACATGGCAAACATTCAATGCCATTAAACACACAACATATATAGGCAAACACATATAGACAAACAGACAGAGGCAATTTAACATTCCAGCTTCTGGCTTCATGAGGGTATGCTCAATTCCGACCACAGGGGGAGCTACTGCTTCACCATCCACTTGTGACGGCGAGTCCTTGATGGAATACTTCCTCATGTCGCTGGAAATTTTTATGGCGTTGTAAATTAAATGAGCCTCCCCGCATAAGCGGTACCTAAATTTTCTCACCCCGGGCAGTGGCGCAGGCTGATAAGCAGTCAGCTGCAACAAATCACTCTGACCAAGAGGTCATGAGTTCGAGGCCAGCTCGGAGCTGCATTTGTCTCTGTCTTTGTTCTATGTTAAGGCATTTAATGTTTGCCTTATATGTGTGATGTGATCTGCCCTGAGTCCCCTTCGGGGTGAGAAGGGCGGAATATAAATACTGTAAATAAATAAATTCCTACTTGACAGATGCAACTGTCTTTCGGCTGCATAGGTCAGCAGCATGCTGATGGTCAGGAACTTACCTTGACCTGGGCTGGCTTCGAACTCATGACCTCTCGGTCAGTAGAGATCTATGGAAACCCAAATAGTATGACAAAAGTGCTTGGGTTTTCTGAATCTTTCATACTTTTCTCCAAATGTCCTGGTATCAACTGGGGGCAAAGAATATTAAGTATCTGCTCTCTTTAACTCTCAAAAGCAGTCCCTATTTATCTACTCACGTTTCTGCTTTTGACCTAGGTGGTCAGGTGAGCTGGGGCTAACGACGAATGCTCACCCAAACCCGGTCTCGAACTGCCAACCTTTCAATCAGCAGGATCTTTCTGCAGAACTGCTGTGCCAAGCTTGGTTGATAACTTCCAGATACTTGGAGGTCTGCAACCTTTGCTGTAATTTTGCCTAGTGAAGTGTTGTGTATATACTCATATATAAGTTGAGTGAAGGTTTAGGGGCAGAAATTATGGATTTTGATATAACCCATGTATTATTACACAGGACGGAGGAAAGTGCTAGCTCTGCCTTAGGGGACTAGCATTCCTGGCCACTACCATTTTCCCATCCAAGCATTCTTTCAGCACTTTATTCGGAGAATTGAATGGTGAACTTCTAACACACAGTTATAAAAAAGGACTGTCTTCTTTGATTTAAGAAGCAAGAGCTTAGTCTGTCCTAGGAAAATCTAAAAGAAACACTGATTCCCTCAGCTCTCTTTGCACTCCTTTGAGACCGTCCTAAAGAGCCGTCACCACTTACTTTTTGTTGTCCCAAATCCAGAAAAATTATAAGGATTGCCATAGCGGAAAGAATAGAGGGGATCAGTCCTGCTTTTAGTTTTTCCCAGGTTGGACTAAACCAGGGATCCTCAAACTTTAAGATATGAGCCAGCTTGACTACAGTTTGGAAAAAAAAAACATGGAACAAATTCCTATGTACACTGCACATATCTTATTTGTAGTGCAAAAATGGTGGAAGAACAATACAATATTTAAAATGAGGAACAATTCTAATCAGCATAAACTTACCGATATTTTAATGGCAAGTGTGGGCCTGCTTTTGGCTGATGAGATGACTTCGGATAAGGTTGTTGTGTGTTTTCTGGGCTGTATGGCCATGTTCCAGAAGCATTCTCTCCTGACGTTTCGCCCACATCTGTGGCAGGCATCCTCAGAGGTTGTGAGAAACATTCTCCCCTGATGTTTTGCCCACATCAATGGCAGGCATCCTCAGAGGTTGTGAGGTATATACAGTAGAGTCTCACTTATCCAACATTCACTTATCCAACGTTCTGGATTATCCAACACAGTTTACCTCCCACCCGGATCCACAACTGTTTCTCTAGGCAGCAAGGATTGAACTTTTAATGGATTTAATTTCCAACAATGTTGCTACGGTGAGTTCATTTTATGCAATTCTATCTTTATTTGTAGTCAAATGGTTAGTAGCCAATTATTTTTAGTCAATGTTTTCAATACATTGCGATGTATTCATAACTACTGTATTCATGAATACAGTAATTACTACACAACGTTATCGTGTATTGAACTGCTTTTTCTGTTGATTTGTTGTAAAACATGGTTTTGGTACTTAATTTGTAAAATCATAATGTAATTTGATATTTAATAGGCTTTTCCTTAATCCCTCCTTATTATCCAACATTTTCGCTTATCCAACGTTCTGCCGGCCCGTTTATGTTGGATAAGTGAGAGTCTACTGTTGGATAAGTGAGACTCTACTGCTTCTGGAACATGGCCATACAGCCCGGAATACACAACAACCTTGTGATTCCGGCCATGAAAGCCTTTGACAACACATTGACTTAGGATAGTTGTTGTGTGCCTTCCAAGTAATTTCAGACGTATGGTGATCCTAAGTCTAAAGTTTAGGGCTGGGGCCGGGGAATCATGTCACCTCTCTGCCTTCTTTTCTCCAAACTAAATATACACAGTCACTCCACTGGTCTTCATAGGTCTTGGCTTCCACATTTTTGACCGTTTTGGTCTCCCCTTTCTGACATTCTAGCTTGATGACTTGTATCTTATTTTAACAAAGCCATCTGTTTTTTTCCATTGTATAGTCCTTCTCTCCTCAACAAATCTAGAAATAACTAGATATAACTAGAATAAATAACTAGAAATAACATAGATGTGTTACTAAGTTGCTGTAGGTTTTTAAGGCTGTATGGCTATGTTTCAGTAGCATTCTCTCCTGACATTTTGCCTGCATCTGTGACGGGCATCTTCAGAGGTTCTGTTGGCAGTGAGGCAAATGGAGTGTGTCCGTGGTATGTCCAGGGTGGAAAATAGTATCTTTGTCTGCTTGAAACAAGTGTTAATGTTGTAATTAGACAGCTTGATTAGCACTGAGTAGCCATGAAGCTGTAAAGTCAATCAGTATTAGCTAGCACTTGATTGCTGTCTGGCGTTCCCTTGTTTCTGAGTTGTGTTCTTTATTTACTGTCTTGATTCTGGTGTTTTTTAACTCAACGCTATTAAAGCTTGCTAATTACAACAGATTTCTGAAGATGCTGGCCACGGATGCAGGCGAAATGTCAGGAGAGAATGCTTCTGGAACATGGCCATACATCCCGAAAAACTCAGAAACCCAATGATTCCATGAAAGCCTTCAGCAACACATAGATATGTTACTTTGTATGCGTTAATTAAAGTTGAAGTCTCCTTGCACATAATGAAACATTCTTCTAGTGGGGGATATGGTTCTGAATCCATATCTGCAGAGTAATAACAACAACAACAACAACAACACACCAGACATCACAGTTGTGGAAAAGAAAAAGGTTTGGATCATTGATGTCGCCATCCCAGGTGACAGTCGCATTGACGAAAAACAACAGGAAAAACTCAGCCGCTATCAGGACCTCAAGATTGAACTTCAAAGACTCTGGCAGAAACCAGTACAGGTGGTCCCGGTGGTGATCGGCACACTGGGTGCCGTGCCAAAAGATCTCAGCCGGCATTTGGAAACAATAGACATTGACAAAATTACGATCTGCCAACTGCAAAAGGTCACCCTACTGGGATCTGCAGGCATCATCCGAAAATACATCACACAGTCCTAGACACTTGGGAAGTGTTCGACTTATGATTTTGTGAAACAAAATCCAGCATATCTATCTTGTTTGCTGTGTCATACAATAAAATAATAATAATAATCTTTCTTTATATCCCGCTTTTCTCCCTAATGGGGCCCAAAGCGGCTCACAACATAATACAATACAAATCAAAGCACATTTCACATAAAATAAAAGACAAAAATCACACAAAGCTCAACAACATCCAGAAATAAGACATAAATAAATATTAAGCATTAAAAACATTCAAAACCGATTACAATTATTGTGGGGACTCATTAATTAAATAGTATATTTCGCTAAGCTCAGTCACCAGTGATAAACATGAGCCAGCGAGAAAATTAAGAGAAGTCCCCCCCAAAAAATAATAATATAATAATAATAAAATATATAATCAGAAAACAAAACAAAAAGTCCCCACTAAAGTCCAGAAGGAATAGAGTCAAAAATTAAGATTCAGCAGAGAAGTCAGCGGCCCAATCCAAGCTAAGAATGGTTTTGAAACGGCAGACAAAGATTTGAGGTAATGAGACAAAGAGAGTTCCGGTGGCTGTAGAAAAAACACGTTTATTCTCAGTGGCCAATAATCTTACCCTAGAGTCATGAAGAGAGATGACCGAGTTGATATTTTTTCGAGACAAAACGCAATCATTCACTGAACTGACATACGTATATCATGTCTCCTCCTCTTACTCAGGCTAAGCAGAACCAGCTCTTTAAGCCACTAATTAGATACATTCATGGTTTACATGCCTGTGATCAGCCGGTAAGCTGTTAGAAATGGTGGGAGTCCAAAAGGCCTGGAGCGCCAAAGTTTGTTAGCAGGTGTGTGTATAGCAGAACCAGCAGCGTCCAGTTAACACCATGTGCAAAAGACTCAGACCAGGCAGAGGAATTAAAAGAACAAAGAAAACTCTACTTGTTGAGTTGAAGTCAAATAAACAGTTCAGCAATCGTACAATGTCCTTGTAGTTGCATAGGATCAATAACTAATCAATCAGCATTCAATATATACAGCATAGCATATTTAAAACTGCTACTTGACCGTAGCTAGAGAGCCTGTCTTTTCTGTGCTCTCCCTACAAGCTCAGATTTCCAACTGACAAACCCAGCCATCTGCCATCAAACCGATACATTGTTTGAGGCGTGGCTTTGCCTCTGCAAAGCTGAGCTCTTTTGCAGAGATCTCTTTTGCTAACAACTTTGCAAGGATTTCTTTACACACAACACACATATAGCAATTTGGCTCAATAAAGTTTGCCATGCTCTGCTTTGTCCTGTAAAGGTAAAGGTTTCCCCTGACTTTAAGTCCAGACATGTCCGACTCTGGGAGTTGGTGCTCATCTCCATTTCTAAGCCGAAGAGCCGGCGTTGTCCGTAGACACCTCCAAGGTCACGTGGCCGGCATGACTGCATGGAGCGCCGTTACCTTCCCGCCGGAGCGGTACCTATTGATCTACTCACATTGGCATGTTTTCGAACTGCTAGGTTGGCAGAAGCTGGAGCAACAGCGGGAGCTCACGCCCCTTCCGGGGTTCGAACCTGGGACCTTTCAGTCTGCAAGTTCAGCAGCTCAGTGATTTAACACACTTTGCCACCGGGCTCCGTGCTTTGTCCTGTATTCTTGGATTATTGGGAATATTGTGTCCTTGAGCTGCTCTGTGCACTTATACATTGTGATACAGTTAGGGATTCTTTGACACTGCCCTACGTTTTCGAACCCATCACCTTCAGTTTGTCTTCCAAAACCAAAACTTTCGTAGCCGTCTATGGCCTCCTTTCTGTCCTTTGTGCTGGGAGACATTTGCAGCTCCCAGAATGGCTTGGGAACTGTAATAGCTTTCCAAAATGATGAGAACAATCAAGGGAAACACCTAGAGAAGACCAAAGTTCGGGAATCACCAGAGCCGGTCCAACAATGAGGCGAATTAAGCGGTCACTTGGGGCGCAAAACATACGGGGTCACAGTCGAGACTGCTTTTTCTGTTGATTTCTTGTAAAACATGTTTTGGTGCTTAATTTGTAAAATCTTAATGTAATTTGATGTTTAATAGGCTTTTCCTTAATCCCTCCTTATTATCCAACATTTTTGCTTATCCAACACTTTTATTTTTCAGTGATTGCTTTTTTTGGGGGGGGGGGCAAAATTCTGTTCGCCTACACTTGAAAATTACCTAGGGCCGGCTCTGGGAATCACTGTTCCAAAGCAAGTGGATCCAACCAAGTATTTTGGGGACTTCAATTCCCAGAAGCCCCAGCCAGCTTGGCTAACTCTCAGGAATTCTGGAAACTAAAGTCACCTGGAAACCAAAGGTTGGGCTCTAGTGCTCTAAGGGTTAAAACAAGAGAGAAGGCTCTTCCTTAGAGAGGCAACGAGGAAGGAAGGTCCTCCTGCACAAACCTCCACTGCAATGGTGTTTGCAAGGGTTTAAATTCCCTTTGCACCAGGAAACCAGCCAGAAGGGACCCAACTGGAGACGGGAGCAAAAAAGGTTGTGTATCATTCTGGATTTATTTATGTTTGCTGCATTTTTTAAATGCATGCATCCCTAACAGTTCATAATTCTGGATGTATTTATTTTTGTTGCAATTTGTATACACCACAACACCTTATACATCTGGATTTGTTTATTTTTAATGCTGGCAATTGATGCAGAAAATGTATATACACCCTGCATTTATTTTTGTTGCAGTTGGTTTTTAAAAAATGTAAATACCTTCAACAGCTTCTGACTCTTGAATTGATTTATGTTGTAGTTTGTTTCAAAACATGCATATATACACCCTTAACAGCTTTTAATTCTGTTTGTTGTTGTTGTTGTTGTTGTTGTTGTTGTTGTTGTTGCAGTTTGTTAAAGGCAATGTATGCACCTTTCACAGTGTAACATTATGGATTTAATTTCTGTCGCAATGTGTTTGGAAATGTATACACCCATAATAGTTTTTAATCCTAGATGACCAGGAATGTAACTACAGTAGAGTCTCACTTATCCAACACTCGCTTATCCAACGTTCTGGATTATCCAACACATTTTGTAGTCGATGTTTTCAATACATCGTGATGTTTTGGTGCTAAATTCGTAAATACAGTAATTACTACATAGCATTACTGCGTATTGAACTACTTTTTCTGTCAAATTTGTTGTATAACATGATGTTTTGGTGCTTAATTTGTAAAATCATAACCTAATTTGATGTTTAATAGGCTTTTCCTTAATCCCTCCTTATTATCCAACATATTCGCTTATCCAATGTTCTACCGGCCTGTTTATGTTGGATAAGTGAGACTCTACTGTATGTGTTTGTGTGTGTGCAAAATTCTAGCTCCCAATGAAATTTATAGCAGAGCACAAAATGTGAGATGAAGCATGCAGAATTTTAATGACACCATGGCTCAGTGATATGAAACAATGGGAGTTGTAGTCTTACAAGGTCTTTAGTTTTCTCTGCCAAAGAGTGCTGGTGTCTCACCAAACTACAACTCCCATGATTCCACAGCATTGAACCATGGCAGTTAAAGTGATGCCAAACCTGTATAAATTCTACAAATGTAGATACAACTGTGTTTGCGAAGGCTTTCATGGCCAGAATCACAGGGTTGTTTGACCTCACAACTTCTGAGGATGCCTGCCATAGATGTGGGCGAAACGTCAGGAGAGAATACTTCCGGAACATGGCCAGACAGCCTGGAAAACACACAACAACCCTTTAAATTTCAAATTGAATTTCAAAATGCTCAACCAAGATTCTATCTACTTATATAACCATCTACTTTAATAATATTTAAGTTGAGTATATGCAGTATATAATTTCAACTGGGCATTTTGAATCAGAATAATATTAATAGCCATCCAGTACAACCTCATTCTATAATTTAGGAAAACACAATCAAAGCACACATGACAGATGGCCATCCAGCCACTGCTTTAAAACCTCCAGAGACTGAGACCCCACCACACGCCCAGGCAGCATCAGATTCCACTGCCAAGCAGCTCTTACCATCGGGAGGTTTTTCCTAATGTTTAGGTGGAATTTTTCCCCCTGCAATTTGCAGTCATGGATCTATTTTGTCTTGGTTTCCAGAGCCAGTATAGCGTCATAGAGTTGGACCAGTCCAGCCCACCCCACATCTATCTATATATATAAAAGAATGATGGCATCACGGCAATTCACAAAACAACAAAAGTACAGGCCCCCCAACCTCAAAATTTGACAACACAACCCATCATCCACGATACAACAAAAAGAAAAGAAAAATAAAGTCCTAATTAGAGGGAGAGCAATAATTTTTTTTATCCAATTGCTGCCAGTTTAGAGGGCTAATCTCTGCCCACTTGGTTGCCTAGCAACCAAGGGACAGCCAGGTTTCAGTTAGGGGACAGGCAGATTTAGGCCTCACTTAGGCTTCTTCCACAGATTATCAGATTTGCACTGGATTATATGGCAGTGTAGACTCAAGGCCCTTCCACACAGCTATATAACCCATTTATAATCTTATATTATCTGCTTTGCACTGGATTATCTTGACTCCACTTCAGTGTGCATTTTATACAGCTGTGAAGAAGGAGCCTCATATAATCCAGTTCTGAGCAGATAATATAAGATTAGAAATATACAGTAGAGTCTCACTTATCCAACGTAAACAGGCCGGCAGGATAAGTGAATATGTTGGATAATAAGAAGGGATTCAGGAAAAGCCAATTAAACATCAAATTAGGTAATCGTTATACAAATTAAGCACCAAAACATCATATTATACAACAAATTTGACAGAAAAAGTAGTTCCATGCGCAGTAATGCTATGTAGTATTTACAGTAGAGTCTCACTTATCCAACACTCGCTTATCCAACGTTCTGGATTATCCAACGCATTTTTGTAGTCAATGCTTTCAATATATCGTGATATTTTGGTGCTAAATTCATAAATACAGTAATTACTACATAGCATTACTGTGTACTGAACTACTTTTTCTGACAAATTTGTTGTCTAACATGATGTTTTGGTGCTTAATTTGTAAAATCATAACTTAATTTGATGTTTAATAGGGTTATCCTTAATTCCTCATTATCCAACATATTCGCTTATCCAACGTTCTGCCGGCCCGTTTATGTTGGATAAGTGAGACTCTATTGTACTGTATTTACAAATTTACCACTAAAATATCACAATTAATTTAAAACACTGACTACAAAAACATTGATTATGAAAAGGCAGACTGCGTTGGATAATCCAGAACATTGTATAAGCGAATGTTGGATAAGTGAGATTCTTCTTTAATATGAAATAATTACTGGGATAGAATAATGCAGAACAATATAATCTCTAAAACCAGGACAGTAAATAAACAGGGGAATTCCACACAGGAAACAATCGGGGCCAGCTAACACCTCCCAACAAAGTATTCCCATCATCAAAGTTTGGAAAATCCTCTGTTTTCTCAGGGCCACAGACAGTAGAAGCACATAAAATATCGCAAACAACACCACTCTGAAAACAAGGGAATTCCAGACAGGAAACAATCAGGGCCAGCTAACACCTCCCAACAAAAAAATCACTCAGGGAGGAAACAGCCAGGCTTTAAAGCTGCAAGGCCATTACATCCTAATGATTTTTCCTAATTGCAGCATTCATACTTGGCTCCAACAAACAAACAAAAAACCAATCAGAAATATTGTATATTCACAACCTTTAGGAAATAATATCCCTTGATGGCGCAGCGTGTTAAAGCGCTGAGCTGCTGAACTTCTGGACCGAAAGGCCACAGGTTTGAATTGGGGGAGCAGAGAGAGCCCCCACTGTTAGCCCCAGCTTCTGCCAACCCAGAAGTTCGAAAACATGCAAATGTGAGTGCATCAATAGGTACTGCTCCGGCGGGAAGGTAACGCCGCTCCATGTAGTCATCCCACATGACCTTGGAGGAGTCTACGGACAACGCCGGCTCTTCGGCTTAGAAATGGAGATGGGCACCAACCCCCAGAGTCAGACATGACTGGACTTAATGTCTGGGGAAAACCTTTACCCTTGACCTTAACTACCACCAGTTCCTCAATACTTTATTTCCCATACCACCATACTTCGCCACAGCAACGCGTGGCCGGGCACAGCTAGTCTATATATATAAAAGAGTGATGGCATCATGGCGACCCACAAAACAACAAAACTACAAGCCCCCCAACCTCGAAATTTGACAACACAACCCATCATCCACGCCTCTAGGTTGATACAACAAAAAGCAAAGAAAAATAAAGTCCTAATTAGAGGGAGAGAAATAATTGTTTTTATCCAATTGCTGCCACTTAGAAGGCTTAGCTCTGCCCACTTGGTCTCCTAGCAACCCACTCAGCCCAGTGTTAATAAAAGAATAAAAAATAAAATAAATACAAAGAATACAATAAAAATAATAAAAAACACTAAAAAATTAATACAATAAAATACTATATCAAAATAACTAAAAACAATACAACAAAATAATAAAATATAATAAATAAATAAGATAAGTTACAATAAAATTAATTTAAAAAATACAAATAACGTCAAATAAAAATTCCACAACAACTTTTAACCAATACCACCACCACTTTGCCACAGCAACGCGTGGCCGGGCACAGCTAGTAGTATATGTAGTATGACAGAATGATGGCAGAATTCTTAAGGGTTGTCAAGAAGGAAGGGGAAAAGGTGAAGATAAGGAAAGGGAAGGGAAAGGAAAGGAAAAAAAGGTAATATATGAAATAATAAGGAATAAATTCTATGTGTAGACATGTTTTGTATTTCTCCTGATTGAGAAGACATATTCCCTCGCAAGAAGTTTCTTTTAAAAATGTACATTTTTGTATAAGATATAGAAGGGGGGCAAGCAGCTGATGGTACTATTGTTATTATCCAGATTAAAGCAGCTTTTCCTATAATATAGCACCCTTTTTTTTCTTCGTGTCAGGAGCAACTTGAGTCGCTTCTGGAGTGAGAGAATTGGCCGTCTGCAAGGATGTTGCCCAGGGGACATTGCCCGGATGTTTTGATGTTCAGAGGCATGCCTCACAGCCTCTGAAGATACCTGCCATAGATGTGGGCGAAACGTCAGGAGAGAATACTTCTGGAACATGGCCACACAGCCTGAAAGACATACAACAAATCTTTGATTGTTGACCATTCACTGTCATGCATTTCTGTTTATTCTCCAGGCAAACATTTCGCCTCTAGTTCTATCCGCAGTCCTTAAGCCTACAGTTTCTTGTAGTGCAACACCTTTCTTGTGAAGGATGAAAAGAGGGACCCTAAGCCCCGTGGGCCCCACCTCAGAGGAGGAAGCATCCCCGGGCACAGGAAAGTCTCCTTACGTCCTCCAAGCTGGGAATATCCGGGAATTCTTGAAGATGATGCCAGGAGACCAAATCAAACAGGAGCCCGAGGAGAGCTCCCTTCAGTTGTGGGAAGTTCAGTGGCAGGAGTTCCTGAAGACCGTTGAGACTCCCGACCCAGACTGGAGCACCCCGTTATTTTCAGAGAAGTCTTCTCCATGGGATGACGCCAAAGCCTTCCTGGCTTCTTTTGAGCAAGTGGCCGAGGCCTGTCGGTGGCCCAAGGACGAGTGGGTGACCCGCCTCATGCCGGCCCTCAGCGGAGACGCCGAGCAGGCTTTTCTCAAGCTGCCCGCCCGTCACAGGGAGGACTACGCGGTGGTGAAGGCGGCTATCTTGCGAGGGGACACCTTGAGCCGGGAGAAGATTCGGCAGCACTTCCGGCAGTTCTGCTACCGGGAATCCGAGGGGCCCCGAGGGGCGTACATCCGACTCCAGGAGCTTTGCAGCCAGTGGTTGAAATTCAAGCACCACTCCAAGGAACAGATTCTGGAGCTGTTGATCTTGGAGCAGCTGTTGACCATCTTGCCACCTCAGATCCAAAACTGGGTTCGGGAACGTGGGCCGGAGACCTGCTCTCAGGCAGTGGCCTTGGCTGAGGATTTCCTCTCAAAGAAAGAAGGGGTCCAAAGTCCAGAAGATCAGGTGAGCAAGTTCTGCCATGTTGTTTCTATGATGACCTAAGGAAGATACTGTGAGGTAGATATTACGTCAAATTGCTATATGTGTGTGTGTGTGTAAAGAAATCCTTGCAAAGTTGCCTGCAAAGAGCTGAGCCACGCCTCAAACAATGTATCGGTTTGCTGGCAGATGGCTGAGATTGTCAGTTGGAAATCTGGGCTCCCAGGGAGAGCACAGAAAAGTCAGGCTCTCCAGCTACGGTCAATTGGCAGTTTGAATATGCTATGCTGGATATATTAAATGCTGATTGATTAGTTATTGATCTTATGCAACTACATGGACATTGTACGATTGCAGAACTGTTTACTTAATTTCAACTCAACAAGCAAGAGTAAAGTTCCTTTGTTCTTTCAATTCCTCTGCCTGGTGTGAGTTTTTTGCACATGGTGTTAACTGGATGCTGCTGGTTCCGCTATACACACACCTGTTAACAGTAGATAATGCTCTGCTAGATAGAAATGCATTGGCTGTTAACTCCATTGTGTATTACTATGCGGAAAAATACAGTTCTAATATTTATTTATTATTTATTTACAGTATTTATATTCCGCCCTTCTCACCCTGAAGGGGACTCAGGGCGGATCACATTATACACATACATGGCAAACATTCAATGCCCATAAACACATCGAACGGAGACAGAGACAGACGCAGAGGCAATTTAACCTTCTCCTGAGGGGATGTTCGATGTTCGATTCTGGCCACAGGGGGGAGCAGCTGCTTCATCATCCACTCTGATGGCACTTCCTCACTTCCTCATTCAAATGTTGTAAATTAGTTAAACTTGCCTCCCCACTTTTTTAAATGGTACCTTATTTCCTACTTGATAGATGCAACTATCTTTCAGGTTGCTAGGTCAGCAACGAGCAGGAGCTATATTTTATTTTTAATTGACAGGTGCTCACCCCGCCACGGGCTGGCCTCGAACTCATGACCTCATGTTCAGAGTGATTTATTGCAGCAGCTGCTCACCAGCCTGCGCCACAGTCCGGCCCGGACATGTAGTCACACATGTCCACTGAAGGATGAGCAAGTTCTACCATGTTGTTTCTATGATGGCCTAAGGAAGATACTGTTAGTTAGATAATGCTCTGTTAGATAGAAATGCATTGTCTGTTAACTCCATTGCGTATTACTGTGCGGAAAAATACAGTTCTAATAGACATGTGGTCACACACATCCACTGAAAGATTAAGCAAGTGGTGATGTGGAATTATAGGGACAGGAAAAGAAGTTGAGTCATGACCATGTGACAGGTATGACAAAGGCTACGTAATTCAGTGTTGTCCCTGATTACTGTATATACTCAAGTATAAGCCTGGTTTTTCAGCCCTTTTTTTAAGACTGAAAAAGCCCCCTCGGCTTATACTCGGTCCTGGTTGGCTTATATTGGGGTCAGCTTATGCTCGAGAATATATGGTACAATTATTTCTCTCTCTCTATTATTATTGGTATTATTACATTGATTATTTTTCTCTATTATTGTTGCTACCATTACATTTATTTTACTCTATTATTATTATTATTATTATTATTATTATTATTATTATTATTACAGTAGAGTCTCACTTATCCAACATAAACGGGCTGGCAGAATGTTGGATAAGCGAATATGTTGGATAATAAGGAGGCATTAAGGAAAAGCCTATCAAACATCAAATTAGGTTATGATTTTACAAATTCAGCACCGAAACATCATGTTATACAACAAATTTGACAGAAAAAGTAGTTCAATACGCAGTAATGTTATGTTGTAATTACTGTATTTATGAGTTTAGCACCAAATTATCATGATGTTTTGAAAACATTGACTACAAAAATGCGTTGGATAATCCAGAAAGTTGGATAAGCGAGTGTTGGATAAGTGAGACTCTACTGTATTATTATTATTACATTTATTATTTCACTCTGATCTTATTATTATTATTATTGTATTTATTATTTTACTCTATTATTACTTGTATTATTTTCCTGTAATAATAATAATAATTATTATTATTATTATTATTATTATTATTATTATTACATGTATTATTTTACTCTATTATTATAATGATTTGATCAGAGTTGGACAGTCTTATCTTAAATTTGAGCTTTATGTAAATATTCAAAAACATTTAACCTACCGATGCCTCTATTAATTGTTGGGAAATCATCCTGGACTACTCAAGTCCAAATGTAGTTAGATAGATGATAGAGTTAGATTGAGGGAATCCTTTCCCTGTTTCCAAAGCATGCCTAGACAGGCTTTACTGTGTCTCACCCTATCCTGTTTACGTCACATCCCTTACTTTGAAGTTGGTAGAAATGTGAATCTTTAGGGACACTAACTTCCAATTGGTCAGAGTGTCTTTTATGGCCCCAATAAACTGGACCATGAGGTTGGAACCATTTTGGTTCTCTCTCTTCTCCCTTTGTTCTTCAAACTAACAAGCAGCATCCTGCCATCTCTCCTGGCAAGATGTAACTATGTAGATGTTTGTTATTTTTCCTTACTTATTTTTCCTTAGAATCCAGTCTATAGTAATCCAGACAGCTCCCAAGGCTTTCTATCTACAATGGAGTTCCTTTTACCTGAATAAATACTTTTTGAACTTTTATTGAGACTCTGCAGTCCATTGCAATCCTAAAAGGGCTTCTCTTGCTCGCCAATGTAAGTAACTGTTGCATTTGAAAGCTTTGTTTTTGCTACTCTGCTGATTTTGGTGGAATCTCCCCCAGAGAGGGTTAAATTGAGTCTAACCGCTCAGAGATTACCACAACAAAGGGTTACGGGCCCAGACACTGCGAGCTGAGCAAAAGGGAAATAGCCTGTGTTTTAAAAGGATTGAATTGAAATAAGGAGCAGAGGAAAGTTCTCAAAAGATTTGAGACTTAATTTCAAGATTTTTATTTTTTTTTTATTTTTCTGGATTATTCCAAATATTTTGATTTTTGGAGATTTTTAATCTTTTTGGAAATTGAAAGGATGGAGCAAAACAAAGAAACCTCTTGGAGCCTACCCAAGCTGCAGGATAATGGAGAGAACTACCTGAACTGGAAAAGAAGACTGGAAACCATGCTCAAACCAGCACAACTAAAAGTGCTGCAAGAAGGCGGGCCACCAGAAGGAGCCGGGGAGGAGGCTATCCAGACGTGGCGGAAAGATGATCGTTTGGTGAGATGCATAATAATAAATTCCCTATCAGAGAGAGTTTTTCAATTTGTAAGAGATGCTTCTAATGCAAAAGAGATGATGGACTATTTGCAGACTAATTACAGTAAAGGGTCGGAGGCAGATATTATATTTGCATATAAAAGACTCTTTAATTCAAAAATGCATTCAGAAGATGATTTGAATGATTACCTGCAACAGATAAGATCTCTAGTTGATCAATTGAGATCTAGCGGAGAACCAATTACTGAGAGAATGTGCATAGGATTAGTTGCATGTGGGATCCATCCATCTTACAAAAGTATTATTACAATTTTACGTAATACACACAGACTTGAAAGTGAACAGCTTACTCTTAAATCTATCACGGCTGAGTTGAAATCTGAATATCTCGAAAGAAATGGATCTGATCCCAAAAATAATATGCAATCTGAATCTCAGTCAAAAAGCATGGCTCTGAAAGCTGGGCACAAATTTAAACTCAAGAATAAAGTGATTTGTAATCTCTGCCAAAAGGCAGGACATTTGCAAAGGGACTGCTGGTTTGCTAAAAACAATCAAACTAGTTCTACAGCTTCTCACAGCAGGAGTCAAGGATCAAAGCCTAGGGCTTTCAATACCCAGGTCAGAAGACAAAGCCAGTCCTCTGCCAGTGAAAATGCAAATGAGAGATTAGGTCAGCACACCTCTGCAAAGCATGCAAATTTGGTGTTACCAAGTGACACAGCTGAGTCAGAAGGAATTAATGATTTCTTTGGAAGTCTTGCATTACATGTGACCAATAAGCTTGTTAATGAAAAAGATATCTTATTAGATTCTGGAGCGACGGACCATTATTTTTGTCATTTGGATTATTTTATTGAAATCGAGAAAGAAAAATCTACTGTGAAAGGAATTGGATGTCAAAAAGTTAATTGTACAGGGCTAGGCAAAGTGAATCTTGCATGTGCAGACTCTGGGATCAATCTAACTCTCAGCAATGTTTACTACAGTAAAGACATTGGAACTAATTTGATTTCTGTGGCAAAGCTGATGCGTCATGGATGTAAAATTGTTTTTGAGAATGGACTATGTAAAGTGCTGAAAGATGGAAAACTTGTTTTAAAGGCTGAGGAATATCATGGGATATTCAAAGTTATGTTTGAGCCAAAGTTTTCAGGATTAGCCTTACCAGAATGTGAGAAACGAAATTGTGCTCGTTTATGGCATGAAAGATTTGGTCATGCAAATGAGAAATATGTCTGGAATGCAAAAGAAGTATGTAGAGATATGGAAGTAAATTCATGTTGTAAGGAGATATGTGAAACTTGTATAAAGGCCAAGGCATGTGCTCCAAATGTTCCAAAAGACAAAGAGTTTGAAGCGCAACGCCCTCTGCAGGTCATATCCAGTGATGTATGTGGCCCCATGTCTACATCATTGGGGGGGTCTTTGTACTTTGTGGTTTTCAAAGATTCATTTTCTGGATATACCAAAGTCTATTTCATGAAGCACAAAAATGAATTATTTAACAAATTAAAGGAATATTTGGCCATGGTTGAGAATCAATTTCAAAGGATGCCAGAAACTCTGAGGACAGACAATGGAGGAGAATTTTGCAATAAAGCAGTGGATGATCTATTGAGGAAATATGGGATTAGACGCCAATATTCTCTTCCCTATTTTCCACATCAGAATGGCATTGCAGAAAGAAAGAATAGAAGTTTGATTATAATGGCAAAATCCATGATTTACCATGCAGGAATTCAGCGTAAATTCTGGGCTGAGGCCATTAATACTGCTTGTTATTTGCAAAATAGAATGCCCAATGCAAAAAGTCATGTAACCCCATATGAATTGTGGTTTGGTCATTCTCCAAGTGTAAAGCATTTGCGTGTGTTTGGATCCAAAGCCTATGTGTACATCCCAAGAGAAAAGCGAAGTGGGAAGTTTGATTGCAGCTCTAAAGAATGCCTACTGGTTGGTTATTCTGATGAACATAAATCTTACCGACTTTATGATCCAGAAAAGAATATAATTTTTGTAGGAAAGACGGTTTACATAGATGAAAGAGTTGGAAGAAATTTACAGCCTCCTGTTGATGAGCCTTTGTTAAGAAATGACTCTGATGACTTAACATGCGGTCTGCAGAGTGGAAATGAGCCAATTGCGCCATCTGCTGGAAAAGTCCTGCCATCGCTGGTCAGAAGGGCTGATCAAAGAAATGAGCCAACGCCACCCAGTGGAGAGACCCTGACATCTGAGGTCGAAGGACCCGATGAAAGGATTGACCCACATAGTGGCATGGCAGAGGAACATCAATGGCACCCTCAAGGACCAGATGAAAGTGCAGAGACACCCGATGGACAAAATGAGCAATTACCACGCAGATCTCAAAGGACAAATTGTGGGGTCCCTCCCCAGAGATTTGCTTATCTTACCAATGAAGCTGAACTACAGGAACCATCATCCTGGAATCAGATGCTGAAGTTTCCAGAGGATGAAAAAGAAAAATGGCTTACTGCTGCATCAGATGAAATAGAGTCATTACATAAAAACAAGACATGGACACTTGTACCACCACCAGAAAATAGGAATGTAGTTGGCTGTAAATGGATTTTCAAACTGAAACGTGATGAAAATGGACAGATACAGCGATACAAAGCCAGACTTGTAGCTAAGGGCTACTCACAACAATATGGAGAGGATTATGATGAAGTTTTTGCACCTGTTGTAAAACACACCACCTTGAGGACATTGCTTGCAATTGCAGCCTCTAGAAAAATGAATGTTGAACACCTTGACGTTGCTACAGCTTTTCTTCATGGCGAATTAGAAGAAGAGATATTTATGCAACAACCACCTGGATTTGAAGACAAGGCACACAAAGGATATGTATGCAAATTGCAACGATCTCTCTATGGTTTAAAACAAGCAGCAAAATGCTGGAATCAGAAATTAAATCAAATGTTAATTGAGAAGGGGTTTGCACAAGGGAAAGCTGATCCTTGCCTTTATTCTAGATTCAAAAACAACAGATGGACATATGTTCTAGCCTATGTAGATGACATAGTGTGTTGCTTTCAACAGAAATCTGACTTTGATGATCTTGTACAACATTTGAGCCGTACCGTTGAAATCAAACAACTTGGCAATTTGAGTCATTATTTGGGAATACAGGTTGAAAGAGAAGAATATGGGAGCTTTCTCCTGAATCAGAGACAAAAGATTATTGACTTGCTAAAACATCTTGGACTCTTAGAAGCAAATACAGTGACTACACCCATGGAAGTGAACTATTGGAAAAACACTTCAGAAAGTGAACCATTGAGTGACAACACCTTGTATCGAGAGGCAATTGGGAAAATGTTGTACATCTCTCGAATCACAAGACCAGATATTTCAGCAGCGGTTGGGATACTATGCAGGAAGACTAGTAAACCAACCAAATATGACTTAATTGCAATCAAAAGAGTTGCTAGATACCTAAAAGGCACACTGAACTTCAAGTTGAGACTACAAGCCACCAGCAACCCTACACTGACAGGGTATGTGGATGCTGACTGGGCCAATGATATTACAGATCGCAAGTCTACCAGCGGCTATCTATTCTTCTATGGAGATGCACTGATAGACTGGACAACACAGAAACAAAAAGTAGTAGCTTCATCTTCAACAGAAGCAGAATATGTTTCCGCATCAGAAGCATGCAAACAATTGAAATGGCTACATATGATGTTATTTGATTTTGGAATCGAAGAACCAACACCAATACAAGTTTTTGAGGACAATCAAGGTTGTCTGAAGTATACTCAAACAGAGAAGATCAGTACATTGCTCAAGCACATTGACACAAGATACCACATCGTGAAGAATGCACACGAAGAAGGATTTATGAGGTTGGAGTTTTGCAGATCTGAAGACATGATTGCCGACATTCTGACAAAACCCCTGCCTAGACATGCTCATGATAAGTTGAAGAAGATGTTGAACCTGATGGACATGAGCAGCCCAGGCTGAAGAAGGGGATTGTTGGGAAATCATCCTGGACTACTCAAGTCCAAATGTAGTTAGATAGATGATAGAGTTAGATTGAGGGAATCCTTTCCCTGTTTCCAAAGCATGCCTAGACAGGCTTTACTGTGTCTCACCCTATCCTGTTTACGTCACATCCCTTACTTTGAAGTTGGTAGAAATGTGAATCTTTAGGGACACTAACTTCCAATTGGTCAGAGTGTCTTTTATGGCCCCAATAAACTGGACCATGAGGTTGGAACCATTTTGGTTCTCTCTCTTCTCCCTTTGTTCTTCAAACTAACAAGCAGCATCCTGCCATCTCTCCTGGCAAGATGTAACTATGTAGATGTTTGTTATTTTTCCTTACTTATTTTTCCTTAGAATCCAGTCTATAGTAATCCAGACAGCTCCCAAGGCTTTCTATCTACAATGGAGTTCCTTTTACCTGAATAAATACTTTTTGAACTTTTATTGAGACTCTGCAGTCCATTGCAATCCTAAAAGGGCTTCTCTTGCTCGCCAGTGTAAGTAACTGTTGCATTTGAAAGCTTTGTTTTTGCTACTCTGCTGATTTTGGTGGAATCTCCCCCAGAGAGGGTTAAATTGAGTCTAACCGCTCAGAGATTACCACAACATTAATGTCATTTTATTGGTATCTATTTTTATTTCTGAAATTTACCACCCTCAGCTTATACTGGAGTCAATGTTTTCCCAGTTTTTTTGTGGTAAAATTAGGTGCCTCGGCTTATAGTTGAGTCGGCTTATACTCAAGTATATACGGTAATTATAAGTAGCCTATGGGTCTAAAAGTAAGTGGCAGACATGTGCACTCTCTCTTGCCACATGGATCTCTTGCTACCAGGATCTCTTGCCATGTGGATGTTTTGCTATGATGTACACTTCTCGTTGTGTATTGTTGCTGTTGTGAGTATATCTTCACATTTACCAATAACAGATCAGGAGATTCTGATATGTAAATAGCTGTACATAAGCAATGAGTCAGAATTAAAGCCTCTGATGTGAGTTTGGATGAAAGCAAGAGTGAGCGGGCAATAAGGTCAGAAGCTGTGCAGTAAATCTCTGCTAACTTCAGATAAGAGACTCTGCAGTGTTTTGGTTTGATCTAACACTTGTCTTGAGACAATCCGTCCCATGGGCAGCACAGGGAGGATGTGAGAGAAGGAACTATAAATCATGTACCATGCTTTCGTTTTTACCACAACAATTATTTATTTATTTGCCCTGTTTATACCCCACCTTTCTCTACCCCCAAGGGAGACTCAAGACGGCTTACAAACGGCACTTATACAGTGCCTTGGGCATAAAACACAGAATGAAATAGAATTATAAAAATTAAAGCAGACATAAAACATATTTAAAATATATTCCAATATGAGATGATGATGATGATGATGATTATTATTATTATTATTTTATTATGACACAGCAAACAAGATAGATATGCTGGATTTCATATCACAAAATCACAAGTCGAACACTTCCCAAGCGTCTAGGACTGTATGATGTATTTTCGGATGATGCGCGCAGATCCCAGTAGGGTGGCCTTTTGCAGTTGGCAGATCGTGATTTTGTCAGTGTCTATTGTTTCCAAATGCCGGCTGAGATCTTTTGGCACAGCACCCAATGTGCCCATCACCACCGGGACCACCTGCACTGGTTTCTGCCAGAGTCTCTGAAGTTCAATCTTGAGGTCCTGAGAGCGGCTGAATTTTTCCTGTTATTTTTCGTCAATGCGACTGTCACCTGGGATGGCAACATCAATGATCCAAACCTTTTTCTTTTCCACAACTGTGATGTCTGGTGTGTTGTGTTCCAGAACTTTGTCAGTCTGGATTCAGAAGTCCCACAGTATCTTTGCGTGCTCATTTTCCAATACTTCTGCAGGTTTGTGATCCCACCAGTTCTTTTCTGCTGGGAGGTGGTACTTGAGGCATAAGTTCAATGAATCATTTGGGCCACATAGTTGTGCCTCTGTTTGTAGTCTGTCTGTGCGATTTTCTTACAGCAGCTGAGGATATGATCAATGGTTTCGTCGGTTTCCTTGCACAGTCTGCATTTTGGGTCATCAGCTGATTTTTCAATCTTGGCCTGAATTGCATTTGTTCTGATGTCTTGCTCCTGGGCTGCAAGGATCAGGCCTTCTGTCTCCTTCTTCAGGGTCCCATTCGTGAGCCAGAGCCAGGTCTTCTCCTTATCAGCTTTTCCTTCAACAACAATAATAATAATAATAATAATAATAATAATAATAATAATAATAATAATTATTATTATTATTATTATTATTATTATTATTATTATTATTATTATTATTATTATCCAAAGGCAAAGGCAAGGATACAAGGAGTCTTTGACCCCTCCAGATGTGTGGGTGTCAATTCTTAGGTGATAAATACACAGACATATTCCTTTGAGCACCCGATGGCCCTTCAGATGTTGGAGTGTCCGTATTTCGAGGGAAAATGTACAAACACATTTCTCTGATAACCTCTTGGTCCTCCAAGATTTGGGGTATTAATATCTGGAAAAACGAATTGCACAAACAAGTCTCAGCCAATCAGATAAGGATTAATAATAATGCAGACATCCAGAAAAACACACATATTTTGGAAAGGAGATGCACAGAAATCTCCAAAGGGAGGGGGTGAGATAAGGTCACCACTGAAGATACATCTACACTGTAGAATTAAGGCAGTTTGATATCATATTAACTACCATGGCTTAGTGCTATGCAATCATGGGAGTGATATTTTACAAGGTCTTTAGCCTTTGCTGCCAAAGAGTGTTGGTGCCTCAACCAAACTACAATTCCCAGGAGTCCATACCATTGAGCCATGGCAGTTAATTTTGGACTGCATTCATTCTGGACAGATTCTGAGAAACTCCAAAAACAGAACCGAGATATTTTCCTTTCTGGGGGGTTTCATTAAATCTTTCCATTTCTTACCTGTCCTTTGAGCCCTTCTGCTTTTTGTCCTGACACGGGTTCTTTTGTGCTTTTCCAGGGGACCTTCCCAGAGACAGGTGGGAGCTCCTTGGAAGGAGACCTTCCCCCTTCTGTTCCAGAGCAAAGTCAGCTTTGCATAGAGACTAAGAAAGAGGTAGATGATGACGACACTCCCAGGTGTTTTGGTAAGTGTGGAAGACACTTCTGAATGTTCAAAATCTGTCTAAGAGGGTGTAGAGGCATTTTTGCCACAGTGCTATTCAGCATCTTTATCAACAACTTGGATGGCAGAACAAGAAGGCATGCTTATCAAATTTGCAAAGGCACCCAATTGGGAGGAATAGCTAATACATGAAGCATTAATGAATTTCTTGTTGAGACTTAGGTCCAGTCTCCAAATATCTAGCATTGCAGAGAAGGAGATGCTGAAAACTGTTCATATCTAGAACCCTTGCAACATTTGCTGTTCTTGCATTCATTTGGTCACTTTGAACATTTTCTTAGCATGCCTGAAACATGATTTCCGAACTAAGTTTCAAATTACCTCAGTGGGACAACAAAGAAAGATTTGATTATGTTGAATTCTTACTTCGGTGGAAGGCAGTGTGCTCATTTTGCCCACCCTGAAATATCCAGGTCAGTGTCTTATTTATGATTTTTTTTTTCATGTCAGGAGTGACTTCTGGGGTGAGATAATTGGCTGTCTGCAAGGACGTTGCCCAAGGGACACCCGGATGTTTTACCATCATGTGGGAGGCTTATCTCATGTCCCCACATGAGAAGCTGGAGCTGACAGATGGGAGCTCACCTTGCTCCCTGAATTTGAACCGCTGACCTTTTGGTCAGTAGCCCTTCCACCACTGGGGGCTCCTCTTATTTATGATAAGTGACTTGGATGATGACCTAACATGTGTATCAAATTTGCAGGTGACACCAAAATGGAAGGGATAGCTCATACCCCAGAGACCAAGATCAGAATCCAAAATGACCATCAGAGATTAGAGAGCTGGGCCAAAGCTAACAAAATGAATTTTGACAGGGAGAAATGTATGGCACTACACTTAGGCAATAAAAATGAAATGTACAGATATAGGATGGGAGACATCTGGCTCGAAATTAGTCCATGTGGAAGTGATTTAGGGGTTTTAGTGGACCACAGGCTGAACATGAGTAAACAATGTGATACGGCAGCTAGAATGAGGTTCTAGGTCTCATCAATAGAAATATAGTGTCTAGATCCCACTCTTTTCAACTTCGATCAGCCCTCACCTGAAATACTGTATCCAGTTTGGTGCAACACAATTCAAGAAGGAGATTGACAACCTGGAATATGCCGTCACACCCAGGCACCTTTTAGAACTTTAAGATGTGCTTCTTTTTTTGCCCAGGTGAACTGCAGGGGCCTTACTTTGAAGCTCAGGATTTTATTTTCTTAAAGTCCTTGGCAGACTTGGCACAAATTGTTGAGGTTACAAATACAAATAGTCAACTTATAAAATCTTGCAGACGTTCCTTTCTTGCTTTTTCCCTTAGTTGCTGGGTTAACTTCCTCCAAAGGCGACGAGATCCTGAGATGCTGTCTACCCTAGCCCTGAGCTGCTATATTAGAAAGAGCAAATCTTTCCCTATCTAAGTTCAAAGCTAGTTTGGAGACAAAGTAGTTGGAGCTTCTTCCAATGGCAGAGAAATCCTGAGATATTCTCTGCCCCAGTGCTGAGTTGCTGCATTAGAAAGAGCAGGTCTTTCCCTATCTGAGCTCAGCACCGGTTTCAAAGGCAAGAGGTCAGTACTTACGATGGCTTGTCTGAGCTGGCCTGGCTTGACCACACAAGCACATCTGAGTTCTTTTTTCTTCTGTGGAAAGGCATAAAAAAGCCCAAAAAGGCTTCTCAAAATGGAGATCTCATCCCCAGGAAAAGGGACGGTCTCAAAAACAAAAGGATACTTTGCAAGCTTTCAGCAGCAAAGACTTTGCAGAATGGTTACAAATCTCTGCTAATGGCTAACTGTCAGAGTGCTGCTGAGTCTGCAGCAACCCTGGAAAAAATGCAAAAAAGTGCTATTCCCTAGAACTATGGAACAATGCAAATCAAACCTCTGGGGGACGGACCATGAATGTGTCCAAAGAAAGGTGGCCCACATGATCAAAAGTGTAAGACTCTGGAAGATCTTGGAGTTAAAATCAAGCCCAAAACAATACATAGCTGGAGACAAGTTTTTTATTCCTTCTTTCTACAATTCTTAAAAAGACAGTTCTAAAGTTTTCTCACTCATATATATCAGCCCCAACTCCCACCTGCCCCCTAGTGGGCAAACACTGTGCCCACAGTCTGTTAACTGCAGTTTCAATTTCTATCACAAAACAGATATCTTACACTACCTTCCCCAACTGTTCCCATCCTCCCTGCCCCCCACTGAAGCAGCCAGTCCCAGTCTGATATGGCGATCCTGACAAAAGGCCTGGAAGCTATGAATTCTCTAAAAAATGGCTTGGGGAACTGGGTATGTTTAGCTTGGAGAAAAGAAGGCTGAGGGGACGTGATAGCCGTGTGTAAATATCTGAGGAGGGAACAGGATTGCTTTCTGCTACTCTGGAGACTAGGACATGGAGAAATGCATTCAAGATGCAGGAAAGAAAGTCCACCTAAACATTTGGAAGAACTGATGGTAGGAGCTGTTCAATAGTGGAATATACCCTGTTTCCCCGAAAATAAGACATCCCCGAAAAATAAGACCTAGTAGAAGTTTTGCTGAATTGCTAAATATAAGGCCTCTCCCGAAAGTAAGACCTAGCAAAGATTTTGTTTGGAAGCTTGCCCAGCGCCTGCCAAACAGAACACCAGAGCATGCAGGATTGGTAAATGTACATACCAGTTGTACATGGAAATAATGGTAGTAACAAGGGTGATTAACTGAAACATTAATGCTGGCTCCCAGTGACAAAGAACTCTTGCCACACCTTGGACTATACACAGATATATATTCTTTCCTTTCCTTAATTAATTTATCCATACCTCACAGCCTCTGAGGATGCCTGCCATAGATGTGGGCGAAATGTCAGGAGAGAATACTTCTGGAACATGGCCACACAGCCCGAAAGACATACAACAACCCTTGATAGGATTCACAGTTTGTCTGGTTATGCTGGTTTGTGATGACAACTACTGTACAATATATAATAAATGTTCATTTTTTGTTCAACAATAAATGTGAATTGTTCTTCATGGAAAAATAAGACATCCCCTGAAAATAAGACATAGCACATTCTTGGGAGCAAAAATTAATATAAGACACTGTCTTATTTTCGGGGAAACACGGTATGGGCCTT
The DNA here is from genome assembly GCF_035594765.1 of Anolis carolinensis. Lineage (NCBI taxonomy): Eukaryota > Metazoa > Chordata > Lepidosauria > Squamata > Anolidae > Anolis > Anolis carolinensis. The sequence goes on from NC_085842.1 coordinate 18,091,287, forward strand.
AGTTTGGGTACCCCTGGTATAACTGTTTTCTAATTTCCTTCAACAAGGGAGGCCTTATATTTAGCAATTCAGCGAAACTTCTACTACGTCTTATTTTTCGGGGAGGTCTTATTTTCGGGGAAACGGTATATTCCACTATTGAACAGCTCCTACCGCCAGTTCTTCCAAATGTTTAGATGGACTTTCTTTCCTGCAACTTGAATGCATTTCTCCATGTCCTAGTCTCCAGAGTAGCAGAAAGCAATCCTGTAACCTAGGTTCTCACTTTTTAGAACTTATTCTGTATGTCTAGTGGGAAATTGATATTTCCTCCTTTCTCAAAATATTTCTCCCTCCTTATTTGAAGTTTCACTTTCTTTGTAATCTAGGGAACAAATGTTGTTACTCTGTTGTTTTTATCTCCAGCGGGGTGGGGAACCATAAACAATGGAGAGGAATGTGCTCCGGAGGGCTCCGAAATGGGTTGTCCACACCCGGCACCGGTCTGGAAGGAAGAAGACAGCCTTTCTCAGTGTTGTATACAGGAAAATGTCTCAGTGAGTCACAAAAAGCCAGAATATCCTCAGGAATCTGATCCGGTGGAGGAACCAATGAACTCGGCTCCTTGTGGGGAAATTTGCCAGATCATCAATGAAACTACAGCTACAGTCCCCATTGGAATGGAGTCCAGAAGGAGACGAAATGCCTGTAGTTCCTATGGACGAAGCTCCGGCCTCCCTATGAGAACTCGCACAGGAGGTAAGCCAGTCCGGTGCCCGATCTGTGGGAAATACTTCCTTTGTAGCTCAAAGCTTCTCGTCCATCAAAGAAGCCACGTTGGGGAGAAAGCATACAAGCGGTTATACCTGTACGGAGGCCAACACATGTGCCCCACCGACTTCCATGCAAGTTGCCCAGGCCAGGCTACCATGTTCCACAAAATGGTCCCTCGAATGCGTGGCCAGAGGTGGGAAGGCAAGGAGGTCGTGGCCTTGCTCAACGGGATCAAGTCCAGCCCTGCTCTGGCCCTGTTCATGAGCAGCAGCTCCCAGCGGGGACAACAGCACTGGGAAAAAGTCAAGGACCAGCTCCAGGCTCAAGGATACACCCGGAACATAGACCAGCTGAGGTCGAAATGGAAACAGCTGAAGACGGACTTTTTCGCAGCCGGCCGACCCGCGGCAGAAGGAAAAGAGAGGCCGCCCATCATACCGCCTTATTTCAATCGGATGCGGAGCGTGTGGGACGCAGCTGGGAGGCCCCCTTTCAAAGATCGTCACCTACCAGGTCAGTTCAGTGTTTTTGATTGTGTTTATGTAGCTTGGTTTATAGTCTGCCCTCCACATTTCCTGGTGCTAAGGACACAGGACTCCTGTAAAAGAAGTCCTAAGAGTGTTGTCGAAGGCTTTCATGGCCGGGATCACAGGGTTGTTGTATGTCTTTCGGGCTGTGTGGCCATGTTCCAGAAGCATTCTCTCCTGACGTTTCGCCCACATCTATGGCAGGCATCCTCAGAGGTTGTGAGGTATGGAGAAAACTAAGCAAAGAGGTTAATATATATCTGTGGAAAGTCTAGGGTGAGAGAGGTCAGTGTGAATGTTGTGTAGTTAATCACTTTAATTAGCATTGAAAAGCTTATCTGCTGTCTTCTTCCTGCCTCTGGGGCATCCTTTGTTTAGAGTCGTTAACTGCCCTTGGTTTAGACATGAATCAACCAAGGGCAGTTAACGACTCTAAACAAAGGATGCCCCAGAGGCAGGAAGAAGACAGCAGATAAGCTTTTCAATGCTAATTAAAGTGATTAACTACACAACATTCACACTGACCTCTCTCACCCTAGACTTTCCACAGATATATATTAACCTCTTTGCTTAGTTTTCTCCATACCTCACAACCTCTGAGGATGCCTGCCATAGATGTGGGTGAAACGTCAGGAGAGAATGCTTCTGGAACATGGCCACACAGCCCGAAAGACATACAACAACCCTGAAGTCCTAAGATTTTATTCGAAGTTTTTAATGCCAGTGCTAATGCTTTTTGCTTTTGCTTTTTGGTGTGTTTCTTTGCCAAGTACTTTTGCATTTTTATATCGCCATTTGTTCAGATTTATTTTATTCTATTTTTTATAAATACGGACACATTAGCTTTGTTTTTGGTTTTTGGTTTGTTCTCTCTCTCTCTCTCTCTCTCTCTCTCTCTCTCTCTCTCTCTCTCCCTTTTTGACCCTTTTTTAATCTCAGTTTTCCTACTTTCTATACCATCAAATGTTCTCACTCTTTCGATGTTAATTTACTCTATCTTATAAGGTAAAACTTCAATAAAAATATATATTTTTTAAAAAAAAGAGGAGTGGGAGACCACACACACACACACACACACACACACACACACACACAAACCCTCTATTGTTTTAACCTGAGAGAACATCTCTTCAGGAATCTCTAGGTCCTCCAGTGTGATTTTATTGTCACGTTCTGTTTTTGTTTTGTTTTTCCGTGTCAGGAGCGACTTGAGAAACGGCAAGCCGCTTCTGGTGTGAGAGAATTGGCCGTCTGCAAGGACGTTGCCCAGGGGATGCCTGGATGTTTTGATGTTTTTACTATCCTTGTGGGAGGCTTCTCTCATGTCTCCGCATGGAGCTGGAGCTGATAGAGGGAGCTCATCTGCGCTCTCCCCGGGTGGGATTCGAACCTGGCAGCCTTCAGGTCAGCAACCCAACCTTAAAGTCACAAGGCTTTAACCCATTTCGCCACCAGGGACTCCATGTCACCTTCTGTTAAAGGATGGATTTGCTTAACAATATTCTTACTGGGGATCCGGGTTCTAGTTGACAGCAGAATTGCACTGGAGGATTAGACTCCTAGAGATAAACATTTTAATCAAATCTGTGAATAGTCACGCTGAATTGTGAATTTGTGTATCATCACTGGTGAGAGCATTGCAAAACGTATTGGGCACTGTACCAATACACCTCAGCATTCCTTAGTTATGTTCTGTTGTATATTGGACTCTTCTGATGTGCCTCAGCAGCCCTTAGCTGGCATCCCAATGTGCAACAGTCATTTTTGTTGGCTCCCTTACATAGCGTATGGCTGTCCCTTGCTGAGAATGGACATCACGAAACTGCTCAGTAGTCTTTCCTGCACACTGAATCCCAATGACATTTTATTGGGAGAAAGCTAGAAGTCATTAACTGTACTTGGTGACACATAGTTTTGAAAGAGTGCAGTAAGCAAAAGTCTTACATTTGTTTTTGCTAGGTGCCTTCAAGTAGTTTCTGACTTATGGTGGCTCTAAGGAGACCCTATCAGTGCCATCCTGAGCTGGGAGTGTGTCCCTCGTCCAGGTTTTCATGATTGAGTGGGGATTGATATCCTGGTCTTCACAGCCATAATCCAACGCTCAAACCACTATGCCATGCGGGCTACCATTCTTATATACCTTCAGCCAAATCTCCGACATTCTCAGGAACATAGTCTCCAGATCTGCCCTGCCAGTTGTTAACGTTGGTTTTTTAACTCCAGATGGGGCTTCAAGTTTTTTGGCAAGTTTCGAATGTCACCTCATCCCAAAGCCCAGGTAAAGGAAATCCCTTTAAGGCAGAGGTCCTCAAACTTTTTAAGTGGAGGACCGATTCACAGTCCCTCAGACTGTTGGGCGGCCGGACTATGATGAAATAGTAAAAAATTAGGATTGTTTTTGTGTGCCTTCAAGTCATTTCAGACTTAGGTCAACCCGAAGTCTAAAGTTTAGGACAGAGGCCAGGTCAATGAGGTTGGAGGGCCACATCCGGCCCACAGGCCTTAGTTTGGGGACCCCTGATCTAGACAATCTCATAAGACCATAGGTAAGCAAAGAGACCTCCAAAGACCATCTCTCATAAGATCATAGGTAAGGAAAGGGACCTCAAAGATCATCTAGATGGTTTCATAAGACCATAGGTAAGGAAAGGGGTCCCCAAAGGCCATCTAGACGATTTCATAGGACCATAGGTAAGGAAAGTGACCTCCAAAAGCCATCTAGATGGTCTCATAAGGCCGTAGCTAAGCAAAGAGACCTTCAAAGACTATCTAGACGATCTCATAAGACCATAGGTAAGCAAAGAGACCTCCAAAGACCAGGTAGACTTAGGTCAACCCTAAGTCTAAAGTTTAGGACAGGGGCCAGGTAAATGACCTTGGGGACCCCTGTTTTAAGGTGTGGGTTTATGTGCATACCCCTCCAAAACTCAGAGAAAAATTATTGTCCTTGGAGAAAGAGGTTTTTTAATCAGCACCATGCTTAGCGCAGTCTTCCTGTTTGCATTTCTTTACTTTTAGAAGTAAAGCAGAGCTATATAACATAGACTCGAAAGCAAGCTGGTGCATATATTTTGTCAAATATTGCCATGGTATGTCCACCGTGCTATGTGGTCTATTGTATGATACCTTTTCTTTGCATTCTAACAGACTGTGGAGGTTGGTGCCTTGTATGCTGGGGCAGTACATCTGCTGTGGTTTCTATTTTGAACTTTAAGGAAGTTATCTAAAGTTCCAAACCTGTTGACATCATGGAAAGCTCCTTTAAAGTTTAGACTGAAATTCAGGAGCAGATCCACTGCCCTGCTAGCATCAGCGCCACCAACCTCTTCTACCAGCAAGGTAATAAGTGATTACTTTCTGTGCTATTTTAACATTTTCTCCTGCTTCACAGCCTCTTATCGAGCCCGAAGGCGTGAGCTAGAGAGACGTGAGGACGATGACGGTAATGTGATGGTGCAAGGCTCTTCCTGCTGACAGTAGGAAAGATCCAGAAGTAAAGACCAACCATTGGTGCTGATGTGTGTATGGTCTACATACACCAACCACAGAAAGCTGCAACTGGGGAAGTATTGTCAGGAGCATAATTGGTTAGCATAAGGACAATAGAACCACCATCATAATTCATCACCAGGACAGGTCTTATCATTGGACAAGGTGAGGAAGATACTTCAAGCTACTTCATCCTGGGGCTGGTCACAGAGCCAAGGTATGTTGTTGGAGAAGGAGGCAGTGGTGTGCCAAAGAGTGTGCTTAGTGCCTACTAAGATACACTGTCTTAAAATGCAGGGAAGGATACGGTCCTTTCTCCAATGATGAAAATCAGTGGCCAGTCCAGTTGGTTCCTATATCTCGAAGGGGCCTCCTTATCCTTAGACTCAGGCAGTGAAATATGTTGTGGTGACTCCAAAATTAGCAATACATGATACTTTTTTTCATGCTCAGAGTGTTCCACATATTATACCTTGAAACATGGGTAGGGGCATGCTATTATAAGCACTTCTAGGGTTTGGAGGCTGGGGAGCATTTATCAAAATTACCCTTTGGTAGGTGGAAAATAAAGCACTCCTTTTTCTACTTGCATGGGATGCACTCCTCCCCCTCTTCTTCAGGCTCAGTGTTTTAAAAGTTCTTATTAGAAGTTTGCACCAGTTTGTTTCACAGCATTGTTAGGTATGTATATATGCATATTCAATTTTTATCTCATCTCCCCCTTCCCAAGGAGGGGGCTTAAGACAGGTGATAATTAAGAAGAACAAATACAGTAGAGTCTCACTTATCCAACATAAACGGGCCAGCAGAATGTTGGATAAGCGAATATGTTGGATAAGGAGGAGGCATTAAGGAAATGCCTATTAAACATCAAATTAGGTTATGATTTTACAAATTAAGCACCAAAACATCATGTTAGACAACAAATTTGGCAGAAAAAAGTAGTTCAATATGCAGTAATGCTATGTAGTAATTACTGTATTTATGAATTTAGCACCAAAATATCACGATATATTGAAAACATTGACTACAAAAATGCGTTGGATAATCCAGAACGTTGGATAAGTGAGACTCTACTGTACAAAGAAACCATTAAAAATAAAGCAGAACATTGCAAACGCATCAATAAAAGCAAGATAAGGCACTCACCCCATTGAAAACCCCTCCCTCCTATTATTTATTTGCATAGAGTAATTAAAACACAGTGACTTTTGATGCTTATGTTATAGTAAGTGCTAAAGTTATGTGTTCTATATATTAAAAAATAATAAATCAAAACAGATTATTTATCAAGTCTTTTGCTTCGACAATGGATATGTTGGTGGTACGGATTTGGTGGCTTAAGAAAGGTGCAGCATGAGGAAAACAAACATGCAAAGGTATTTGTTTCTCTTTGTCTCTTAGAACAAACTGCTGCTCATCTCCATTGCTTGAGGGATTGGGACCACAGTGTATAATAGGATTTGGACCACGTTAACCAAAGTTGCGGGTTCCTCTGAATTCTCCCCCAGAATCCAGAGCAAGCCACAACTTTTGGTCAATGCAAGCAGTTGGTCTGGTTCTGAGACAGAATTGGCTGCCACTGTTTACATGGTTGATCCAGGGACATGGGATGATGCTCACCGCCCCTTCGTTTTCATCCTTGCACGTGGCCAGCAGGCATGACGGGTTGTGTCAGTTCCTTGTTGCATGGAGGAAAACCAGCCAGAGCAACGAGTCAATCAGAGAAGGAAGGGATGAGAGGAAGGGGCTAGTCCTCCGTTGCCCTTGCAACATCATCTCAGGCAACTGGCACAACCCATGCCATGTCTACTGGCCACTGTTGTGAAAAGAATGGCACCTGAGAAAGGGGCTGCTTTTGGGAGCTCAGTGTGGGTATTCTGTGCCCCAACATGGGAGCAAAATTCTTGCAGGGTCCAAACCTCGGTGGGCAAGATTTTGGAAGGCTAAAAGCTCACAAAGCTCTTTGTAATCCACAAAACCTGTTTTCCAGAATACCTCTAATTGCCTTAGGTGAGTTTTGTGGATATCATGAATGGCTAAAACGACAAATAAATGGCCCTGAGAGCAAATAGAATTCTCCCCAGAAGACAGAATGGGGCTATTGCACTTTAGACATATCATGAGACAATGTGACTCACTGGAAAAGATGGTAATACTTGAAAAATGGGAGACAGTACAAAAAGAGGATCCAGTGTGGTATCACGTCTGAGTGTTGAATTATGACTCTAGAGATCAGATGGTTGGCCATGACCTTTGGTAAGTCATACTTGAGGGATTGGAACCACAGCGCATAATAGGATTTGGACTGTGGCGCAGGCTGGAAAGCAAGCCAGCTGCAACAAACCACTCTGACCAAGAGGTCATGAGTTCGAGGCCAGCCCGTGCCTGCGTCTTGTCTCTGTTTCTGTTCTATGTTATGGCACTGAATGTTTGCCTTTATGTGTGCAATGTGATCTGCCCTGAGTCCCCTTCGGGGTGAGAAGGGCGGAATATAAATGCTGTAAATAAATAAATAAATAAAATAATACTCTTTTAGCCTCAGATGAAGATAATGGCAGAAGATGGGACCCAAGTCCAAACACAGAATTCCCCTATGCTTTATATATACCTTATACACATAGCCTGAAAGTAATATTTGCACATTTTAATACTTCTGTGCATGTGTACACCAAACCATTAGAAAGCAAAGGTCTTATTCATCCATGTGGACAATTTTGGAATTTGGAATTCCAAATAAAGGTTGTTCAACCAGTATCATCTTGAGTGATGAAATTAGTAGTCATAATAATAATTTTATTTCTTACCCGCCTCTCCTCAGGGTTCAAGGTGGGTTACACCAGAATTAAAATGCATAAGCATTAAAAATGCACATGTTCTGCCTGCATGTGCCAATAACAGAATGCTACCAAATGTGTCGTGAAAAATATTAATCCACAATGCATTTATAGTCTCTTCACTATGAGAACCACCTTGTGGCACATGATTCTGGATAGCTCACCCTAACATTTTCTGTAATCAGGCTTCGATAGCGTTTTGGTCTTGTGAGCACTCAGGTGGATCACAAAGTATGCTCTCCAAGCTGAACATTTTCCCATTTTACTGGTATTATTATGGTTTGTGTTCTGTGTAAATCAGTGGCATAGACACCAAAAAACTGTGGCATAGACACCGAGAACTGGGAACCCCTGGCCCTTGAGCGCTCTAACGAGGTCAGCTGTGACCAGCAGTGCTGCAGAATTCGAAGAGGCACGAATGGAGGGCTTAAGGGAGAAACGTGCCAAGAGGATGGCGCGTTAAGCCAGCCCTGACTGGGACTGCCTTCCATCTGGAAACCAATTGTGAAGAAGTGTATAATTATATTTTGTTTATAGATGACATGTGTATTTGATTTTGTTTGAACAGTCAGGTTTGGCTAAGTTTAAAATGGTGAGTATTTGAGTTGATGATGTATGGGGGAAGGTAGCCATCTTAAGGCAGGTTACCATAGCAACAGGGGCGGAGCCAACCGCCGCCTGGAAAGGAAAAGGGGGAATATTTAAGAACCCAGGCAGTCTGTGATTTTCTAGTCACAGTGGAGGATCTGATTCTTGTGAGAAGAATCAGGTTGGCTCAAATAGAAGGATTTGAGTCAGATCTAAGTTGGACCAGACTAGGCAAGTTAGGTGACTTGTCTAGGGTCATTTATAGAGCCTGTGGATTAGGGAAAATTAATCCCAGGGGATCCAGGAGGATCAGGGTTTAGTGTAATCCAGAGAAAGAAATATTTTGAAAGTTTGACCACCTCATAACCGTTTGTAACCATTAAGCGAAGTGCCTTTAACAAGTTATATGAAACCATCAAGCTCTGTACCTGCAATAAACTTGT